>NC_135398.1:14797829-15140329 GCF_051989625.1 Stigmatopora argus
ATGTAAATAAAAACAAATGTAATACAATTAAAATTAATAAAAACACTCGAGGGTTGATTCTTTTTCATACCAATTATCTCATGCATGTCATGACAGTAATAGACACCCAATTCAAACTGGGAAGACTGGCTGTGAGTACTCATTTTTCAGGATTGAGAGAATGAAGGTTCATCTGCACCTCACAGTCAACATGAATCGGACATCTACTGCCGTCAATGGCAGCAGATGGGTTAAATGAGTGCTGAGTACTCATTTTTCAGGATTGAGAGAATGAAGGTTCATCTGCACCTCACAGTCAACATGAATCGTACGTCTACCGCCGTCAATGGCAGCCGATGAGTTAAATGAGTGCTCTATAAGGGTTAAAAATAATATAATTCAGTGTATCAGAGGCTTATGTGGAAGTTCTAATCCAACCACTTTAACAGAGGTGTTGGGACATGAAAATAATAGTATAAAATATGGGATGGGCATGGGCGTGGCAAGTTTGTCTATACACACACGAGAACAGGACGTTTCGTTCCGTCACCCAGGAACACATAAATTGAAAAACATGTACACACATGCCAATAATACACAACTTATTGATAATTTTGATATTAGATATTTAGATATTAATGCTCTGACATTGTCGATGCAATGACAAACTCTCTCTCTCATGATTATAATTTTGAGAGCGAGCGAATCCGGCGACGAATTGTCCGTCGACGAAATGTCCGGCGACTAATCCGGCGACGAATTGTCCGTTGACGAAATGTCAGTTGACGAAATGTCCGGCGACGAAACGTCCGGGGACAAAATGTCCGGGTACCGAAAACACAAATCTTGAAGCAGTGCAACCAGGGGGGAAAGCAATGAAAGGGAGCTAACAGACAATTTGGAATTATTTAATAAGTATTCATGGACAAAATATAATTAACATCAGTCTGTGATTCAGATATTTCTTAGGCCAGCAGAGAAGGCCTTAAAGGCACACCACTGGGTTATGGGAAAATGCAGCAGTAAATTCTGGGTTATATCAAATGGTCAACTTGCAAACACAGAAGAGGGGATGCATCCCTACCAGGGAGAGCTTTGTGCATGGACATTGGAATTCTTTCATTATAATAGCAAGAAAATGACAAAGGCTGAAATTACTTTCTAAAGGCTCACTGCTTCAACGAATGTGTGTGCCCTGAAAAATTCAATCTTAGTTAAAGACTGCTATTGAGGAAGAAATTATTCTGCCTGCTACAAGGAGAGAATGAGGCAAAAAGGTAGCAAATGGTCCCCTTCCAGCTACTATTAATGTTGCTATTATTAGCTATGATTAATGTTGACAACAAGGAAATGACGTTTTTTTTGCAATATATCGTTCAAGATGTTGTGAAAGAGGATTGATTCAGTCATTCATTAATTTTCTGAACCGCTTATCCTCGGTCGTGGGGGGTGCTAGAGTCTATCCCAGCTAACTATGGGCACCAAGTGGGGGACACCCTGAATCGGTGGCCAGACAATTTAAGGGCGCAAGGAAATGGACAACCATTTAAGCTCACACTCATACCTAGGGGCAATTTAGAGTCTTCAACCCGCCTACCCTGCATGTTTTTCGGATGTTTGAAGAAACCTGAGTACCGGAGAAAACTTACGCAAGCCTGGGGAGAACATGCAAACTCAACACAGTGAGGACACACCTGGGAATCAAACCTTCGACCCCAGAACTGTGAGGCTGATGGATTAACCACTCGTCCACCATGCATTAATTTTGCCAACCAATGCCACAGCTGCTAGTTGCAAGAAAACAAGCTCAGGGCTCCCAATGTCTCTAGATCATGGTAGGTTAACTTACCTAAGTACAACATTTTTTTAAAGCCTGAAGTGGAATAGTTGTATTTATTTTTAATACAATTAATTGACTAATGTTTTTAATTGAAACACCTGTGCCTCTAAGTGGTCCCCGGACACATTTTCATACATAAAACTGGTCCCTGGGGTTTAGCTTATCTGAATACCAAAAGAAAGGTTAATGAGCTGTCAAATATTCGTGAAGCCAAAGGATAAATTACAATTAAATTAGACTTAATATTCATTCACATAAACTCAGAAGGCTGAACACATCTCCTGTCCTGGGCTGTAGGATATCAGAGCCAACAGTGAAAGATAGATTGCTCCACTTGTTAAAATGTCATTTACCATAAAGTTTTTTTAATTGACTTTCAAGAAAAGTATATACTTCTGACTCAGCTCTCAAGTTTTAGAATCAAACTATGCAGTTAGTCATTTGTGGTCTATGCTCACAAGGTCATTATTAATGACCTTGAATATCCATTCTGGGGTGAGCAAGAGCTTTACAGAAAAGGGGCAGCGACCCCACTAAGAGAGCAACTTTCCAAAGCATTGGCAATTTATTCAAAGTTCAGTTTGAAAACACAAATCCATGTCCGTATGTATGATATTAGTTGAAGAAAAGAAAGAAAAGACTTTCTTATTTATGTCTAATTTGTCTAATCTAACTATAGAGAAACACTCAGGAGAAGCAGTGTCTTTTTGGAGAGACCTTACTACCATTCCTTGTGGTCAGTAACTCTTTGGCTCTCAAACTGGCGAGTCCCATTTAATCAAGACACATGAGAAAGGAAAGATAATTTGCATAGATAACACTCTGAGGCCAAAATGGTTGGTCACTGCTACACAGGATGTAACAGCATTAAACAGATGACATGACATGATTAAGTTCATTCGTTAAACACGATAACGCCAACACTTTTTTTGAACAAATTCCAAAAATGTAAAGTGAAGACAAGATACTTTGAGTAAAAAGGTAGAGTCTAATCAGGATAGCAGACCAGCAGCCACTGCCTTGAGGTGCGGCCATGGGTGTCTGCTGACTATAAAAGTCTGCAACGCATCATTCTCCTTCGCCCGGTTTCTGGATCTTTGCCTTATTACATCCTGGCTAGTTGCCACGACTCACGTGCCAACCACTCAGGTTAATTGCAAGGGACCGCGACTTGCACGTGAAGACCATCATTCGTTAGGTTTGTCTTAGAATTTAACGATGCTGAAAAATTGGGAGAAATATTCTTTATGCAGAAGCAACCATCTTTACTCCTGCTGCAGTTTAGATGAGGAAAAGTTTTCATAACGTGGATACGCCTTCTTTACACGTCATTATGTGCTGTGACTATTGCTCATAACACTCCCTTGTGATATTTTTTTCCTGAATACTGTAGAGAAGTGTGTGAAACATGCATTCTTATGGACAGCTGATGATAATGTTACAAAACAAGTGAGTAAAGAATGGGGAACTACAATATTAGTTTACCAGCAGAGGATTACTAAAATGGAAAAGAAAAGAGAGAAAAGAAAAAGAAAACCTTGCAACAACTTCAGCTTCTACTTAGCGCGGCATGATAATTATTGGCAAATGACTGGTTGCTGTATATCACAGTTTCAATAATAGCCTGTACAGCTATTACTTTTTTAGCCCCCCTCTTCCACATGTCACCTGACTTCTCTTGTAGCTCTGCTAGGTGGTCAAAACACCCAAAAAATCTTCTGGTCCTACTTGCAATCTTGTCTTTATTGTCACACCTCAAAATAGAGGTTCATTGTAGGG
Organism: Stigmatopora argus; assembly: GCF_051989625.1. Taxonomy (NCBI): domain Eukaryota; kingdom Metazoa; phylum Chordata; class Actinopteri; order Syngnathiformes; family Syngnathidae; genus Stigmatopora; species Stigmatopora argus. Next base: position 14,801,428 of record NC_135398.1, read on the forward strand.
AACAGTTTCTTTTCTTTTTCTTTTAAATGATACTCATTGTGTTCACCGCAGTTTTAATAAATCATCTCGTTGAACCTGTATTAATTGTCTCCATTTTCAAGAAATTGAATTACAAGGGATTGATTTGATTTAGGGATTTCTAAAAGGAGTGCATTTTATCCTCCTAACTTGGTCAGTGAATCTGATCTTACAACTTGATATAGTTGTAGAACTGTTTATTCTGTACAGCATATCCCCTCAGGGGTCATGGGGGGTGCTGGAGCCTATTCCAGGATACCCTGGATTGGTGGCCAGCCAATCATAGGGACAAAGGAGACAGACAACCATTCACTATCACACTTGTGACTACAGGCAATTTATAGTGTTCAACCACTCGATCATCCATGGTTTTAGGATGTGCAGGGGGGAAACCAAAGTACCAGGGAAAAGCCCAGGCAAGCCCGGGGAGAACATACATAGTCCACACAGGGAGGTCATGACCTGGGATCGAACCCTGGATCTCAGAACTGTGAAGCCGACACGCTAACCACTATTCCACCAGGCCATCCTTTGGAAATGTTTAGGTAAGGAATTGTGTTAAGTCTCTCTCCTCAACTTTTAATCATTCTTTTAGTTGCTAGACAGCAATTATATTCATTCATGCATTCACTTTCTGTTCCACTCATCCTCACGAGGGTTGTGAGTGTGTTGGAGCGTATCCCACCAAAGTGTGGGGAGTAGGACACCCTGAATTGTTTGCCAGCCTATTGCAGGGCACAGGGAGGCGAACAGGCATTAACGCTCATACTCGTACCTAAGACCAATATGAAGTGTTCAATCAGCCTACCATTCATGTTTTTTTCGGATGGATATGGGTGGAAACGAGCACCCAGAGAAAACCAACACAGCGATGGGGAGAACATGCAAATTTTACACAGGTCTGAACCCTTAATCTCAGAACTGTGAGACGGACATGCTAACTAACCTCTCTTACCATGCCGCCAATTCATCAATAAAAAAAACTGGTAGTAAGAACTAGTCTTGTACAGTCATCTCTCCCCACTTCGTGGCCCCAAAGTTCATGGCTTTACTACATCGCGGTATTTTCCATTAGTATCCGTTCATTCATTCATCTTCCATAACGCGCATCCACGAAAGGGTTGCGGGGTTTGCTGGAGCCTAACCCAGCTGACTTCGGGCCAAAGGCAGACTACAACCCAGACTGGTCGCCAGTCAGACGTAGTGGACACAGAGAGACAAACGACCATCCGGACTCACAATCATACCACCAACAGTAGGAATGGAGCCCGCGCCTGCTCGAACCGAAGTCAGGCGAGTGAACCACAAAGCAGCCCATAAGTATCCGAAATCAAAAATTGCTCATAAAAATTAAAAAAAATTCGGATAAAACTCACAAACACTGTAGCCTCCACGAACAACAAACATCCGTCAGCCAAAGAAGAAGAATGCCATTAATGATATGATGGAAAAGACCATCATTTCAAGCTATAAAAATTGTGGCCAAAAAAATCATCCATGATTATAAGGAAATCACGCCTGAAGAGGATCATCACTTGGCCATAAATAAGGACGTGAACCTGGCTCCGTCGGTAGGCATGACAATGGGGTCTTTCTCGAAAGCCACTCAATCCCCCAAACTGATGAAAATCTCATTGAAATGATGAAATTGGGCGGCCCGGCGGCTGAGTAGTAAGCGTGTCTGCCCCACAATTCTGAAACAGACTTTAAAAAGTGAGATGAATTCTATGATGTGCTTTGAATTCTGTCTTTATGCTGACATTGAGTATGCTGTACATAATTGCATGATTTAGTCAGCCTGGGAATTACAAAAATAAAAAATAGCACACTATGACTGCAGGAATACAAAAACACTCCATATAACATACCATTTAAAACACTTTATTTACATTCAGATGTCAGATGCTATGAAATTTCCTGTTAGGTTTGCTTTCATCTTACAAGATGCTGCCTGGTACACCTGGCATTTATCTTTATATAATGCAATGCACTTTTCTATAAAACTGTTGGTATATTTTTTTACATATTTACTGCTGTGAGGCATCCAGCAAAGAGGAAATACAATACAGTCATGTACTTTTTGAATCATTATCAAGCATTTGCAAAAAAATTGCTTATTTTCGTGTTGTAAATAGTTTTTCACATTGCTGCCTAAATTTCAATAATTCGATATTACCAACTAGTACAGGAGGCTGTTGGTTTTCTGAGTGGGTGTGGGGAACAGGGGTTATTCGCCATCGCTGTGCAGGTGTCCTTTTCTTCACCAGATTCCCCCGAAAGAAGGAAGGCAGCAAAGCACGTAGCTGACGCACAGCAGGCCGTGACAACAGAAAATAAAGTGGCGGGTTCCAGCATGGTGCAAGACAAACCAACAATATCGCAACCAAAGATGACACTTCCCACAGCAAGGAAACATTTTTCTTAGTTTCAACACATGGCTCAAGTGCTGCAACTAACATGTCTGATGGAGAGAAGCTTGATGCAAGTCTGTCATAGGGAGAAGCTACAGAATTAACATAAGGAGACAGAACATTTACAAATTCAAGTGTATAGTAAGGCAACCAGCTCATAGCAAAAACTACAGTTGAAGCAATTAATAAGATGGTAGCCTTTTTGTTTCGCCTGTGTGCAACTAGAGATCCCCTGTACCCGTGGAGGTGCGAGATGATGAGGCCACAGTTGACGGCAATACAAAGGAGAGGGCCAACATAATAGATGAGGAAGGCTGGGACCAGAAAGAACAGCCACTCATCTTGGCCTATTGACCATGTGCAGCCACCATTAAAATTGATGTAGGTGACCTTGGGTAAAGCCATAGTGACTGAGACAAGCCAAACAGCAACTACAGTTGATAACCTGTAGAGAAAAGAACAGTAGAACACTCATGTTGGCTGTGCTTGTATCTCAAATTTCTCTCGTATCTCAAGGCAAATATTTGCTCGGAATTTTCCTTGTATCTCAAATTTCTCGTATGTTGGGGTACTCGTATGTCAAAAAACAAGGTATGACTAAATTAAAAACACTAAAAAATGAATTTCATGTTAATTTGAATTAAACCCAAATAGCTTATTCTAACAGCATGGTTTTGTATATTGAGATAAATGGTATTGCATAAAAAGATATCCCGATCCATCTTTACTCAAAGATACTTACACATATGTTAAGTTCACGGGTCGTCTGGTCCCTGGAGCAACTATATGATATCGAAGCACAGACAAAGTAGTCAGGCTAAAAATTTCTACACCCACTGTTATGGAGGTCACAAATCCTAGTACGATACAGGTGGCACCCCCAAGCTGCCATTCCTGGAAACTAGCACTCAAAAGCACACAGGGCAAGGTGAGCAGAGCACCAATGTCTGCCAGACTTAGGTTCAGCAGCATTATGGAGCTTGGCTTTGAGCGGCTACGACGATTTCGCACCAGCACCAACAATACTAGAAGGTGACCCCCCAAACATCCCAGGAGAGAGACTATGCTGACCAGAGGTAGAACCACATTAAAGGAGATGGTGGTGTTGGTGGAGACAACATTGAAAAGAAGATTGACGATGGCGGGCATGATGACCGTTGCGTGATGGTTGAAGTGTTCCTGAAAAAGTGAAAAAGTGAAATATGAGAAATTTTGGAAAAGGAAGGAATACATTTATTTGTGTGGAAGAGTACATTTGGGCATGTACAGCGCTTTTCAGAGAGGTATGTACCACAGAAAAAGAACAGCAGTGCATACATAATATACAGAAACAACAGTTTACACCGAACTCAAGAACAAAGCAACTAATCAAGTCACAATGCAAGAATCAATCAAACAATCTTGTCGCTGGAATGTCACTGAATTTTTTTTGACAACTTAATGTAAACAGTTATTTATATATATGATTTATGTCCCTTCTGATGCAAAAGTTCATAATGGGATGGCATAATGTATGCTGGCGACTGAGTGACTTCATCTTTCTACATCTCAAGCATGCCTAATTAATATTAGATCACAGTACAAGTACGACTTTACTCAGATTTTATTTCGCATTATTATCTTTTATTTACGGCTCGGTGGCGCGAGTGGTTACCGTGTCGGCCTCGCATCTCTGGGGTCCTGGGTTCAAATCCAGGTCAGTCCACCTGTGTGGAGTTTGCATGTTCTCCCCGTGCCTGCGTGGGTTTCCTCTGGGTACTCCGGTAACCTCCCACATTCCAAAAACATGCATGGTAGGCTGATTGGACACTCTAAATTGCCCCTAGGTATGAATGGTTGTCCGTCTCCTTGTGCCCTGCGATTGGCCGCCGATTCAGGGTGTCCCCGGCCTCTAACCCGGAATCAGCTGGGATAGGCTCCAGCACCCCTCGCGACCCTAATGAGGATAAAGCAGTTTCAGAAAATGAGATGAGATGTCTTTTCCATTTGAGTTGGAGGGGCGAAAGAACGAATGTTCGAACCCCTAAACGTTCATTCGCGCTTTCTAGTCAACATTGATTGGACGTCTAGCGCCGTCAAAGGTGGTTTGTTTTTTGTGCCAAAAATAAACTAATCTGGCCCACATAAAATTTAGTTGGCATTAATGTGGCCCATGAAACAAACTGAGTTTGACACTGTTAGGGTTATTAATCTTACATTATTATATATTTGCTTACAATGAAGAACACTTTGCTTTATTTAGGGTTATTAATCTTATATTATTATATATTTGCTTGCAATGAAGAACGCTTTGCTTTATTTAGGGTTATTAATCTTACATAATTATATATTTGCTTGCAATGAAGAACGCTTCGCTTTATTTAGGGTTATTAATCTTACATTATTATATATGTGCTTGCAATGAAGAACGCGTTGCTTTATTTAGGGTTAATAACATTAAAAAAGTCATTTTAATACATCTCTTGCAAGAGAAATGCTCGCTCCTAAGTTAACCTAAACAACTTGAAGGTCACTCCCCTCTGCAGCTGGACTTCTCAAAACTATTGTTCACACCGAAACATTGAGCACTTTCAATTGTTTTGAGAAACATCAACTTCTGAAAGTGTGGTTCACATCAAGCTCTCTTGGGAAGATACGGAGGGCTTTCAATTGATATGAGAAACATGGACTTCTTCATGTCTGGCTCAAACGACTCTCAATTGTTTTGAGAACTGAGATGCATGTTGTAAATCTTATGTAATAAATAAGCAAGAGAGGCGTCGATTTGAGAGAATGGTCTAGGACAAAGACGCGTCAGGATCGATTCTCTCTTGCAAGATACCGGTTATGAGTCAGATGTCTGTTTTATTTGTGTGTGCATTTGGGAATGCCTAAAGGGTGAACCTATCAGACACCCCAGTGTTCAACCAGCATACAATATATGTTTTTGGAATGCAGGGGAAAATCGGAGTACCCAGATAAAAGGTTACGGAGAGAACACGAAAAGACAGGAAGACCGGAGCCGGGAGTCAACCCTCAATCTCATGACTACGAGACGGACACGCTAACCACTCCTCACTGTGCCGCACAAAGAATCATATAACATCAAAATGTTCATCAGCGGAATATTTATTTCTGTATTTCGCAGCTTTCTACTTTTTTTTCTCTGCTTTAATTTTGCCCATTTTCTCAACATCCACTTAGACTTCAATGGTATGAAATTTTAACCCATCAGTCTTTATGAGGAAAGAGCAGCATTACTAAATGATAGTTCTGGTGTCCATCATGAACCAGTTAAGAGTTAATAAATATTTCAAAATATCTGAATACCTATTGATGGTCAATAAAGAGAGTAGAAAAGAAGCTTTTTGATGTATTAAATCAAGATGGGAAAGGAAAGTGGGCAAGATAGCACAACAAAGCTGCAAGCAGCAAGTCATAAATTCCTAGACAGACCCAAAAATCCATTGATTGCAAACTCATTTAAATAATCGAATGTATTATTCATGCAGATGATAGTTGCAGTCCTTGGCAGTGATATCACCTGCCATTCAATGCCCACCAGGTTGCCGATGACTGACAGGCCTGAAGCGTCATATGTGATGCTCTTACCAGCCCCTCCACCTTTTTTCCTCCTCTGTTAGTAAAGCTTGACATTACTGACTGGGACTACAAAAAAAGCTCACTTCAAGGGACAATTTTCCAAATACATAGGAATTTAGGAAGGGAGCTATATTGTTACAAACTAGAAATGGAGTTACATCCATAATAATAATCAGTGTATACACCTGCATGTAAATGGGGGGTTGGGATGGGGTCTCTTTTTGGTTGAGTTGCTCCAAAAAATGTCACTACATCAAACATCTGAGGGCCGAATGCAGCCTGTCATCGGAATTAATCCCCATGAGTGAAGTACATAAATAAGATTGCATTAATAATTTTCTACTCATGTTCCCATGTTCTGCATGCAAAACATTTGGGATTAAATTCACAAATGAATTTGCCCCTTTAGCTTTTATTTCTTACCATCTTACCAATTTCTGGGTTTCTGAAGTCCCAATATCTGTAGGTTTGCTGTCAACTGATCCAAATATACGTATATTCAGGGTGTCTCCCGCCTACTGTCCATAGATGGCTGGGATAGGCTCCAGCACCACCGCGATGGCAAGTGAGGATGTGGTACATAAAGTGAATTAATGAATGATTAAAATATTAAAATATTCATGCAGTAGTTGGATGCACAACTCCCACTTTGGTCAAAATAAGATTACGTATGTCCATGTATAGTGTGTGTGTGTGGAATAGATGGAAAAGCAAAAGAGCACACATTTGAGTCTGATTAACCCATCTTGCCTATTCAGCATCTCCTCATTCAGTCCTGTGTCACCCCCTGTTCCATGGGTACCTTTCATTTTGCAAATGCAGACTTGGCGTGCAAGCAGAGGTCAGAAAAGCAGACTCGCAGTCAGGAAGGAGCCGAATAGATCAAGCTTTATTGAATTTTACCCTACACAATAAGATTTCTGCTTCTACATCAAATCACTGAGTATGTGTGAGTTTTTGAGTGAACAATTCAAGCAGTTTGGTGGAGATGATAAGGGCAGGATTATGCTCTTTGTGCTGTTTATGGAAAAAATATAATAAAAAATGCAATCAGCAACAATTGTACAATTAGTTAAAGGCAGAGAATACAACTAGGTTTATTTTCTTCAAAAACCTTTATGTTAAACCATTATATTCAAACTGAGTTTCTCAAATAAAAATGATCTTTTAACCCCCCCATGTCAGACTGTCCTCTAAACCAGAACAATAATGTAAAAAAAAAAAAAAAAGCACACAGATTTTTTTTAATTTGCGGTGGTGAGTATCTCAGTTAGGGCAAGTGGTTAGCGCGTCGGCCTCACAGCTCTGGGGTTTTGGGTTCAAATTCAGGTCATGTCCATCTGTGTGCCGTTTGCATGTTCTCCCCAGGCCTGCGTGGGTTTCCTCCAGGTACTCCAGTTTCCTCCCACATTCCAAAAACATGCATGGTAGGCTGATTGGACACTCTAAATTACCCCTAGGTATGGGTGTGAGAGTGCATGGTTGTCCGTCTCCTTGTGCCCTGCGATCGGCTGGCCACCAATTCAGGGTGTCCCCCACCTCTGACGCAGAGTCAGCTGGGATAGGCTCAAGCACCCCCGTGACCCTAATGAGGATAATTCATACCACCTTACCAAAATTGGACAATAGAAGAGTGGGAAAAAATATTGCCTGGCATGATGTATCTCGATTTCTGCTGAAACATTCAGATAGTAGGATCAGAATATACCATCAACAATAGGAACAAATTAATCCCACCTGTCTTGTATCAGTGGTTCAGACTGGTGGTGGTGGAACTATCGTTATAAGATTATCTGTGATGTAGTGCTCTTATAAGCTTCTGAAAATGACCCTTGGTTTCTATCTTTTGAGAAATCCTTTTTTTAGACCACAACAAACACACTATAGAAAAGCAAAATGTGACATGAGTCAAGTCAGTTTGATAAAGTAAGAGAGAGCGCCAAAATATACTTTAGATATGGAAGCAAGACAGAAGCACAAGGAAATAGAGTAAATAAGTAAATGTTTAAAAGTTTCTCCTTACTTACTGCGGAGAACGAGCTTCTACGAGGAACAGGTCTCTCCTCACTCTCATGCGCTGTGGTAGATTAATATGAGAAAAGGAGTGCTCCTCCTCTTTATTTCCCAAGATGCTCACTGGCCATACATACAAGCCTTTGGCCCACATTTTTTTCCAAAGCTATTTATTGGGCCACAAACGGGATGCTATAGACTAGAAGAATTTAACACAAATGATCTGCGATGAGTCTGAGTGAATGTGGCCACATCATGTATTCCACGGAGGGGTTTTAAGAATCAGGATTGCAGGTGACCCCATAGATAGAGGTGCTTTTGTTGTTTTTTTAAATCACATTCACTTCAAAGCGATATATTTCAATAGTATGTGTTCACAATTGAAATATTGTCTTTTACAAACTTTAATATGGGTGACTTCTTTTCAATTGTAATTTAGGAGAACACGTCCATTGTGGCAATGAAAATAAAAAGATACTTCCAGATAGTTTACAAGAAAACTTCTGTGATACAATCAAACACCACATCTTGCATAGTGAAGTGAAGACCGAAATGTTAATCTTTATAAGTGATGTACTACTTCAAACAGTGGTTGGCCATCATCTGCTGGCCTAAAAAAAAAATCTGAATCTTATATTATATTTTGTCCATCAATACTTATTAAATAATTCCAAATTGTCTGTTAGTTTCCTTTCATTGCTTTCTGGTTGCACTGCTTCCAGATGTGTGTTTTCATATTAAAGCATTTAACCAATCACATTTCAGCCATTATTTGTTGCCAGGGTCAGAAATCTGCCTAAGGGCCTTCACAATCAGTTCTGCTGGCTCTGCTGCATTAAACAAGCGTCAATAAGACTGTTGCTTTAACCAATCAGATTTCGAGTTGGCAACACCACAATGCCTTGTCGCAGGCGTAGGTATACGTCATTGCCTTCTCGCAGGCGTAGGGATATGTAATTGCTTTCACCAACTATGATTGGCTAGTGATTAGCCAGAGCTACCAAACTGTATCTGGAGCGAGCTGCACAAGCAAATATATTGTTGTGTTGATTTAAAGCCATTTTCAAAACGGACTATGGAAATATGACAGGACAGGCTTGACTTTCAGCATTAGCTTTGATGGTGATAGAAAAGAAGGAAGAAAGAAAGGAGGATGGATATTGTGTACAGTTAAAAAGGATTTTTGGTGAGTAAAATATGGCTATATCCCGAAATAATATTTCAATTGTGGGCCCGGTTCTGATATCTGAAAAGCTCCAGTGTTTGTATTTAATCACTAAATGCTGCTAGGAAGAGGATTTTACCCCATTTTAGTGCAAATTTTGCCGTTTCGCCATTGACGTCCATCGCTGTCTTTTCCCGGGAAAATCACCCCCCGGCCTGGTTGTAATGTCTGAAAAGCTCCAGTATTTGTATTTAATCATTAAATGCTGCTAGGAAGTGGATTTTACCCGTTGAAGGCGCTACGAGAAAATGCACGGACCGCCACTGACTTCAAATAATGCGAACCACAAGTAGATACTGCATTCGCCGCATTATAAGGCGTATTGGCAAAAAAGGCGCGACTTCAATGAGTGACCTATTTGTATATTCATTCATCTTCCATACCACCCATCCTCGAAAGGGTTGCTGCAGCCTAACCCAGCTGTCTTCAGGCAAAAGACAGACTACAACCTAGACTGGTCATCAGTCAGTCATAGGGCATGCAGAGAGACAAACAACCATCCTCACAGCCAATCATGCCACCACCAGCGGGAATTGAGCCCACTTCTGCCCGCAACAAAGTCAGGGAAGTGAACCACTGCACCACGAGGCGGCTAGGTTTCGCATATTTGACCTGAAATTAAACTTGATTAATTAAAAGCATTCCTTAAACATATATCCCTCCCCATCTTATTTAGGTACACATAATGCAATCATGCCACAGACTTTATTCTAAGCCTTATGATAAAACATAATAGTAAAAGAAGAATAGTTTTGCAGTAGTATATGTTGTTTGTATTTATTTCATTTGTAGAAGCAGAAAATCTCAGGAAGTTGTGTTTCTGTTGGGTATTCACATAGTCCAATTGTTTTTTTCTCCTCAGAAATCACGATAGAATTTTCTTGAACAAGAAACTGCAATTTTAAGCCCTCACTCGTAGTTTGTGTGTGCGTGTGTGTTGGCACTGAAATGAAGGTTTAACGATGAGCACCTTTAACATTTGATAGAATTATCATTCACCCATCTTCAAATGTCTTGAAACATTTTCTAATCCTGCTGAATGGTGAATTGTCTCAAAACGTTTGACTGCATGTGCATGTGCAGATCCAAATGGGTATAAACCTTAATGCTTAAAGAAATACTGAAATATAAAAGATTTACAGCAAATAGACCAGCAAAAATGATTTTTCTTAAGATTTTCCCTTCAAAGTAACACATTTATACTCCCTATTAAAACCATGAATATGTAGGTGAGAATGGGCAGCTCTGTGGCTGAGTGGTTAGCGCGTCGGCCTCACAGTGAGGGACCTGGGTTTAAATCCAGGTCGGTCCACCTGTCTGGAGTTTGCATGTGTTGTGTGAGTTTTCTCCGGGTACTCCGGTTTCCTCCCACATTCCAAAGACAAGCATGGTAGGCTGATTGGACACTCTAAATTGCCCCTATGTATGAGTGTGATTGGTTGGTCACCAAATCAGGGTCAGCTGGGATAGGCTCCAGCACCACCTGCAACCCTAGTGAGGATAAAGTAGTTCAGAAAAGGAGATGAGATGAGATGGAAGTGAAAAATGTGAATCAGGTGTCGGTTTATACGCGAAAAAAATTGTAAAATTCAATGATTTTAAGGCAATTTTAAGGGTGCGGCTTAAATGCGAGTAAATATGGTACCTTTTAAACCTTGAAATTGTATTCCATGGTATATAATTTTGCCAAGATTGAATAAGTGCAGGCGGGAAAAAAATCTTTTAAAGGCAATTTCGGATGTTTGGACTGAGTCAGAGTTCCTTATACACGAGAAAATATAGTTAGTAGCAGTTTCCAAGCTGCCTGTCTTTGGCCCTAGCTCACCGTGGTGAACTGCATGGAAAATGAATGGATTTTCTATGCAACATCAAGAGTCATAATTTTACCAAGTTGCCCAGCCATGAATGGCGAAGGCCTGCAGTCAAACTTGGAATAATATCTTGGAATGCTGGGGGGCTGTTAAAGCTGCGAATCAGCACCTTTTTTTCTAAATACTTATGACAAACATGGGCTATGTCTTCATTATATAACCATTCTCTCTGCTTTGGGCATCTCAGTGAGCTATACAGCCGCTAGGTATGTGTTGTCTTCAAAATGTCTCATCTATCACACCCACTCAATCTCACACTGACTCAGTTTCTGCCCCACAACCTCACTATCTTTGCTCAATCTAAGCACGCCTCCTCATATGGCAATAGATGGGGACAAACAGGATAGAAGGCTTTTATGAATCAGAGGAGGTAATAAAACACATCTGCGCCCAGGATGGAGCCAGAGGAATCTTGTCAAGTGTCCGCTGCTTGCTTGCGTCAAATCCCTCCCTTTTAAAGGATGAATAGAGGTAAACTGCACAGAAAAGGCTGATACAATTTTTCCTTCACTTCAAGACATTGAAGAAGCTTATGTGAAATCCGAGCTACAGCAATTATGGAAGCAGATATTTTCTTCCTGCAAATCAACCTGGCTTTGCGAAATTAATATACACATGCACAATGTAGCAAGTTATGATCTGACAACTATATCAAATGTATCATCTTGACAGAGAATTTGCTAATATGATGATTATAAGAACAACACTTCAAACCACAAAACAGATTTAACATATTTTGAACAGGCCGGCAATCATTTAGTAATTCATAGATAGGTCCCCAAAACCTGGACTGGTCCGCAGGTCATTTGGTACCGGGCCCCAGAACGTCAATAAATAAGCTTATAATTACTTTCATTATTTTTTTCAGAATCTGAAAAATATTTCATTTTTCAAAAAAAATCTGGATTCTCTGTTAAGTCTGTCTATGTAACTCTCTCTACAAGGTTCTCGCTTTGGCGGGGTTCCATGCACGCACAGGTGTTTTTCTTCAGGAGGCAAGCTTTCGCTAGCATCTCCTGGTGCCAAAATGCTAAGGTATTTATTTTTTTCACAGAAATGAAACATTCACTAGCTCAAGGCCAGGCTGGAGGTCATCATTCTATTGCCAAGGCTTAGCTAACTCACAGGAAACAAAAATGTTGATTGAGAACCCGGTGAGGAGGCCAACTTTTGCTGTCGAACCGAGCACAGTGGATCCCTCATCTCATTTTCTGAACCGCTTTATCCTCACTAGGGTCACACGGGGTGCTGGACCCTATCCCAGCTGACTCCGGGCTAGAGGCGGGGGATACCCTGAATTGGTGGCTAGCCGATCACAGGGCACAAGGAGACGGACAACCATGCACTCTCACACCCATACCTATGGGTAATTTAGAGTGTCCGATCAGCCTACCATGCATGTTTTTGGAATGTGGGAGGAAACTGGAGTACCTGGAGGAAACCCACGCAGGCCCGGGGAGAACATGCAAACTCCACACAGGTGGACATGAACTGGTTTTGAACCCAGTACCCCAGAGCTGTAAGGCCGACACGCTAACCACTCGCATCACCGGGCCGCCACAGTCGACCACAGCTAGGTAAATGCCCAGTGGTGGGTGTGTTGAACATTGGGGGGATAAAAAAAAGCCCAAACGCAGTAACAAAGAAGGAAACTACAGAGAGCAAATGCACATGTATAAATTTAAACGCTGCATCATTTAGACACTGCATGTTTGGTGAGGCTAGGTTTAGAACAAGGAAAAGGGCCAACTCGGGACGAGATTACTGAATGTAGATGAAGAACATCCAGGGCAGTTTCTTGCATAACAAGACACAGTGTGACGTCACACTATAACCAATTTCAAATACTGCCATTTACAGAAAAAAATCATTTACAAAAGCGATCGTAATGAAATATAAAACTACATAGTAATCATACACTTCAACCAGGGCATGCTCCCATACTGACCCATTTTATGCGAGAGTGGCAATATCTTAGACTTAGAGCTTCTTTAAAATGCAACACTTTGAGAAGAGAGCCAATACATTTTTCATGGAATAGTCAAAGTAACTCACAATTTCTTGGTCTGTTAGTACAGGCACTCCGGTTCATGCAGGCTCATATCAACTCATTACCACGCTGTCACTGTTGACATAGCAGTCAAGTGGCTTACTGCTGACCCATCTGCCAGTGTTCTATGCACAAAACATACACATCAGCACACATGCATAGTGACAAATCACACACTAGTACTACGATTGCAATACATGTGCAGAGATAGGAGTGCTTGTCACAGTGAATATTCTTCTTTTATGGTGGTACCTCTACATACGAGCAGCTCTACCTACGAGATGCTCGAGATACGAGGAAAATTTCGATCAAATAATTTGCTATAGATACGAGAAAAATTTCGAGATGCAAGAAAGCCAGGTGGCCATGACATGAGAGGCTGTTTATCATTGTAGCGCACTTTTTTGCCGCATTTCTTTCGTGTATAACAGATATCTACGAGCACTAAACGGTTTCTTCACATGAGTTTCTCCTACACATGGACCAGAAAACGCACAACGCGCATGCAGGGGCAAAAAGCGGGCTTTCTGGGTAATGAAGTATACTCGTGCACACAACACTAATAGCCAATGGCATCATTTCTCAGAATAAAACTTCATTACCCACAATCAATACGTGGGTAGGCTGAGCTGTTGCATCTCCTGTTATTCCTTCCTTAGCCTGTTAGCTCCCGCGATCGCTCATTCAAGACTACTTCTCGTTGGCAGGTGGTCGTGCGTTATCCTATTGTGAGGACATTTGTGTGCATTATTTTCGGAATATTTTGAAGGGAATACAACAGCAAACAGCCCATCGATAGCGAGCGTGAGGGTGGAGGCGTGGCAAACAGTTAAGAAAGGTAAAACAAATTAAAACAAAATTAGAATTCAGTTTTGTGTAAAGTTACATTAAACGTATGTTTGAGTGTGTCTGTATATATTAAGCCAAGTTAATTTAAATTCGTTTGTTCGGTTACGAGTGCATTGCCGTGGATAAAGTCTCCCAAACATGAAATTTTATACATGGTTTTGGGGGTAGCAACATTTAGGTTGAGGCTAAAATGGCAACATATTTGAGGAACACATTTTTTGTTGGTCTGGCTGGTGTTAACTTTACAAGTATGGAATCCAAATCTGATGGTTTTCTCTCTTTCACCAGTCAGTCAAAGGGCACACAGAGAGGCAAAGCCACACTCCCAATCATACCGCCACCAGCAGGAATTGAGCCTGCGCCTGCCAGCACCAAAGTCAGGCGAGTGAACCTCTACACCACGAGGAGCCCGTGGTAGTTTATTTAAATGAAAATCTAATATTGACTCTGGGTTGGAATTAGATAACCCAATAAAAGAGAGAAGAAACTCTGTTTATTTATCACAATTATTTTAGGAACAATATAACAGGTTGTATACATGTAGTAACAGTATAGAAAAAGGTAAGATACGGAGAGAGAAAAAAAACATTAGGAAAATCAGTTGACAGTTGCCTGCCAACTAATTGTTTTCAAATTGTTGTCCAGTATAATGTGAATGATCAGGTGGGATGTAAGTCTTCATAATGTTTTCATCAGCAAATTAACACTAGAACAGACCACGATGTTCATCTCTGATCTTCATCTTCTTCCGCTTAGCTCAAGTCGGGTCGCGGGGCCAGCAGCTTCAGCAGGGAAGACTTTCCTCTCCCCTTCATCGAGCTCCCCCACTTCATCGAGCTCTTCCATGAGGACCCCCAAGGCGTTCCTGGGCTAGTCGGGAGACATAGTCTCCCCACCGTGTCCGAGGACGTGCCCGGGACACCTTCCTAGGGAGGTGTCAAGGGGGCATTCTGATCAGATGCCCGAGCCAACTCATCTGGCTCCTCTCGATATGGAGGAGCAGCGGCTCAAGTCTGAGCCCCTCCTGGATGACTTAGCTTCTCACCCTATCTCTGTGGGATTCTCCCGACATTCTGCAGAGGAAACTCATTTTAGCCGCTTGTATCCGGCATCTCGTTCTTTTGGTCACGACCCACAGCTCATGACAATAGATGAGGGTGGTAATGTAGACCGACCGTTGAATAGAGAGCCTCTCCTTTTGACTCAGCTCCTTCTTCACCATGATGGACCAGTGCAGAGTCCGCATCAGTGCAGATGCTGCACCGATCCGCCTGTCGATCTCCTGCTCCATTCTTCCCTCACTTGTGAACAAGACACCAAGATACTTAAACTCCTCCATCTGGATAAGGGCCTGATCCCTGACCTGGAAATGTCACCTTTTTCTGAGTGAGGACCACGGTCTCAGATTTGGATGTGCTGATTCTTATCCCAACCGCTTCACACTCGGCTGCGAATCGATCCAGCCAGAGTTGGAGATCATGGCCTGATGAAGCCAACAGAACCACAGCATCCGCAAAAAACGGGGATGCAATACTGAGGCCATCAAATCGGACCCCCGAGCTCAGGCTCTTTCCCAACCAGAGTGATGACACGTCCACAGAGCCAGTTTCTGCAGCTGGGGATTTGACCGCCAAGGATCCTTCCTTTGGCTGCCGCCCAGCTTTTGATGTAACCGACCTCTTTGGCCCCTCTAATAGGTGTTGAGCCCATCTGAGGGGGAACGCACGTTGTCTCTATGGGCTGTGCCCGGCCGGGGCCGATGGGTGTAGGCCCGGCTGTGGGATAGGCTGGCCAACTGGCTTTACATTTGCTTGTTCACATTGCGCCATGTGGCCAAACTCACTTTGCAATTGTTTGTTTGCATCGCACAATGTGAGATAGGCTGGCTAACTTGCTTTACAATTGTTTGTTCACGTCGCGCCATGTGGCCAAACTGGCTTTGCAATTGTTTGTTCGCATCGCGGAATGTAAGATAGGCTGGCTAAGTGGCTTTGCAATTGTTTGTTCACTTCGCGGAATGTAAGATAGGCTGGCTAACTGGCTTTGCAATTGTTTGTTCGCATTGCGCGATGTGGCCAACTGGCTTTGTAATTTTTTGTTCGATGTAAGATAGGCTGCGGCAGTTTGTGTGAGCTATAAAAATATCGTGTTTGCACAAACTTAGCCCTGCAAATGTCTAACCATATCAGCCCAAAGTTTTGTTTGCATAAACTCTGGCCTACATCGCTTTCGTAGAAATATTACCGTTTTGCCTATATAAAAACTGACCCACTGTTCATTGGGGGAGAGTTGCAAAGGACACCAGGCTGTGCGATTCTCCACTGTTAGAGCTCTCTCCCCATCCTGCAGTCTGGTAATAAACCTATTTCCTTTAAATTTCTCTCACTCTTTCTGTGCCTGTTCCCGAAGTTGTATTACAGACCTGACACCGGCCACCAGCCTATCGCCATCCTGCCTGGCTCCAGAGTGGGGCCCCGGTGTTCCGGGTCCGGGCGAGGGAATCCGTAGTTCATTGGTCTTTCTCATCATAAGAGGTCTTCTGAGCCATTGTTTGTCTGGTCCCTCATCTCAGACCAGTTTGCCATGGTTGACCCTCCTAGGGGCACAAGGCACCAGACAACATTGATCCAATGATCACTGGGACACCGAAAACCCACCACCACGATAAGGCAGTGGTGGACCGTCAGGGCCTGCAAACCTTCTCTGCTGGCCTAAAAAAATATCTGAATCACAGACTGATGTTAATTATGTTTCGTCTATGAATAATTATTAAATAATTCCAAATTGTCTGTCAGCTTCCTTTCATTGCTTTTCCCCTGGTTGCGCTGTTTTCATATTTAAGCATCTAACCTATCACATTTCAGCTATTATTTGTTGCCATGGTCAGAAATCTGCCTTAAGGCCTTCACAATCAGCTCTGCAGGCTCTGCTGCATAAAACAAGCGTTGATAAAGCTGTTGCTTTAACCAATCAGATTTCGAGTTAGCGACACCACAATGCCTTCTCGCAGGCGTAGGGATAGGTCATTGCCTTCTAGCAGCCATAGGGATACGTCATCGCTTTCACCAACTATGATTGCCTAGTGATAGCGTGGACTAGCCAGAGCTACCAAACTATCTGGAGCGAGCTGCACAAGCAAATATATTGATTTAATAGCGGTTTTGTCAACCCGCAATGGCTAATGGAGAAGAAATTGATTTGTTTACAAATTTACTGTTAAAGCCATTTTCAAGACGGACTTTTCAAGAAAAGCTGGACATCATTAGGAAAGGTCGGACAACTACGAAGCAAGCAAGCCTGTCACAACCGGGAAGGAACATTTTCAGCACTAAATCGAATAAAAACGTTTGCCAGAAATATGACAGGACAGGCTCGACTTTCAGCCTTAGCTTCGATGGCGATAGAAAAGGAGGAAAGGAAGGAGGATGGATTTTGGTGAGTAAAATATGGCTATATTCCTAAATAATATTTCAATTTTATGAGGTTATTATTGATCCTTTCTTTTATGTGTCGCAGCTGTAGCTGCAGTAGAGGTTTTATAGCCATAAAATAGTTTTTGAGGGTTGGATTGATTCAGACAGCTGAAGGCGTCGTTAGGAAATTCACGGACCGCCGCTGCGAGAAAGTGATGACTCATCGGGATGTTCATGCATAATCTTTTTTTGTTTTTCAAGAGCAAGAACCACCTAGACTCTACTGCTCTCTGCTGTTCTGAAAGCAACAGTCATGTGAATTCATATTTAAAAAACGTTCAGTCTTAATTATGTTTCAAAAACTGTTAGAATCATAGACTAAATGGTGAGATGCATAGACAACAATAGTTAACGTTCTTAGGGTCAGGACAAAAACTAAAAGACATGACACCTGGAGAGGGCTTTCTTTGTGTGAAGTTATTTGTTATTTATTTATTCTGATTAACAGAACCATCTTTATAAAAACAAACAAACATTCCTTCTATTCAAATGAAATTAAAACAAACTGAATTTAATACCTTCAAACAGATGGGATTTTAATTGCATTAAACATATTTCTCAATCGCTTGCAAACATCAACACATTCTCATCACAAAAAAAAGAAAAACATGATTGTTCATCAGAAGATTTAGTGCATATTCATAGTAAAATTGTATATAGCCATTTAAATAAATATAGTAAAAACTTGGTTTTAAGCAGATTGTCAGTATAGAACAGTCAGGGGACAAGAAGACAAGATATTTGAAATATTTTATATTCAGTGCATTAAAATAAGTTGCAGCAAATATGGAAGAGATGCTGAAGAATACTGACTAAGATTCATTGTTAGCTGCTTTTAAAATGCCCTTTATCATTGGCAACTCTTTGAACTAAAAACATACAATACATGCATGCTAAGCAACAAATCATTTCTTATATTAAAACACTCCTATGCACAATTTAAAAACTTCAGTTCTTCGGTTTTCATGTCTTGATTTCCATGCAAGAAACCCCAAATTGACGTGTAACATCACAAAGCATCTTTGTTGCCAAGGTGGGGACTTTTATGACCTGAAAAAAGCAAATACATTGTGAGTGGAAACTAATTGTTGAGTTTTAATTTTAGAATAACTGTATGACCTAAACAGAATTGTAAAATGCTTTAGCAGGACATCAGTACTAAGTAGTGGTCCTTCTATGAAGTAGTAGTTAAATTGCAAAACAGTTGTGGCAATAAATATAGTCACAGATTGACTATGAGGAAAAGCCTCAAACGTAAGAGACAGGATGCCAGAAAAAAAGCACTCTTGAAAATCTGATCTAAGTGACTGAATTTGGAACAGATAAATGAATTGCACTTTTTAAAATGTTCAATATTTCAAATTGCCGAGATTCAGACAGTTCACATTTTTTTGTGAAATCGTGTTTTTTTTCTGCCTTAATTAGTATTGTTCGTGAAATGATTCCTTTCAGCAATAGAAATAGTTAATTTTAAAGCAATGTTGTTTGGTATTGATTTAGTCTTGATGTTTTTCTTTTGTAACTTGTCCTGTCAATGACTCGTTAACCGATGTCTGCGTATTTACTAGGTCTCCTTTGTCTGTTCATTTCTTACTGCGTCCTTGTCAATGTCACATCAGAGTTAGGTGTGTGTCCCACTTATGTTTGATTGTACGGCTTTTGGTTAATTTTTGTAATTTTGGATTTCCTGCTTTTATTGGCACTTTGCTTTTGGTCTTTTTAATTAAAAAACTCTTTGATTGTCCCCTTGTCCTGGCCCCCTATGTCCATCCCACTGTTTTCACATCCGCACCACTTGACAATATAGAAGCCACTTTAAGGTTCTTTTTTTAATTTCTTAATATTTTGGGACAAAGTGCCAAACAAGAAACTTTCACTTCAAATTCAGTTTCTTGCGCAAACACATGGAGCACACACTCCCATATAGGAAATGTTACTTGACAAACTATCACTTGGGATGTTTTTCATGTTCTTTTATAACAGCTCCACGATGTCATCCTTCGTGACATGTCGACTTTTATCATTCTCCAATTGATGCTAATTGAGTTCCCTGCAGCCTTTGCATTAGTACTCCCAGATTACTGACAGAGATCCTTGATGAATCTATTGCTAGGGCCTTTTCATCTCCCTTGGCGGATAGCTCAGCATATAATAGGATGGCAAATCATCAAACCATGCCTGCCAATTACTGCAGCAATGCTACATGCTATTCAAGCAGAAATTATAAAAGTTTTGTGCCCCAAGAGTAATTAAACTGTCAACTGTGTGAACATTTATTCAGTCAGAGTCAAGCCAGCTGCCAGATGTAAATGCAAAATTGCAACTTTTCTCTCATGCTCAAGCATGTGTGAAGAGCATCATTTACACAGCAAAAAAAAGCTTGATATGATAAGCCAATGCATTTTTTTGATAAACCATGTTTAGAAGAAATTTGGAACATAGACTTTTTCCATCGTGTATTTACCAATAGTGCCCACTTTTGAGTATCAAAATATCAGTTATCGGCCAACTTTAAGTACTAATAATCGGTATTAGGCCTGAAAAAACAACATAAATTAATAACTATTCTGCAATATAGGTCAATCCACATAAAAAATTGTATTGTTTTCCAGGTATGTGCGGCGCGTACAGAGAAGTTGCTTTGCCTGTAAGCACTATTTTTAAAGGGAACTACACAGTCACCTCTAGAGCCAGCTATTGTTGTTGATGATTTTTTTTTTTAACCAAATCTTGCAATGGAGGAGGGGCTTTGAGTTGGAATATTTTGTATTTTGATAAAATGTAGGATTCAAAATATTGAAAACGAGATAAATAAATAAAAATAAAGGATATACGTATAGCTATATAAATCAAGCTTGCATTCTTGGGTATGGTCATTGGTTAAATTAAATCCATGGTTAAATTACCAGTGTTAAATCCCATTTCAGACTATCTAAAATGTTATATTTGGGCATTACAGTATTCCTTCGAATATCGCGGTTCATGATCACATGACCTTCAGGTCACATTTTTGCGGAGGAAACGAATTACATACTACATACAGGTGTTTCCTGCAGGGTAGTCCAAAGATCTGTTTCTATATTTGGGGAAATACGTTTTTATTTCATGGAGCGCGTGGGATGTCAAAACCTCTCCAGATCATTGTGATTGCCCCAGTCCATGCCTGAGGGGGGAAATGAAATGGCACATGGGTAGGTAACCCTGGGCATATGGACCTTTGAGACACTGTCAACATGCTTTTTAGATATGAGAGCAAATAAATATTTCTTTTGTCAATCACAAATGTTGTGATTTATTACATGCCTCTATCTGTTCAACGCATTAACATGCTGTGTAAATGACAAAACATGCAGAATTACATTGGCAGATCAGCCAGGGAATGTGCAGTAAATTTAGGTACTGGACAAATGATACCTGTGTCAAATGAGCTGGACTTTCTTGTGCCATGTGATGGTGCTTGAAATCCTTTACCTGACAGGTGTAACAATTTCAATTACTTACTTATAAATTCATGCAGTGTAAAAAGAAAATAAAAATGTCCCAATTAGATTGGCTTTGGGAATTTTAATGCTGCGCTAATACTACTATTTCTCTGGTTTCAGGGAAAACCTATATTGCAGTAGATGCAAGAAATTGACCCAAAATAAAACACAAATATACGTTAGAGGACATTTTCCTAAGGTTACACTTAAGAAATTATTGCAAATTTAAACAAAGTAAACCACCATCATTAACAGAAACAGAAAACTATCACCTGCAGTGTAAGTTAACTTTTTTTAAAGTGCTCTACAGTTAAACATCTTTTATACCTTCACTTTTAACACTGTCTGCAGTTGAATCCATTTCAGCCTTGGCAGTGACTGATGGGCTTTTCCATTCTTTACTGGAGACTTCATCATGACTGACAGACTTGGCAAGAGGTGCACTGTTCTGGGCATCAATTACTTCTTGACTGATGGGTGAGATTTTGGGAGATATCTTGGGGGGTTCCAGAGGAGATTTGTCCCTTGTGAGGTCAAGAGTAGGCTGAATATTGGATAAAGTATTGAGTTGGGTGATGTTTTAAAAAGTAGGAATGTATTTTAGTGGTAAAACACGCACCTTAACAGGAATAAGAGGGCGCTGCCCCTCTGGTCCTCTCGGCCTTTTTTTTTCTTCACGCTTTTTTTCATTGTCCTCTTCTTCTGTTTCTAACCTCCCGGCCTCCGCTGCAAACCAAAACATTTCACACAATCAAATTAATACATTTATTTTATGAGCTTAACCTCCCAGGATGCTGGAGCCGATCCCAGCCAACACCAGGCGGGGTACACACTGTATTGGTTGCTAGCCAATTGCAAGGCACAGGGAGATTTACACCCAAGCATGCACACACTCATACTCTAATTTTAAGTTCTCAATCACTCTTCAATTCATGTTTTGGGGATGTGGGGGAAACTGGAATGCCTACATAAGCACGAGGAGAACGTTTAAACTCCACGCAGCAAGAGGTAAGCCACAAGGGATTAAAAGTTTGATCACATAAATCCAAGGAAGACATGCTTACCGCCCTCCACCATCAATCGTCACACAATATATATTTTAAATATGAATGACATTTTTTTAATTATACACAACTAAGGGTATATGTATGCAGCTGGGAATCCCCAAAATATACTCTATTTGGAAATATTTTGCTGACTCAAGAATTAATTCATATTGTATTCAGACAAAAGAAAAACACTTACATTTTATGTAGTCGCTAAATGATTCTTATATATATACACGTATATATACATATATAATGTATATATTATATATATAAATATACATATATATATAGATATGTGTATATATATATATATATATATATATATATATATATATATATATATATATATATATATATATATATATATATATATATATATATATATATATATATATATATATATATATATATACAAGCAATTTCAGCAATTTCATGAAACAGCAGTTACTGTACCTACCTAAACTTTCCTGCAGGTGTCGCTGCCTCATTGCAGAAAGACTGGGCTTGATGTTCTGTGGTGGCGGCTCAGGCTTCATACTTTTGTTGCTACACTGACCATCATCATCCAGGTCTATCTGCAGGCCAGACAGATGTACAATCCTCTCTTGCCTACCCATCTCCACCAACCTCTCGATATGCTTCTTCGAGGATGTCTCATGGTCATTAATGGAATTGTCAGAGATGCCAGATGATGTGTTAGCATCTTCATCAATCGCTTTGGTGTCATAAGTGCTGTCGGCTTCTGATTCCTCAATATCTGCAGCAATGCAGCTGTATACCATACTGACCAGGTCTGTGGACTAATAAAGTGTAAAAAGAAGAAAGTAGACATGAGACAACTTGAAGTGGGAAAGAACACACCCACACACACACAACAGATTTTTTCCCCCAACGACTTTTAATATATGGTTGTACATTTCAATCTCTCTCTTTATTTTTTATTTTTTTAACTAGGATGATAAACCAGTTAAACCAGATATGAACTTATGAGGCTCCTCAATCAATATACCCAATCCTCCTGGAATCCTGAATTACATTGATTGTTGAGCTGTACAAGTGTGATTGCAAGGCTTGGAATTGGTTGCCCTGAGGTTTTATGTTATTTTCATTTTTAAACACACAACAGGCTCAGCTCATGCTCTACAGCAGAACTAAAGAAAAAGCAATATTTAAATTAGCAAGTAGCAGCATGACTTTTGATGTTGCGCATAGCTGTGTATCAGACATCATTGCAGCAAGGTTGACTTGAAACTCCCTATAAACGTCACATCCAGGGAGAAGGTTTATATTTCCAGGCACAAGCTGGAGTTGGATCTTGCATTTTTTCTCTCTCTACTAACGCAATGTCACAAAGTGTCCGGTTTTTGACGTTGTTTTAGTGTCAATACACAGCAATATCAATGACTGAAAATCGTCCTGTTCCCTCACGGGTCGCCACAGCCAAACAGTTGATCTGCAATACAGTGGTACCTCGAGATACGAGCTTAATTTGTTCCGGGACTGAGCTCGTATGTCGATATTCTCGTGACTCAAACAAACGTTTCCCATTAAAAATAACTAAAAACAAATTAATTATTTCCAACCCTCTGAAAAAACACCAAAAACAGGATATCGGATTGGAAAAAAATGTTTTATTTGTTCTAATTTGCCATCTATTAAAAAAGTATCAAATAACTAGTGGTTTAATAGTATACTAAAATGTGTTTAATATAACTAAAATTAGATGGATTTCGCGGAGGGTGGAGAGAGAGGGACAGAGAAGGGGGGGCAAGCAGGGCAGACTTTTTGCACCGGTGAATCGTAATATAACATAAACAAATTTAAATGAACTTGGATTACGATGTAGACACACTCAAAAATAATCTAACCTTACACTAAAGTTAATTTTAATTTAGTTTTACATTTTTATACCTTTCTTCTCCTGGCCGGGTTGGCTCTGTTTGCCCCGCCTCCATCCTGAGTTTCAGATGCAACCTATCAATGGTAGTTTGCTTTTGCCCTTCTAAATATTCCGAAAATTACGCACACAAATGTCCTCACAATAGGATAACGCACGACCACTTGTCAACGAGTAGTATATATAACTCGTATTAGCGATCGCCTCGCCATTCGCAATGACTAACGGGAAAAAAAACACTGAAAAAATGCAACGCTCCGCCCAGTGCTCGCAGAGACATTACAAAGAGGGAGTTGCGACCACAGAGACATTACACGAAGGAGTTGCGGGGAGAGAGACAGTGGCCATGATGTTCTTATGAGCAGCATCTTGCGTCCGTTGTCTGCTCGTATATCAAAATTTGTCTCAAATCTCAAGATAAATATTTGCCCAAAATTTTACCCGTATCTCGAATTTCTCGTATGTCAGGCCACTCGTATGTCGAGCTACCACTGTATAAGGTCTTTTGAATTATTGTCTTTTACGTGTGAGCAGTTAGTGGTGCAAAACGATTAGGGATCTTTGGCTGTGAGAACTGTTTCATTAACATATAGAAAATCTATGGGAAGTATCCAAAATGGACAGTGAAAGTAAAATGTTAACTTATGTACATCAGTACTTTAGCATTTTGCCAAGTCAACCATTCACCCTTACACTCCTACCTAGTGGCAATGTAAAGTGTCCAATCAGCCTATCATGGATGTTATTGGAATGTGGGAAGAAACCAGAGTCCCCAAAGAAAACCAACACTGGCCCAAGGAGAACATGCAAACTCCACACAGGTGGACTGACCTGGATCCGTACCTAGGACCCCAGAACTGTGAGGCCAACGTGCTAACCAGTCATTCCCCGGGCCGCCGTTGTCAAAATTGACAAATTAAATGTAAACTCAGGGGTTGGTAACCTGGGTAAGAATTTCATCATAATTGTGAAAATTAGTCATTTGTCTTTACTAAAACTGTACCTGTCTCTGCATGAGGCAGGATGGACTGGTTGGCCTCAAGCCTTGCACAGAAACAACGTGGTTAGGGTGAGACGAGGGTATGGTCCCGTTTCCTCCATGCATAGAATTATTTGCATTTCCAGCATCCTTTGGGTGGTGAATCATTGAGTAGACATTCTCTGAAGTGCCACTAAAACAGACAGGAAGAGAAGTCCATCTCAATTAAGCAAGGATAAAATTGCGAGTAGCAGGCGAGCAAGGATGGAAGGAAAGCATGTCTTAAAATGCAAAGTAGATTAGTTTTTTTTCCCACATGGCAGAATTAATCAATGCATCGTAGGCGACCGTTTTTATTAGTCTTCTGTGAGATACACTTTCAGTGACTGTGGAGAAAACACTGCTTTTGGACTACATAACATTTCAATTTCAGTTAAAATACTCTAGAACCATTGAGACACTGATACTACCGACTCTATATTTGTTTCAAGTTTTTTTTATATAGCATTCATCTACAGCAGAGGTCTCTAAACCGCTCCTCAAGGGCCGGTGTGGCGTCCTGGTTTTTATTCCAACCGATACAGCACAGATAACCCAGGGCTCGGCAACCCAAAATGTTGAAAGAGCCAAATTGGGAAAAATAATATCTGTAGCCGCAAAAAATTAAAAGTGTTATAGGAGCCTTATGATGAAGACAATACAAGCTGTATGTATTATATTACTCTCAGTCATTCATCTTCCGTACCATACATCCTCGTTTTGTGGGTTGCTGGAGCTTATCCCAGCTGACTTCAGGCAGAAGGCAGAATATATCCTAGACTGGTCGCCAGTCAGCCGTAGGGTACACAGAAAGAAGGACGACAATTCACACTCACAGTCATACCGCCACCAGCAGGAATCAAGCCTGCGCCTGAACGCACTGCTAGGGGGTTAATTCTCTACCATTAAAATAAGCAAAATATATGGTAACATGCATTATCAGCACTGGAATGAACTAAGTGAAATCAATCGAGCCTTAGACTTACTCTAAATCCTGGCTTGATATGGTGGAGTTGCGGCTCTTGCGGAAACCAGAGAAAATTGATAACATGCTACGCCTCTTTTTCCTTCTCAGTGACTGGGCCTGATCAATGGATGACAACTGACTGAAGGGAAGAAAAAATAGTAACACGGGTCAGAATGTAATAGCTAATTAAAAGTTAAGACACAAAGATATTGTCCATCAAGTAGCAATCACATAACATAAATGTGCAGCATCATTAAACCACAAATCGGTTGCTCCGTTGTAAATGTTGGCATAAAAGATTGGGAAAGTAATGGAGTGAACTTCTTTGTTACTGTACAGGTGTTATCAGCACAAAGAATGACTGTTGCTTGGCCGCTTTAAGGACTTTTCAGACAGGATGCGCTTTCCTCGGTGGTCACCATGAAGTAACACAGGACGTCCTGATGTAACCAAAAGTTGAATGCACTAGCTTTGCGATCTGGCAGGAGTTAGGACGGATGCTGTTCTTTCTAATTGCTCTATCGTTGTCACCCATCTAAAATTACTTAGCTTGCAAATCTCTTAATAGAATCAATATCTTACGGGATCGCAATGCCACTCTAATGTCAAGCATTTTTCAGATCAAAGGTCACAGCAAACAGCCTTAATTTTTTGGGAGACATTAAGCTTTGAGCAACCAGTTTTAATCCATTTGAATTCAGTTGGTTTATCAGCTTTGGGAAAGGAAAGAACCACATTCATACTGATATACAGTAATACCTCGCCATTTCGGGCTTCAACTTTCATGGCTTCACTACATCGCAGATTTTTTTCTGGGGAATTTCAAAAAATATATATATATTTTTTAAGTTCATAAAAATGTGAGAATCCAAAACTCGCAAGCGGAAGCAACTCCCGTCTTCTGGTTGCTACTAGAACTCAGCACCAAAGAATTTTTTAAAATAAAAGTGAAAATCCACGCTGAAACTGGTAACTAGAAGCCACTCTTCCGACTAGGACTCACCACTGAAGAAAAAAAAAATAGGAGTGACCCTATTTCGCAGTTTTACGATTATCGCGACCATGTCTGGTCCACATTAACCGCGATAATCGAGGTATTACTGTAGTTCTGGGGTACTTCGTGTCTGATTCAGATTTTTCATTGGCACATTGCTTCACTGAAGTTAGTTTTAATTCTTTTTATCTTCTTCTGGAAAAGTGTATAGTAGTTGCCGATCTCAAAATCACCAAATCAATCAATTAGACATTCGGGCATCCAAAGGTTTGTTGGATAATGCTCTCTTAACAATGGTCTCTAGGACATACGTTTAGCCGTTTAGTTTGTAAAAGGTCAATTGATTCCAAAAGCTATTGGACGGGTTGGATGTAAAAAATGCTTCTACCTATCAGGTAGAACTCTTTTGCTGTAGAAGTCTGGCAATCCATCCTCCAGTGTATTGACTCCACCATTCTCAAAGTAGTGCTATAAGCAAAAGAAAGAGAAACAATATATTCAATTACCCATCAACAGTGTCAACTAAAACAGCTGAAAAGATGCTTAAAAATGATTATTTAATGCAATAATCATGGGCCTTTATTTTCTTGTGGTGGAAACTTGGGAGGAATACCCATAGAAAACCCACGTTAACACAGGGAGAACATACACATTTTGCAGAACAAGGCACCAATCCATATTGCACTATCCACTCTTCCACTGTGCTGCCAGTTTTATACATGATGCGATACTCAGAAATAGCAAGGGGGCACTAAATGTTCCAAGCTGATCAGCAGGGAAATCATCATTTTGAACAGCGTTTTTATGTGAAAATGATGGCTACCGGTCCCGAATGAGTAAGGCAGCACCCTCTTTGTCATGAAGGCTGATGAGGGCCGCCCTAAATATGTCTCAGTTGAGGCAAATCGCATTAAAGTTTTTGTGTGTTAGAATGCACGGGACATCTGCAAAATTGATCAATGAAATTTCCCGAATACAGGATGAATAAAGTTATCCAATCCAATCCAATCCAAACTGCAATGCCTAATGATCTCTAAAGCACACGACAGCTGTGGATGATATTGGAATAAGTTTGATGTCACAATAACTTACTGTGAAGATCTTCAAACAAAAACTGATATTCTTGACCACAAACACTCTCCTTCTTGGTTATAATTCTCATTCTCAATAATCTTTCGCACGAGTTCAAATTAAAATGGCTGAACAGATGGAATATTTATGTCACTAAATGGTCACAACTGGGTCCGGAAGCTGGAATTGCAATTGAATAATCTCACTACCCAGAGTTAGTTGCGACATCAAAAAAGTATTTTTGATCAAATGAGTGTAACTAGAAGTAACATTTATCTCATCACAAGTCTCATATCCAAAGTCCCATTTAGGGATTCGTAGTAAAGGATACTGTATGGAGCTAGATCACCCAGTATCTCCTCCCATCTCATCTCATTTTCTGAACCGCTTTATCCTCATTAGGGTCACGGGGGTGCTGGAGACTATCCCAGCTGTTTCCGGGCCAGAGAGGGGGACACCCTGAATCGGTGGCCAGCCGATCACAAGCATGCACACTCACACCCATACTTATGGGCAATTTAGAGTGTCCAATCAGCCTACCATGCACGTTTTTGGAATGTGGGAGGAAACCAGAGTACCTGGAGGAAACCCACGCAGGCATGCAAAATCCACACAGGTGGACCGACCTGGACTTAAACCCAGGACCCGAGTGCTGTGAGGCCGACACGCTAACCACTCGCGCTACCGGGCCGCCCTCACCCAGTATCGTAAACATTAAAATTATTTTCGTGAAAATCCATTTAGCATCATTCAAAATCCACAAGGTAAATCGAAGATGAAGGTAAATTCATAAATTTTAGGGTGTTAAGTTCAACGCAAATCTGTTTCGAATACAAAAGAGGTCAAAGTCGTCTGATCAGTCATTGAGGCCAAACTCACATATTCTGGGGGAAGGTGAACGGCTCTATGTCTCCGTGGAGGACGAGGCCGTACGTGGGTCACATGGCGCAAGGGTAAGCCATTGGTTGGAAGGGTGGACAGGGACTCCCATGATGCTGAGTGGGAAAGTTGAGTAGAGGGTGGAGGAGCAGAAGGTGCAGGAGAGGAACTAGGGTCGTCTCCAAGACCTATAAAAAGGGAAAAGTTATATAAAACTGTTTGGTTTCAAGCTATCAATATACATTTATTCTCCACGTTGATATTCATTTCGAATTAGTTTTCGTTGTTTCTGTTTTAGTTGTTTTTATTCAATTAAGAGATTCCATTTGTTAATGACTAATTTAACTGAATACTTCAAAGAGAATCCAAAGAAAGCGATTGGGTAAAAAACTTACATGGTCTGGTGGAGACAGGGCGTATTCTTCTGGTTCTGGAGCTGCACTTCTTTATAGCCATTGTGTCCTTGACGCAAAGAGTTCAATTATATATCTTCAGTGCATTTCCCGATAGTTACTATATATATATATATATATATATATATATATATATATATATATATATATATATATATATATATATATATATATATATATATATATATATATATATATATATATATATATATATATATATACCCTTAATAGCTCATTACCCAGGACAACCACAATTACCGGTAATACTGCTTATATTACAGTATTATATAGTATGTGGTTTTGAACTGAAAGTCAGCTGGGATAGGCTCCAGCACCCACACAACTTTTGGAAAGATCGTGGTTCAGAATTTTTTTATAACTGGTAACCATGCCCATGTTGCAGTCTTTTTGGACATGTTCAAAACGAGCCCATATTTGTTAAACAAAAGTGTCCTAAAACAAAATACTAGTATTTGTTCCGTCATAGTGTTTTCGATTGAATATAAGTTCGTAAGTGATTTGAAAATCATTATTTTCTTTTTACATTTGACATTTTACACAACTCAAATGGAATGGGCATTTACAGATCAGACCAAAGTAAACGAAGAAGTAAAATGTAACCTGCTAGGGTCAAATACACACAGTAGTATAAAAATATTCATAAAATAGTTATTTGGAAGTTTGTACACTACAAAAGGGTGCCAGTTTCAACTGGCCACACATACAATTTACAATCTTTATTGAACATACCATGCAGGAAACCTATATTCATATAGAGAATCTCAATTCAATCCAATAATCTTGAAGAAAGGCACTATAAGGCGCACCTTAAATCTTAAAATGTGTTCTATAAAGCGCACCGGCTTATAACATGCAGTCGTAGTGGTGGTGGTGGTAGTGGTAGTAGTAGGAGTAGGGGATTGTGTTATATCTACTAGATGGAGCTGTGGTAAAGGGAATTTCATACAATTATATATATGTGTGTGTGTGTGTGTATATATATATGTATATATATATATGTATATATATGTATATATATATATACATATATATATATATATATATATATATATATATAGAGAGAGAGAGAGAGAGAGAGAGAGAGAGAGAAAATGTAAGTCTTTTTTTTTCGCCTAATATTGCACAAAATACGGTAAATCTTAGAATTCCCACATAATTTGTGTTTACAATCAATTCATGTTGCACTTACTATTTCCAGGTTCACGCCTACGTCTTCATCGGGGAATCCCAGAGATTCCATTGTTTGGGATTGTCTGATCGTGTGTCTTCCTGTTCCTACATCATCCCAGCGCATTGCATGAGTCACCTGCCGCAGCTGATCCAACAAATTCAAACAAACTCATTAAATGTAGCAATACACTCTTTGTTGCAGCTCGTACAACAGCATGCTACAAAAAAGGGTAAAGATTGTTGTTGACCATTGGTTAAACTGTCTTGTGTTGGATCATTTGGAACAATGACCATGACCTAGTGAGGCCGTTGAGGGCTCGTTTCCCCACTCCTGCTCTACTTACTAACTCTGCCTTCTTGCCTTATTTAATAGGTAAGTTTTATCCACCCATAATCTTCATGTTGAACTTTGGTATATACATATTATTCTTATATTAAAATACTTAAATGTGATGACAAATTTATAAATACGCTGAGCGGTCAAAAGTGAGGTGCAAATTTTCATGTTGACTTAGACACCGTGCCTCCGACTCCGAGGAATAAAAATAATTAACCAGCATCATGAGGGATTCACGCCGTAGATACGGCCGTGAAGCTGGCAGGACGGGAGGATGTCAACACACTGCGTGGTGCCACTCGGAAGGGGACCATGACAACATTGACAGATGACGGAGCTATTGCATTTGGCAATCGTCTTGACAGTGTCAAGACAACAACAACAGCAATATTTCATTCAGTTTTGAGTAATAACAGGAAGGTTACGAATTCATATCATAGTTGAGTCCTAATTTATACACTATACATAACGCCGAACCGAAGTTGAATTTTTTTTAAAAAATAGAAATAGAAAGTTAAACTGCAATTTTTTGATTTTGGAAAAAAAGTTGTGAAGTTATTTCAGTTTTGTAGGGGACATTGCAAACTTCAAGCTGGAGTGATTCCCCTATAAGCTGCATTCTTAACTGCCATGATTATTAAACCATAACATAGTGATCAACCATTACTTAACAGAGCTCTTAAAGGAAAACATGCAGAAAGGCTTATTACCAGTACCAGTGTTTTATGGGTTGTGTAGAGTTCTTGAAGAATCTGATCCACAATAGAGTTGGTTAAGTATGACACTACTGACAACTTCACTTCCCTGAAAAAGAAATAAAGGTTGAATTTCTGCTATTGAATCTGATTTTTGTAAAATCCTGACCCTTCCCTTACTGTAGGGCTCTGTTAATATCCTCGGATGCTCTTTCCATGAGGGCATTGCGAATGGTTGAGCGGGGGATTGAAACCTGCTCTGATATGCATGATAGAGGTGGACTGACTCTCTCGGAAGCTGCGCAGGACATGGGACACAATTCCCGGCACAGAGACACCATTGCATCGACAACAACCTGTGAACCAAGAATGCACTAAGTTATGAAATGAGATCATTTTTATAAATATTTGTCATTTTTGTTTATTCACCTTACAACTGAGATGTGCATATGTACATCCAAAACAGCTGTTGTATTTGTTAACAAATTAACTTCAAAGACACAACGGGTGTGGAACAATTACCTTTGAAGGAAATTCTACATAATTGAGTTTCAGTGCATTGAAATATAAAGAGAAAATTCTCGGAATACATAACGGAGTGTAAAATAGAATAATTAGGAAACCCAGAGGGACAAAAAAGAAAGTACAATTTTCTTTAGAGTTGAACACAGAAATACATGTTCATGGGTCGTGTTAAATGTATCTAGATATAAATGGCATGTGGTCATTTATGTTTCTGATAGCTACTACTTAACCCACCTGCAGCTCTTTGTCAGCAGCCCGTGCTAGCTCCCCAGCCAGAGTATCTAGTCGTTGTCTAACTGGGCCATCCATGGACAACACATGAGCCAGTTCACAGAGGGAAGGATATAGCTAAAAGGTCAGGTCAAAAAAGAGAATCACAAGGACAGAGCAAGAATAAGTAAATTCATTTACAATCAGATCAGAGAACAGAGAACTAGGGCGGGGATGCACATTTGTGGCATTGGATAGAGTTCAAAGTGTATTACTTATGAGATAAAGTTCAGCACGGAGCATCATGGATGCCTACAACACATGCTCACAGCTATTGTATAGCTGAACAGAGAATTGAAATTTTTACTTTTGCGTCAAGTCTGTCTGGTCACACTAGCTGTTGAATTTATCCAAATTGGGTGGTCCTTCCTTGCCAGACGATTTCAGCTTAAGATGTCTGTTAAGATCTGGGTTATGTTTCAATTTTTATTACCTGCCCTTGTTTGGTTCCCTCTCTTTTTCCTTCATTGTCTTGTTCATTAATTTCAGCTGCCTGCTCCATGTGTGTCTCTCGAATCATCCTCTTGTCTCGCAGCAGAAATTGCATATTGTCTTATACCTTTATGTATATTTGATCCACCATTTACTTTCATTCTTTGTCATGTTAGTTAAAATGGCATGTTTGTGTCCCTGTCTTGATCTGACCTGTTTCCCCTGCATAATATTTTTTATTGCTCATGACTTTGATTAGCTGTTTTGTTCCTTGTTTTAACCTCTACACATGAAATAGCATTCAGGTTGTGAATCTCTGTGTTCCCAGATACGAAAACAATCCAAGTTACGAAACGTCAATTGAAGTCAAACCTCCCTTGAAAAGTAAATACACTTCCTGTATCCAGTATTTATTTATTTATCTTCTTGTATGAATTGCTTTCTCAATAATGCAAGTTTTTTTTCTGAGTGAGTGTAAAAACCTAAACCAGCAGAATCTAGACAGCAGGCAGGGGACCCCCTAATTGGTTGCCAGCTAATCACAGGCACAATGAGACAAAGAACCATTGACGCTCAGACATACCCACAGGCAAGATAGAGTAATTGAACAGCCAAATGAATATGAATATGTTGGGAATTGGGATAAATTTGTTCGCAGTTGATTGCAGCAAAGTTGCAGCACACTGGGTCGCGCTGTACCTCGATGCTCAGGCTCTATACGCGGTGCAGTACTGGCTGATTGACGGCATTTGCTGCTGGCATTTTATAACCACCTTGTGCTCCTGATTTGCAATAGAATTCCAATACATTGTTCCAGGTTTTAAGGTTTTCTAGCGTAGTGCAATGCGCTTCACAAAAGTTTATGACAGTAGGACTTCAATAGGCTTGGGACAAGTGATTTCATATCGAATGTTTTTCTCCACTTACAGCTCTGGAGTTTCGGGCTTCCTTAAGGATCTTGCGGGCAGTTTGTACCTCCTCTGCTTCCTCACAGCCGTTCAGTACACCAACCTGCTGTTGCACCCTCACGCACAAACGATCCATTACCTATAAACATATCACACCATCACAACCATGATTCAGAAACTGTTACCTTCTAGAGCCGTGTACAGACATCCAGACCAAGTAACAAACCTGTTCGGCTGTACTAGTGACGAGGCCCTGGTGAAGTCTGAGAGTTTGCTTTTGGGAGAAACGCTGTGTCTGGTTGTTTCTTATCAGGGCACGTTGGATCTGTCATAAAGCATACATAGGCACAGAGGAGATGAAGTGGTATTTACAGAACCTATCTTGGATAGAAAAATAAGAAGAATGAAAATTTTAAATCTACAGATATATACATACTACACTATATAAAATTACATGTGGATATAGGCTGTGTGCCTGTACATTGTGGTTCATCCCAAGGGGGCTCCCTCATTCGGCTGGGCGACTTCAATGCTCACGGGGGCTTTGACAGTGAGACCTGGAGGGTCAAAGCCATAGTTTGATGATTAAATTTGTAGTCGTTTCATCGAAATTGCAGCCAAATGTATTGGACACGGGCGAAGAGAACGCCTGACAGTCTCAGAAAGAGTTTCAACTCGCATCTGCAGCAGATCTTTTCCCATGTCAAGGTTTAGGAAGAGGACATTGAGAACAAGCGGACCAGGTTCCCTGCTTCTATTGCAGACCTGTGACCGTAAGGTCCATCTCATGGCAATAATACCAGCATCTGCTGCTGAGCTGAACACCAGCGGCAAGGGACGCCATCAAAATGAAGAAGGAGTTCTATCGTGTCTTTTTGGCCGGCAGGAATATCGAGACAGTCAATGGGCACCAGCTAGCTAAGCGTCTCAAGGCTCTGCCGATCTTTGGGGCAAACAGGGTTGAGGGTGTGGGACGAGTTTGGTGAGGCCATGGAGAATGAGTTCCGAAAATGATGTTGAAGGGGTAGATGTCAGTGTGTCAGCGCTCAAACCATATGCAGCACACTGAATTCAATTGTTCTGCAAAGCTGTCGGTCCAGGAAAATCCTTCTTCTAAAAAACGATGCAAAAGGAAGCCTGCAAAAGTTTTGCTGAAGACAAATAGACCAAGGATAAAGATTATTGTAACCATGTCCTGTGCGTGCAGACATGTACTGTGGTATACTGAAGCCGAGCATGAACTCTTCCCTCCATAAAATTGGCTGTGGAGCAATATTCCAACATGATAATGACCCCAAACACACCTCTAAGACAATCACTGC
Source organism: Stigmatopora argus (assembly GCF_051989625.1). Lineage (NCBI taxonomy): Eukaryota > Metazoa > Chordata > Actinopteri > Syngnathiformes > Syngnathidae > Stigmatopora > Stigmatopora argus. The sequence continues at coordinate 14,836,370 of NC_135398.1, forward strand.
CTTTCCAAAGATTCTCTGGGTAAATGTGATGGACTGACCAGGCATGTCCACAGACCTAAACTCTGTTTAGCATCTGTGGGGGCATCCTCAAACAGAAGGTGGGGAGAGCAAAGGTCTCAAATATCCAACAGCTCCGAGATATCATCACAGAAGGGTGTAAGAGGATTCCAGTGGCGTCCAGTGAATCTTTGGTGAACTACATGCCTAAGAGTGTTAAGGTGGTGCAGGAAAATAATGGTGGCCACGCAAAATACTGACATTTTGGGCCCTATTTCGAGCTTTTCACTTGGGATGTACTCCCTTTTGTTAGCACCATTTCACACACCCATTGTTCTGTTTTGACTTATTTTGAAGATACAATACATTTCATTTATCTAAGCTCTACAGTGACAACTTTACATTAATGTCCCATGAAAAGATATAATAAAAAATCCAGAAATTAGACGGGTGAACTCACTCTTATGAGATACCGTACATGTACATAAACATACATACACAGTGATAGCGCTCTCCAGTCACGAATGCTTCTACACATGAAATATTCAGGTTATGAAAAATTTTGATGGCAAACCTTTTGTTCCAAGATATGAAAAACAATCCAAGTTACGAAATAAAACATCCCCAGACACATAAATATACTTCCTATATTTAAAAAAAAAAAATCCTGCTGGAGTTGCTTTTCCATTGACCATCTCCCAATAGTTCACTGGCCTTCCATTGGCTAGAAGGAGAGTAAGCATCTACGTGATGCCAGATTTGAAATTGGATGTTCGAGCGGCTGATCGGTGTACAGTAATATCTTGTGATACGAGCTTAATGCGTTCCGAAACCACTTCTGAACCATTTAATTGGGACAAGTAAATAGAGTTTACACTGTATTGATAAAGGAACTTTTGTATCTCAAACACGTTTGAAGAATAAATACTGTGTTGAGGAGTTATTCCAAGATTTATTTTTCTTCGATAATCTTGTTCTAAATTCCATCATTTAAGTTTTAACCTGAAGTATCCAACTTTTATGAGCGTATATAAGCGTGTAAAAGACAATTAAAATCACTTCATCTTCTTCATTAGACATACTGTATTCCCTATATAATTCATAAAGTTTATTGACAGAAATTATTGAGAAAATTTTGTGAGGTCTCCATTGTCATACCAATGGAAACTGATGTTAATTGTAAAAACGAAAGCAGATTGAAGTCATTAATCAGAAATGGCTTTCTTCGAGTCCAAAAGGCAATGTGATTATTCACTCTTTGTATGTCTCTGCTTTGCATATTCTGAGCGTTTTTTCTTACCCTGGTCAGAGCTTGGTCAGTCTTCTCTGGAGAACTGCGATATGCCTGTGTAGCATCATTGAGGGGAAGGGGCATGTACTGCAGTGTAAAATTGCTAAAAAAAATAGAGAGGGATGAGATTAAAACTGAATTGACAGTCATTGGCCGGCATTGCTTAACCACGATAACAATTGCATGGTTCTGTTTAGAAGAACCACTTTCCTTTAACTAAATCAATCATAATGCCGGCATATGAAACACATTTTTTTTCTCAAGACTTGGCCAGAATACATTGTTACCTTGATTAAAATTTGTAAATTACAAATTATATTCCACCGACATTAATTAGCCTAATACATGAACTGGAGTACTTATCCGACTACAACTTCAGACGCGCAACTTCTCATAATAAAAGACAATGTAGTTACTTTAGTTAACTTTTTACTTAATTTGCATGGTTTGGGAGCGTGGTAAAATGTTCGAGTGATTAGTACATACATGCATGCAAGCCTTTTAAAGAGTGATAGCCTCTGTACAACATTTAATTTAGACAGTAATTATCTAATCATCTTGTAGGTTTACTTTTTTAGTAAACACAGAAAATCTTTGTACAAAAAATTAATACGAAACATCTTTGTCACATCACTTGAATGATGTATGTAAATGTGTGTGTGTAAACAAAACTATTGTCTTTGAGGCATAAAATGAACTGCTGATCTTTTAAATCTGTGACTCATTGGCTTTATGTATGCATCCTGCATTTGCAATATTGTTGGCGTGTGTTATTGAGTTCATCTTACTGCTCCAGTGCCCTTGCCACATCTTGGAAGCCTGTCGCCGTCGTGTTGTTGCGATCCCAGGTAACACTTCTGAAAAGGATCATATCAACATGAATAAAGAAAGAAAGAAATATGAGAATTATATACAGGGTACACCACATTAGTGGTAATTCTTCATTGCATTAAAAAATATCAACATAGCAATACACATGCCATTTCTTTGCTTCTTCTATATTTCAATGAGCTCTTATCCCATCATAATGTATGCATAAACAACTGTCATGCAACTAATGAGCTTCTGCTGTGGTATCTACCTCCCACACTCCCACTTTCCCCAAATATATTTTTTAAAAAACTATAATTTTCAACAGATAAGCTGTCTACCTACTATCATACCTAGTATTCCCATGAATTATAATCAAGAAAAAGCACACCTGGCTCTGCATTCTCTCTTATTTAGAAAGAAATTAATCTAAGCGGCAAAACAACGAATGCTAAATTATTCGCAGTACCTGACAAGGGAGCCATGCCAACTGGTTCATAAACAGGTGAGTGAATGAGTGAATTTGAAGCTTTTCAAATGCCTTGGGACTGATGGTTCAGGTAAAAGTGCCATATAATTTTTGCTCTACCTTTCTCTCTCTGTTTCTCAGTATGCCTGGGAATCTAAGCTCCTGTTGCAAGTTGTACACTTTTTGTAATGGGGCTCCTTAAACTTTCCTACTTAGCATATAGTAATAATAATTTGCAAAGAAATATCTGGATTTAATGGTTGTTTTTCTCCTTGTGCTCTGCGATTGGCTGGCCACCAATTCAGGGTGTACACCGCGTCTGGCCCAAAGTCAGCTGGGATAGGCTCCAGCACCCCCCGCAACCCTAACGAGGAAAAAGCAGTTCAGAAAATGAGATATCTGTATTTGACACATGTATTTATTTTACTCCCAGAATAAAATGTGGGCTCTTACCTGAGTGTTGTATTAATTTGCAAGGCTTTGCTAAGCATCTTGGCCCCAGAATCATCCAGGCTGTTCCCACTCAGGTCCACCTTCCGAAGGCACGTGTTAGAGCCCAGAGCATTAACAAACATGGTTCCACGCTGGCGGAGTCTCGAGTCAGCTAAAGAGAGGGATCGTAGGCCCTAGAGGAAAATGCCAAAAATAAGTTGAAATCAAAAAGAGAATTGAGAGAAATAAGAAACTAATACTACCAACCATCAATTCTAAACCGTAATACCGTTTTTCAAACGAAGACTGTATATTGTGTACAATTGAATGAAAGAATTTGGATTAAACATTTATTCCATAGGCTACACAGTAGTAATATGGCATTTGAGTAACATTAAATCAGTTATGGCAGAAATGTATGTGAAATATATATTTTGCTTTTTAAAGATGCATATGAGATTGGAGGCATATTTGTGTGTGCTCAAGATCGCTACAATAAATATTTAAACAACATATTTTTCTCACAAGTTATGAGGCATAAAACAGGCAGCCAGGAATGGGAGGTAGGAAGCTATCCAAATGAAATTAGATTAAACAAATCATCTGTTATTCACACAGACAATGTAGTGATCTTGCCTTATTGCATTTTGTATCCATGTAACAGGGGTTTGTGTTTTGTGATCGAGATGTGGACACAACTAAACAAACTGGTATAAATTCAGCTTTTTGGCTTTTTAAATGCCTGATTTAAAAATCTCCCCGCCTGAATGTGCACAAGCTAGTGTGGATGCATATCTTCTTAGTGACGTCACATCAGATTTGTCTGTTATGTTAAATAATTAAACTCACACACTCTTCCTCCTGCACCAAATGAACCAATTTCTGTAGAATTTCATCCAGCACTCTGAGGAGGTAGGGAAAAAATGGGAGTAAAAGATACATCTTTGCAATAATCTTCACCGTCTGTATTACTCATGTCTGAGGATGTCTATACCTGCCCTTAATGTTGAAATTCTTCCCCAGCATCAGGTGTTTTAGGGAAGGGTGTCTTGTGAATGCTGGGATGACAGCCAGTAAGTCAGAGTCCAATCCTACAACAACAGTTACATTTTTAATATAATCTTTTGGAGAAAGAAGATGGCACCTATTAATGATATTTTGGAGAAAAATGTAACACTTGGATATGTGCAAATATTTTGAAAACAGCCAATTAAGAGTCCAATAAATCAGGTAACAAGGAAAAATTTAATTTGTGCTTTGGCAAGTGTCTTACCATTATCTGCGATATCTAAAGTCCCAACACAGCATACTCTTGGGAAAAGCTCCTGAATAACACCAGCGCCTGCAGTCCTTAACTGTCATAGCGAGAGACATGGAACATAATAGAATAGATACATTAACCTCTTAAGACCCAGGCTCTTGATTGATTTTTTGTTTCTATTTGCTATTTGGGCTTATTGAAATCTGATAAGTATAAAAAGTAAGCATTATCTTTAGACACGATGTAGTAGTTTCAGAGAAAAATGATATCCGCATACGTGGATACTCACTCTCAATTCCCATAAAACACAATAAAGTCACCTTCGTGTAATTGAAAGCAAACTCATTTATTTATTTATGTATTAATTACATTTATTAAAATCATATAAAACACATTTTTCAACATGTTGTGAACATCAGAGTTCAAAGACAAACAGTGGTCATATTACACAGTCATAACTACAGTAGCTCAACTTCAAACAGCTGCAGGAAAACATCACATACCTGCAACTACATTTTGTATTAAAAACTAGAAATGCCCTTTTCTTTAGGAACTAGTAAACACTTAAGTGTGAAAGGCTGCGTAACCGTTGCCATCAGCCATCATTCACAAGAATAACTTGCAGTTCACACAACGCAATCAGGTTCTTCCACTCCAGCCTGCTGCTCTACAACGTGCGGCATTATTCAGACTGATCGTCTGTGGTAGATGTGGTTTTGCCCACTTGCGGACTGAGACATAGGGGTACTGTGGCCTGTGGCCGTTTTTTCCCTTGTTTTGAATCGTCTTCTTCCTGGGAAAACTCTGAAAGTTGTGAATCGTCTTTTTGACTGCGATGCTGCGCCAGGAGGGTCTTCCAGACTTCCATATGGAACTCCATGAACTATATGATGCTCTTCATTGGTGCGCCACATATTTTAAGGTGTTTGCGGTAGAGTAGCCAGCTGTTGGCAAATGCCAGATTAGTGAAGTGCGTTAACATCCGCATTGTCCACTTCTTGGTACGAGCCCTCATGCCATAATAACTGATCATTCTATCAGTCAGATCAACTCCAACCATCTTGAGGTTGTACTCAAGGATGATGCTTGGCCGTGTGACAGAGACACATTGTTTCAATCTATTGTCCCAGCGCTGGCAGGTGTCTTCAGATTGTGTACCATGAACAACACACATCATTAATACTACTGGTTTGTTGTCAGACCACTTCACAACACAGAAATCTGAGAAAAAAATACCCATGAAATATGACTAGGTGTTTTACCTTGAGGATGTTTGGGTTTGGAGTGACCACCCGAAAGTTTGCTCTGCTTCTCTGCCATCTTGAATTTTTCTTGTAGAGTATTTTATGTTTCTGAATCCACCAAATGGCAGTGTAAGTGTTCAGGTAAGTGGTAAAAAGCCCCCAGTTAAGCAGAATTAACTATTGTGGTACTATCACTGAAAACAGGATGTCCACGCCAGGTCCTAAGAGGTACCACTCAAAACATAGATGCATATACTCTAGTGCAGTAGCGTCCCCTGGGGAGCCTTCTCTGCTGGCCAACACACTATCAGGAGAACATTAAGTCGAGTTAACACATTCTAACAGTCTATTATCATCATTTAATCTTATTAATTTGTCCTCGAGTGGTGCGCTCTCAACAGCTTGGCATTCAACGTCTCCAAAATCAGAACACTCATCCCGGACTTCTGACCGAACTAGGCTGCTCTGTCGCCCCTCTATATTATCAGTGAATGTGTGGAGTAAGTGGAGACTTTCCAATTCCTAGGAGTCACATACCAGATGATCTCACTTGGGCGACAAACACCACAGCACTCGTGAAGAAGGCAAAGCAGAGGCCACATTTCCTGAGGGCACTCAGGAAGGAGCAACTGAACACCAACCTGCTGGTGACCTTCTACTGGTCTGCCATTGAGAGCATGCTGACCTATGCTGTGTCAGCGTGGCACTCAAGCTAGACAGAAGCTGATAGGAAAACACTGCAGCACTGGATCAACAGAGCCCGAAAGATCATCAACTGCCCTATACCTACCCTGTCCAGCGTCTACGAATCCCGGTGCGTTAGAAGGGCAGAGAGCATTATAAAAGACAATACACATCCCAGCTTCCACCACATCAACCGGCTGCCCTCTGGAAGGTGCTAAAGAGCCATAAGAGCCAAGATAAACAGACTCAAGGACGGTTTCGCGCCAAGAGCTGTGACCATACTTAACTCAAGTTCCGCAGGACGTAATCAGGACATATCGATTACTATTTAGTCATAATAATTTACAATCCATCATCCCATCCTGCCTGAAATCTGCCACCATTATCCCTGTCCCTAAAAAGCCAACCATTGACAGCCTGAATGATTATAGGCCTGTTGCACTTACGCCTGTGATCATGAAGTGCTTTGAAAAGTTGGTCGCCCTCCAAATCAGGGATACAATCCCTCCCTCAGTTGACCCTCACCAGTTTGCTTATAGAGCAAATAGGTCCACTGAGGACGCCATCGCCGTAGCTCTACACACAGCACTGAGCCACCTTGAGCACCATGGGAACTACGTGAGCATGCTTTTCATTGACTATAGCTCAGCCTTCAACACTATAATACCGGACATTCTGGCTGACCAACTCTCCCACCTCGGACTTCCTCTGCTGGATACTTCTTAACCAACCGTCCACAAACTGTTAGACTTGGTCCCCACCTCTCTTCCTCCATTACACTGACCACTGGCTCCCCTCAAGGCTGTGTGCACTACTGTGGTCGAACTGATCTAAGGAGGGGATGAGTCTGCCTACAGAGATGAGGTCAACAAACTGTCTTTGTAGTGTTTGGTGAACAATCTCACACTGAACACCACGGAAACTAAAGAAATAATCCTGGACTTTTGCAAACGCAGCACAGATCTGGCCCCACTCCTCATAAGTGGAGTATGCGTAGACAGGATCCAGTTCTTGAAATTCCTGGGGGTCCACATCACGGACAAGCTCTCCTGCTCTACCAACACCACGGCAGTGGTGAAGAAGGCCCAGAAACGACTCCATTTCCTGAGGGTACTCAGGAGGAACAACTTGGACACTAAGCTTCTGGTAACCTTCTATAGAGCCACTGTGGAGAGCATCCTGGCATACTGCATTACAGTGTGGTACGCTGGAATCACGGCAGCAAACAAAAACGCCATGCAGAGAGCGATCAACACTGCCCAGAAGATCATCGGCTGTTCTCTGCCCTCACTGGAAGACATTGCCAGCCCTCGCTACCTCAGCAGAGCCGGGAACATTGTCAGGGACCCATACCACCCTGGTCACAACCTGTTCCAGCTGCTGTTCTCTGGCAGACGCTACAGGTCTCACAAAGCACGGACAAATAGACTTAAGGACAGTTTTTTCCCCACAGCCATCAGGACTCTGAATTTGCGGTAGCACGACACACAATCCCTTCTGTGCAATAACTTCGGGGTCAGGTAACATGAAAGACGTTGGGCGGTGATCCGCCTCCTGCTGGCTGATTGAAGGTAAGTGAGGAGATAAGTGAGGAGGTAAGTGATCCAAGATGGTGGCGCGCACGGATGCAGCTGGCTCTTTGCTCTCCGGTTTGGTGTTTTGTTTCCTCAGTCTTGTTGTTTTTTGCTAACATCTGCGAAGCAAACTTTTTTTACAATCGCCAGGATTTGGTTGCTCTCGGGAGAAGATGCGATATATCCATCAAAGCAGATTGCCAACAAACCTGCAATGTCCCCGAGGACATCTCGAGACCACCGGGATCTCCGTGGACAGTAATAATATCTTAGATTAGGCAATATTTTAGTATTTACCTTAACAGAATGTGACTTATATTTTGATATAATATATTTATATATTAATTTTTTGCTGGGAAAGCGCACTTTGTGGAGTAGCAACACCAATTTCGTCATACGCAGCTGTGTATGATGGCAATAGGCTTTTGATGATTCGATGATGATGATAAAGCCTATGTCTGAACAGTTTATCATTAATGTATACTGAGTGTCTGTGTTTGTTTGTTGTTGTGTCCATAGACTCAGCAAGTTGTGCGCTATCAACAACTTGGTGCTGAACCTCTCCAAAACCATGGAACTCCTCCTGGACTTCAGACAGAATAAGACCGCTCCACTATGCTGACCTCACTTGGACTACATATTTATTTATTTCTTATTTATTGATTATTTATTTGTCTGTTTGTTGTTGTTATTTGTCCACTACGTGGTGAAAGCTTTAAATCTCATTATACCTGTATAATGACAATAAAAGCATTCAATTCAATTCAATTATTGGCCAGATTTTATTCCTGAAAACCCCCACATCAAAAAGAAAAAGTATCCAGTGAGATTTTAGCTTCTGAATGTTGATATTTAATGTCGGAATATCAAGTGCTGGCTCACGAGAAACCATATTAATATAAATAAAAATGTATTGACCTAATACTAAAATTATAATTCACCAACTACAATTCTGTATATAGGTTCAGTATATATGGATGGGTGAGTCACGACTGGTGAGTTTCTGGGGCTAATGTTGAAATTGTACGGCTCGCCACTAAGTGATAGCATACCTCACAGGCACTGATGTCCAACTGCAAATCTATAATATGGGGATTGTTAGACAGACCAAGGAACAGAGCTCTGCAAGGAAAGAGACATTACAAGTATAAGAACAGTGGGACTTCAACTTAAAAACCTTTTTACAAACTAAATATTTCAAGTCATGGAACACAAAATCTCAAAAATTCAAAGTAAATATGTTCGTTCATTTGTAGATACCTATATTTTGTTTTGAAATTGTCATGATAGATTTGCTCACCATTCTCCCAACACTCATCTGACCTTCTATTGACTAAGATGGAGCTGTGCCTCCATGATACTTTTCGCATGCCTTTGACCTTTGTTCAGCACGGAGTTCTAATACACAGTTTCATTTACTTTATTTATATAATTTCATTGTATGTTGGCTCACAATGAACAAATTGTGTTTCTTTAATCATTATGAATCAGAAATAATCCTCATAAATGTAAAGGGTAATTTGATTAATATCATAAATTCTTTCATTTGGTTAGAAATATGTATCATAGATTTGTTGCGAGAGAGATAACCATCTTTTTTTTTCAAATATCAATGTTATCCAGGCAAATGCAATAAAATATCTGATATTACTAAAAGTATTACAAAACTGGATTTGCATATGAAAAAGGCGACAGCGCCTTTAGCTCACCTAAGCCAATCAGGAGGAACCTTCATCGAGGCAAGGCTTACATGAGTCAGGCTAAATGCTGAGCTGAAGAACTGCCGGAAAGTTGGCAGAGAATCTCTCACTTTCCTGGAAATTATACACAAAACAAAATAGGATATTTTACAACTGTATAAATTAAGTGTAGAGAGCAAGAGGTCAGAAAAAGTTTGATTTAGATGTGTTGAATAAAGGGACAATTCATATCAATGAACATATACATGTAAATATGTATGATTATAGCCATAGGCTAATTTCCATCTGTAGTCCCTGGGCGGCCCAGCGACTGAGTGGTGAGCGTGCCGGCCTCACAGTTCTGGGGTCATGGGTTCGATCCCAGGTCGGTCCTCCTGTGTAGAGGTTCCATGCTCTCCCTGGGCTTGTGTAGGTTTTCTCCGGGTACTCCGGTTTCTTCCCACATTCCAAAACATGCATAGTACACTGGTTAAACACTCTAAATTGCCCCTAGATATGAGTGTGAGTGTTAATAGTTTTTTTTATCTCCTTGTGCCTTGCCTTGACTGGCCACCAATTCAGGGTGTTCCCCACCTCGTGCCCGTAAGCACCTGGGATAGGCTATAGCACCCCCGTGACCCTTGTAAGGATAAGCGGTTTCCAAAAATGAATGAATAGTCTCTTGGTCACGTTGATGTTAAAAACGCAAGATAAAATCAATAAGGCAACAATAGAGTAAGAAAAAAAAACAGGAGAAAAGACTAGAAATCAGCATAGAAACAATTAGACATACACAAATAGTACACGTCTAAGCAGTGTTGTGATAACAATGTTGTTCATCCAGCAGCTAGGCTTTAAATTGATTGGTATAGAGCTTCAGAGATGGGAGTTCACTTATGGTATTTGGTATTAAGTTCCAGGTATGTGAGTCATGAACAGAGAAGATGTTTTGGCTAAATGCACTCTACCTGAAGGGAAATACACAGTCACCGGCACCCAATGTTCCCTCTAATTTTTCGTTGGTCTGGGCAGAAAGACAACCTCCCTGAGCGCACTGAGTACCAGCCTGAGCGACATCATTGGTACTCGGATGATTCGCCTAAAGACGTTTCGCCGACGGACGTTTGACAGACGGGCAGGTCGCTGAATGGACGTTCCGCCGAACGGAGGTTTCGCCGAAACGAGATTCGCGCACTTGCCCCGCCCCCGGATTGTGTGTGTACAAGTTTTTCAACCTCGGCCCGCGGGCCATATACGGCCCGTTAGGATTTTTAATCCGGCCCGCCGCCGGCGTTGTCCAAATTATAGTAAAAATCAATGTTAGTCTACCATCAATGGCAACCCGGGAATAAGCACTCTTGGGCGGGCATGGCAGCCCGAGAATAAGCATTTAATGATTAAATACAAATACTGGAGCTCTTTGGACATTAGAACCGAGCCCAGGGAAGTGAATTCCTCGGTAAAATGTCGCGATGATGTCGCGATGGAGGCAAAAAAACGTCTATATACGTCCATTCGCCAAACAGCTCAAAATGCTCTCAAATTCGGTCAAATCCAGTCGAAAACAGCGTTTAATGATTAAATACAAATACTGGAGCTCTTTGGACATTAGAACTGAGCCCAGGGAAGTGAATTCCTTGGTAAAATGTTGCGATGATGTCGCGATGGAGGCAAAAAAAACGTCCATATACGTCCATTCGCCAAACGGCTCAAAATGCTCTCAAAGTCGGTCAAATCCAGCTGAAAACAGCGTTTAATGATTAAATACAAATACTAGTATTTGTATTTAATCATTAATCTAACAAATACTAGTATTTGTATTTAATCATTAAACTAACAAATACTAGTATTTGTATTTAATCATTAAATTAACAAATACTAGTATTTGTATTTAATCATTAAACTAACAAATACTAGCATTTGTATTTAATCATTAAACGCTGTTTGAACGAACGTTCATTCGGCGACCTGTCCGTCTGTCAAACGTCCGTCGGCAAAACGTCTTTAGGCGAATCATCCGGTCACGACATCATCATTGCTCGCTATGGGCCCACCAGTATCACACCTGCCACAAGCAGGTGCATGTCAATGTTCCCTCTAATTTTTCATGTAAAACATGCTGTAAAACACGAAAAACATAACAGTGGACAGAGCTACTGCCACTGGCTGCCGTTTAAACGGCGCCATCATAGGGAAAGGGGTAAAAAAAAGTTTGGATTTTATTTACTGCGCGCCATATGATTGCTGCTGCGCAGAGAAGACGAGAGTAGTGCGCAATTGCGCACGCGCGCAGCTTAGAGGGAACATTGCCGGCACCCCCTGTTGAATTTTTAAAAAATATTTTTTGCAGTTGAGGAGGATGTTTGTGATGGAAGATTTTGTAGACCAAGATTGCATCAGCATATTTTACAGTATTGTCAAATTTCAACCCATCATGTTTTTTTAATATCTGACAGTGATGGTACGTTTTTTGTTTTCTGTCCAATACTTTCAGAGCTTGGTTATGAACGGTTTCAATTGGTTTTAGCAAGCAAGCTGCATCAGCAACATGTTACCAAGTCTGTGTCATTGTTTCTCATGAGTGTTACAGCTGCAGTGTGGATAATGAGTGAGAAAGGTGTCCAAGTGTGCCGTTCCCTTTTCATAAGTCTAGTACTCATCAGTTTACCCAAGGTTAGCTGATTGTTGTCACAACAATATTTCCAGTCTGGCCAACAGTATAAAACTAGAATGTAATAACCAAGTACTGAATAGTGTATTATTTAATATCTGTTCAGGTGGTGCATCATTAGAAAATATTAGGTGACATGAATAACAGTAATTATTTTAGAAAATAAGATAAATTTGATTCAGCAGAGCATAGCCAAGATAAAACTGCTATGAACGACAAGCCGTTGAAGACTAGATCCAGAACAGAAACTCAGAAACAGAAATACAAATGAACAGATGATTTATTTAAACATAAAGAGCAGGCCCAAATACGTGAGTATGACAAGCTACAAGACCTTGAGTCAACGGGTAAACCAAGGAAAGGGCACGTGTTTTTCAAACTGGCAAAATGGCAATTTCTTTTTGGAGTTTTAACCCAGGCACTCAAAATACTGGCAACCTAAATGGGGGAAAAGTGGCAAAGACTCCGTTGCCCCGCCTCTTAAGGTTTAGCAGCTATTCCTCCTGATTTTCAGTCACAGTGCTTCCATAGGAGGGGTCGAGAAACCTATTAACTGAGAGATCAAAAAAGAAAAAAAATCCTGAATAGGATTCCACAAGTGCCATATACTTTATTTGTGTTTGCACACAAACAACACTTTCACCCCAAAAACACATATAGTGCATGTGTCTGTTTTATCTTACTAGTTTGGGTGAATCTGTTTTGTGTGTTGTGATTGAAATCTTGTAAAAGAAACTTCTAAAGCTTAATTTTTTTCCATGTACACATACAAATATTTGGTCCATGCGGTTTTGTGCATGTCAAAGCTGAGACTCTACCATTTCACTCTGTTGCTCCAAAACTGAATTGAAACGTCTGATGTCATGATTTTTATCACTATAATTGTGAAATTGTGAGTTGATGCATCTCCTCGTCAGCCTTGTGATTTGGCTTGACTTGGCTTGACCCTGCTGACCACCAGTGGCACTCTTAAGTCCATTGTATACTGGACTAGTCAGAATAGACACACCTACAATTGCGATTAACCAAAGACAACACAAGGCTCAGAAAGACACGTACTATAGATTAGAGTCAGCAACATGTAAATTCCCCAAAAAGGTTGTGTGAGGCAGAGAGCTGGGTTATCGTTATCGTATGTATAATTTGATTAATATAGTCAATCAATTTCACAGGTCTCCACTTTGGGGTTTTGAATCAACAACAAATTGATTACAGGCACTTTTCAGAAAAAAATACATCTCAGAGCCCAAAATCTAAAACTGTCTCCAAAATGTGTCCTTGCATATTATTAAAAGGGCACTAGAATGAAAAGATCTCAGGCGGTCAGAAGTGGTCCTTGGGCCTACGCGGAGGAGAACTTATCTCTACTGGGAAGAATGCAGGGATGTGTTGTTCTTGCAAACGTGAGATGTCTGCGATAACGAAAGCCAAGTTGAATATGGTGTCACATAAACAAGACAGAAGAGCACAACTGCCTGATATGGACATCGAAAGACCGCCTGAAAGGGGCATTACAAAACCGCCCAAGTAGATTCTATGTGTTTTATTTGTGCCCCAGACCATAAGGCATATGAAATGCCATGCTTATGGAGTACATACATTTTAGCTTGACTGAGGGACAATACTGATATTTCCCTGTGACGAGACTTTACACAAGTCAAGGTCAAGGTAATATCAGCTTGGATCCTGTATTGTGCTTTTTTGATAACTCTGGAATCGAATATACTCGGAAGGAATCGCAATCTGTGTGTGAGTTATTCTCCGTTGCATTTTTATCTTCCTACTATGGGGACTAATTCTAAGAAGGCATAACTAGCATGGTTTCCCTGGGCCACATTTGGATTATGAAGGTCAGGGACACCCTAATTTTCAACATACTGCAGCAATGACGGGGAAAGCATGAGAACTACTTTTTTGTTGTAACATGACGCAACAACACAGTAATAAAAGATTATCACGGAATATTTGTAAAAGACTGTCGAGGATGAAGCTACCGGGAAAAAAATGAGGGGAAAGACCAAAGTGAAGGGAGAGGGATCTGGTGAGACAAGACATGAAGGCAGTTGGTGTTAGGGAGAAGGATGTAGAAGATTAGTTCATATGGAAAAGGATGAGAAAGTGTGGCGACCCCCAATGGGAAAACACACAAGCAAGGAACTAAGCGGTTAGGTTTCAAAATAAAATATGTTCAATTCAAGTATATTCAATTGAATATGTATTTCAAAGTAGTTTGCAAACTGAAAGACTAGTATGGGCGTAGTTAGAGAGATTATCCTACTATGTGTGAGATGGTACAGCAGTGTGTGTGATTAGACAGTTGTGCAAGCGAGAGACTATACTAGATTGTGTGAGAGGGCATAGTAGAGTGTACCAGAGAGAATGGTAGTGTGTGTGTGTGAGAGTATGTGTTACATAACAAGGCCAGAATGATGTATTTCTCCAACGACTAGTGTCGGATTTGCACAGCCGTTTGCCAAAGTAAAAAATAAAAATTATATTGCTTCTTAGAGGTAAACTTTAGTGAGGTACCTACCTGTTAGAGAAGCAATTTTTAGATAGGTTCAGGTAGGAGAGGTCCGCACAGCAGCCTCTTAGCAAGGCTCCAAATAACTGCAGAGATCACAAGGGGGAACTGTAAGTAAAAGGTTTACAACAACTGTGTCGTTCAAACACTTCGTTTCTCGTTCCAATTTTAGCACTTACAGTACATCCTATATGATATATATATATATATATATATATATATATATATATATATATATATATATATATATATATATATATATATATTATGATCCTTCTGTCCTTTTGTTACTCAACAGTAGAAGGCAAAGCACTAGCACTGTTTAGCTTACTGAAACATGGTCTGTCAGTGGTTATACATAACTAAGTTGGTATCATGCTAGCCATAGTTGACCGGACGCAACCAGCACCGATTGGTGGCAAAAGAAGGACCTTCGAGTCAGGTTAGGACGTGCTTATAGCTCGCTGTCCGCTATGCTGTGCAGTATAACACAAAGATCATATTACATCAAACACAAATGAACTAGAGAGACGATGTAATTTGGTGACAGAGGTCATAATTATTTCATGAATGTATAGAGCAGGGGTGACCAGTAACTAGATCTTGATTTACCGGTAGATTGCATGACAATAATATTTTGATCCCTCCCCTCTGTCTATTTTTCTTAGCTAGGCTCTAATAAATTTGGCATGTCCGCAGCAAGCTTTAGCGTGAATCAAGAGTGGATTTTCACCCCAATTTCCTGCCGCTCCCATACATGTTGAAAGAGTCTAATAAATTGGTTAATTTATCTGTGGAACAAAAAGCTGCACCTGCAGCGGCCCTCCAGGACCGCTTTGCCCGCCGCTGAATTCTAACCCTAACAACAAAGTAGATCGCGGGAGGTTGGCTCATTGAAAAGTGGATCTTGAAAAACGGAATTCAAAAACAGCAAAAAAGTCTGAGCGACCTCTGGTCTAGAGAGTTGTCTATTGTTTAGTTCTTGTTTTTTTCTTGGGGAGGATAGAACCAAAAATGGTTACTCCTCTGGTATTTATGGATGGATCAAAATAAAACATGCTGCTTACATTCCAGGCATGTATCTTTGTTCTTTGAAGAATGAGTTTTAAATTTTTTTTCCATCTTAGACTGATTAATTAGATTAATTAATAGCAGATCTAAAATCTCTACTCGTCCATTACTCTTGGACAGATGCTAAAATTTGGGCTTTTTTAAACTGAATAAAAAAGAGAACAGACAGCATGTGTCTGGTAAAGGTACGAACCGAGTCCACCGTGCAGTCAGTTCCAGACAAATCCAAATGAACTAGACAGTTGGGATGGGCAAGGATGAGGTACAGATTCTACACACATTGGAAAACATTGTTAATACACCAAGACAAGGTAATGTATAGATTAATGTATGTGTGTTAATGCAGATGTCTCACCGCAGCATCCTCCCCTGACAGGGCCGCTGGATTTTTACTAAGGTCCAGATGCAGCAAAGAGCTGGAGTATTCATCACTTGAACAGAATGCCTGGGATAGAGATAAAACACCTATATTTGGGAAATAGGAAAAATGATTTAATACGAAAAAAAGTTTCAGTCAGTGAAATTGTAACCTTATAAATCCAACTTCTTAGCTATTAAAACCACAAAATGAAAACGACTAAGGAAGTTAAGCTCCACTGCATGGGTCATACTAGAAGTGGAGAACATTTTGAATTCCATTTTTCAAATGTTAAAGCTATAGTTATAGTATATTATCATGTTGTTAGGGTTATTAGTCTTACATTATTATATACTATTTGCTTGCAATGAAGAAAGTGCTTCGCTTGCTACATCTAAAATGCCTGCTTGCAACGAAGTAAATGCTTTGCTTCTTAATTAGACTAAAGGGAAGCCACATCCACTTGGACTGCTGGAATGTGGAGAAGATCCTTTGACTGCACATGACCTTCAGTTGTTTTGACAATTTGATGTCTCACTTCTGTTTCCCACCCCTCCCTTGAGAATTGAGACGTCCATTGTAACTAGGGTCCTTGAAGTTAATAAACAAGGAAAAGAAGCGTGTGAGGCCAGAACGAACCTGGGTCGAGTCCTGAAAGGTTCGGTTCTCCTTGCAAGAAAAACCCAGAAGATTGTCTTGTCTCTTTATTTGTGTGTGCATTTGGGAATGCCTATTGGTGAACCTATCACATGTGAAAGATGCTTCCATAAAGAATCTAAATGTGCGGTCAGATAATGGAGAGAATAATATTCAAACAGAATATTTTGGTATACATTTGACGTCATATACTCCCAATCTCCTTTGTGCTGGACATAACCTATGGACTGTCAGCCAGAATATCAGAGCACCACCGAACATTGCTGACCTATGAGTTTGAGCTTTAAGGCAAATTAAAATGGTGGATGAAGTTCCTTAGTTTGAGTAATAAGTCTTCTCAAAATATTTATCGGATGCCAGAGCGGCTGCAAGCTGCAGGCTTAACAGTTTTAGCAGTGTTAGATGGTAAAATGATTTAGAGTTAGAATCAGTGTAAGCAACCAAGAAATTAAATGCTGGCACAAATCGTTTATATACTTCCATATTTAAAGTATATTCACTGTTATATTCGAAATCATGTGTAAAATTTTAGCTGGCACTGGTAGTGCACAGGACGTGAACTCTGATAACTCAGCGGTATAAAATGGTAAACGTATAATAAGTGTGTGTTGGGTTTATTCTGGAATGTTACTATATGTTCATTAAGCATTTTAATAGGTAATGAAGCTATACATTAATTTGTGCTTTATGTTGGGACCGAGTAAGCTCGACACTTTCCCCCCACAGTTGCTTTCGAGGCCAGTTAATTGTTTTCAGGACTATTGCCTGAGCAGGACACCATGTTCCAGGCCGAGACTGTTAATCTGAGTTGGCAATGAAGATCTACAAGGGACTCTTAAATTGCTTTGACTTGGATTCTGGCAGATGGCGATAATCGCATTATTGTTTAAAAATATGGTTGCTCTGTTTACCTTATAAAGAAATTATTGTGCTTATTCGTGCAAATTCTTACGCAGGTGTTTTTGGTTTCAATCTAATATGAGATTGTTGTGGCAGTTGTTTTTTGACCTTAATGGTGTTATTCGGTTAGCTTATGCAATTGTTTGAATCAGATTACATTAAATGTTTTGAGTATGGCGTGACTAAATGGACAGAGGAGGATGCCGTTTCTTCAGAATCCTCTTGGACGAAGGCGAGTTGGGAGTGATTTTCCTTGCAAGTTGTAGCCAGAGTATGTTAATGATGTCTCCCTGTTTTGATTAAAGTGTATTAATAATAAATCTATCATTGTGCATAGATATTTTTTTAAAATATTTTTTTGCAGTTGAGGAGGATGTTTGTGATGGAGGATTTTGTAGACCAAGATTGCATCAGCATATTTTACAGTATTATCAAATTTCAACCATTCATGTTTTTTTAATATCTGACAGTGATGGTACATTTTTTGTTTTCTATCCAATACTTTCAGAGCTTGGTTATGAACGGTTTCAATTGGTTTTGGCGTTGTGTTGTAGGCCGATGACCAACTTGTTAGTCATTAAGACGTGTGGCATGATCCTTGTACATAGATAAAAAGTTAGTATAACTATTCTAGTGTCACGTTATTTCTCTTTTTTTAGAATTTAAGATGTATGTTCATTGTAATTTTGCTTACTTTGTGGAAATATTAGCCTTTGACATTTTTCTCTACTCTTAGACAGCAGAAACATTTTATTGAATTTCATTCTTATTTTTCAAATTCTTAAGATTCGCGTTGCTGAGATGCACTTGATAAAAAATTACAATTCTCTAAATTGCCAATGTACAAAATATGATAAAATGCAATGTCTAATTGAATTTATTGATAGTTGTTTCTGGCAATCGGGAGCACATTTCACGCTGGAATACCTTGGTCGTCTCGTCATTTATGCTGTGAGATGGGTGCTTTCTCACCAGCTTGCAGGTTAGTGCCTTTAGTTTCGTTTCTCCTTGGTTCTTTGGTTTGGAAACCAGTCACTCAATGTGCAAATCTAAAGTAAGCAAGCCACTATATTTTTTCAAGCCTAATTTGCAGGAAATGATAGAAAAGGGTAAAGGATGTCTAATCCCCTCTAGCCATTAGCCACTAATCTTCTTTGGAAGGACAGTTTTGTAAGAAGTCACCCAAAATGTAAAAAATATTGAAATTGAAGTATACATTAGGGATGGAGGTTATGAAAAGAGATTACAAAAGATTTTCTAAAAATAGCAGAAGAAATCACAGAAGAACATGGATGACTGTAAAGAGGGTGGGAAAAATCTAGATAGTACTAATAAGCAGGAGGAACGGTAAATAGCATGCTCAATCATAAGAGATAGCTAATACAATTTGCAGTTTAACGTGACCCTTAATATCTGAGCTCAACTAGTGACTTGCAATGTTTTTCTTTTTTAAAGGAGCAAATGACAAAAACTATTTTAATCTATTTTCTAAGTTGTTTGTTTTTGTACAGAATAAATCCATTTGTACTGAACGTAATGCTTGATATCACAACTTGGACTGACCACTTGGGGTCCTGATGTGCTGCAAGCTTGACTCAATACAAAATTTTCACTGGATACATAAAACGGAATGTGGCCAACAGTCAGTATTCATACATTTCCATACTTTTACGCTGAGTCAGGCAGCACAGCGTGTGCCCAAGAGATTTCCTTTCATGGCTTCAAAGCATTTACCATCCTATGCCTAATTTTATCATCTCTTTCTACTTTGCTGAAAAAGATTATTTTTTATAGGTTTTGAGGTTAACCTACGAGCGTCAAAATACTATTTCGCAGATCCTAAGGAAGATAATTGAGGCACTTGGCTTTCTAGCCACCTTCACGCACATAGTTAGGGCCAAAATTATTTAATGCAAGCATTTAATGTTTTTCAACTGTGAACTTGTGAAGCACCTTGAAAGTTGTTAAGAGTGTGGGCTGTGTTGAATTAATAAATGTGACTTCACTGGAACTTCACACATTTCTTCTTTAGGACTCAACAATCAGAAAAAACATACAACACCTTGCAAAACTCAAAGCATTGTAAAAAGATCCGCCATCATGCTCCTTCATTGCACGTGACAACGTCCAACCTTGTATGCTCTGGTTTGTCGTTCAAGATTGGAACTTAGTGACAATCCATTTGAAACCCCAGAACACCTGACAAAATTGCCATGAATATTGTACATGCTGAACATAAGGCTTACATGCCTGGTTAACAGATTTGCGAAATTGTCTGGGGCAGTGTTTCCCGACATTTTTGAGCTGGGGCACACTTTTTGCATTGAAAAGATTCCAAGGCACACCACCAGCTGCAAATCTTTTAATTTAAATCTAGGTCTCCTATACTAAAAATATAAAGTCAGTACATATAATTCTGAATGAATGATTGAATAAATATATTGAATGAATAAATAAATAATCGCATGTTAAAAAAAACTGTCAAAATAGTTTTAGGAACAAACAAAAACTGTTTAAAATGGATGGGAGCATGACAAGTCTACTTATATGAAACATGTAAAAATGGGTTGATAATAGAGATGAACATGTGCATGCATATTACAAGAGCGATTGAAACTACTATACAATGATTTGTGACCAAATTATGGATTTCAAATCCATCACAGCATACTGTGCACATATCACTTATCTTAAGGAAGTAAATTTGTGTGATGGCTTTCACATGCATAATTGGATTACAACAGATGCTTACCTTTGGAAGAAAGTGAGGTCTTTGAAAGATTCAGGAGGACAAGACCCTTGTTTAGACGACACACTTGTTGAATCAAATTGGAAACACCTGGTTTAAAAGGAGACAATTACAATGCTAATAAAGTACTGACTGTTGGACTGTAAAAAAAACCTGAACATAAATACGAGCCGAAACAGCAAGAACAACAGTATTTATCTGGGTTTCCTTCTTTAAAATAACATTGTGTAATATCCAATAATAATAATATGTCTAGGGAAGAAAAATTAAAGATTTCTCACATACATTTCTGAAAAGTGAATGAGCAACCATGAGCAAAAATAGAGACCAGAGTGGGTTTCTCAGTTTTTGCCCTAAGTCAGCTGGGATAGGCTCCAGGACCCTGTGACCAAGACCAGGAGAAGCGATGTTGAAAATGAATGAAAGACTTTGAGAACTGGTTCAGTGGCAAGATTTCTCAAGAATGTCAAACAGACATCACATTTCGTGATCTCACCAGGACACAACTAAAGGATCTTGTGTTGATCTCAAATGGGTCTCAGTTTCATCTCCTTACCTGGACTCACTATCTCAATCATGTCTTAGTGAGAGATTTGGATGGGAACACTGTTATTTCTCAAAGCTGTCTCTTTCCTTCATTTCAATAAGCAACCTTTAGTAAAGATAACATGCAATTTTTGATAAGCTCCCTACAGAACCTGATTCATAACTTAAAATTTTTGTAAGTAGAAAAGTACTTTATATGCAAATTCTCTCATTTGTTCCATAGTCTTGAAAAAAATTCCCAATTAAACCCTTTAAAAATTATTTCCCAATTTTGCATGAAACATGTGCAGAACACCCCAAAAGAAATCGAGAAAATGATTTATTAATGTACTAAAATGAATGACAAGCATGCAAAAAAAATCTATTCATTCAGGAGTAAATTGCAGTGTAAGGTAGAAGCTAATGTTAGCGCATAAAGCCATACACATGAACACACAGCTAAACAACTTCCAATTATGAATTCAAATCAATTTAGCATTAAATTGCTAAATTTGGCAGATTGCAAACTAGTGTACGAAAGTGGGAGTGTAGCCACCTATTCTTTATTTTCTTCAAAAACCCTTCTGTAAAAATCATTTCAGATGTATTTTGATATATCACAGAATATTTTTTGACACTCCTAATTGATGTAATGTTTTAGCCTTAAAAAAACTTTTCATTTTCAGATCTTCATTCATTTTCTGAACAGCCTATCCTCACAAGGGTTTTGGGGGGTGTTGGAGCCTATTCCAGCTAACTATGGGGACCAGACAGGGGACACTCTGAATTGGTGGCCAGCCAATTGCAGGGCACAAGAAGAGAGACAACCATTCACGCTCACACTCATACCAAGTGGTAATTAGGAATTTTCAACCAGCCTATCATGCATGTTTTTCGAATGTGGGAGGAAACCAGAGTACCCAGAGAAAACCCATGCAATCTCGGGGAGAACATGCAAACTCCACACAGTGAGGACCCACCTGGGATCAAACCCTTGACCTCAGAACTATGAGGCTGACGCAACGACTCGGCCAATCTTAATTTACAACTTTTTTGCATTCAATTTTTTTCCCGCTTTAAAAACTTTTGAGATTTTGAAACTGAAAAAAAAAACTAGATCCGAAACGTAACTTTTGGCCTTGATTTAGCTCCATACAAATCAGAATGGAGTAAAAGATCAGATATGGGTCGACAGAGAATGAAGAGGAGGATGGAGAGTAGGAGGAGGTGCAAACTGGTACCTTGATTGTCAAGTGTGTTGTGAGCTAGGTTGAGAGAGTGAATTGCGGAGGCTGGATTCTCTGACAAAGCCGATGCCATTTTCTGAGGAAAATCCCTGGAGGAATAAATTACACATTGTGTGACATACGTATGACTTCAGTGCAAGCAGTGTGGGTACAGTTCCCATTGAGTGCCATTGTGACTATGAGTGGCAATGGTTGTACATTTTATGCACCCTCCAAGCGACTGGCAACGTGTTAACACATAACCCAGAAAAGACTGTGGTCAAAAAGACAAAATACAGTAGTCTAAGCCATAAAGGCTTGACATTTAAAAACATGCTTTTGATTAACTAGCTCATCTCTCTTCTCATTTTCTGAACTGCTTTATCCTCATTAGGGCTGTGGGGGTGCTGGAGCCTATCCCAGCTGACTCCAGGCCAGAGGTGGGGGATACCCTGAATTGGTGGCCAGCCAATCCCAGGGCACAAGGAGACGGACAACCACATACCCATACCTAGGGGCTATTTAGAGTGTCCAATCAGCCAACCAAGCATGTTTTTGGAATGTGAGAGGAAACCAGAGTATCCGGAGGAAAGCCATGCAGGCCCGGGGAGAACAACCTGGATTTGAACCCAGGACCCCAGAGCTAAGTCAGAGAGCTCTATGCAAAATATCACCTCATGGGGTCTCAATGATCCCACATTACAGGACTTTTTGAAGTTTGAAAAGTTTGCCAATGACCATTTGGATGATACAGATGAGTCATGGAAGAAAATGTTGTGGTCAGATAAGACAAAAGTAGAACTTTTGGTCATAATTTCACTAACCGTGTTTGGAAGAAGAAAAATGATGAGTAGCATCACCAGTATGAAGCATCAGGGTTAGTATCATGCTTTGGGGGTGTTTTGGTCCACACGGGACAGGACGACTGCGCTGTATTAAGAATAGGATGGATTGGAGAGGATTGGAAGATTTTCCTCAGTCAAAGCATTGAAGAATGGTCATGGCTAGGTGTTCCAAGATGAAAATGGATCGAAGCACACAGCCCAGAAAACAGAGGAGTGTCTCCTCAAGAACCATATCAAGGTTCTGGCATGTCCTAGCCAGTCTCCAGACCTAAACCCAATAGAATATCTTTGGAGGGGCTCAAACTCTGTGCTTCTCAGCGACAACCAAGAAACCTTATCTAGAGAAAATCTGTGTGGAGGGTTTCCTCCCACAATCCAAAAAAACAGGCATGGTATTCTGATTGGACACTCTAAATTGCCCCTAGGTATGGGTGTGAGTGTGCATGGTTGTCCATGTCCTTTTGCCCTGTGATCGGCTGGCCACCGATACAGGGTGTCCCCCGCCTCTGGCCCGTAGTCAGCTGGGATAGGCTCCAGCACCCACTGCGACCCTAATGAGGATAAAGCAGTTCAGAAAATGAGATGAAGTGTAGTTGGGGTTTTGGGGCGGATGTGTGTGCATTCTCCTTGTGTGTGCTCTCCGCGTGATTATTGTAGGTGTTTCCCCCATTATGTCCCTCAAAGAAAACTTCCCTGAATCTTTCGGTCTGAGATGCAACAACTCATGCGCAGAGCTATATTTGCTCCATTTTGCACTTGAGTTGTGATGCGACATCATTAGGAGGCGAGTCAGCCACTAACAGAAAAAGCTGCGGGCTCACATAGAATTCAGAATTTTTTTGCAAATACAAGATTTGACATGGATATAATAACACCAAATACTGTATAATACTTCTTTGGAAACCACATATATTTGTATATTTGTACCTGAATATCCCATGATTCATATGCCGATTGCTCGTTAACTCCTGGGATGATATGAAGAATCAAGCCGAATTTAGACTTATTCGATAAGATGGATACTTTCCTTAAAACATATCCTCCTAATGGCCTTTTTTAGTGCTCTTGGGGAAATTCTATTAGTTTTGAGTAAGAGTAATTAACAGATCTGAATCATTTCTCATTCCCTTTAAAAGACCGACATGCTTGGCACACAGCAAGTTTTTCATTGCTTTCTAAAGAAATTGGTGTGGCTACTTACTGGTGACCAACAATTTATTGTCATTTAAATACGCATTTAATATAGATTTTGCAGCTGAATGGACAACCTCTGTAGAATGTTAATTTAAAAAATATACTAAAAAATCAGGAACTCATATCTACAATTTGTACAACTTTGTAAATACTGGATAAGTACGGTCACATAATTTTCAATCTTAATTTGTCCATCCTCAGATATTAATGCATATTCAATGATAAAGTATTATATTATTTCTTTATGAAAAGTTTTTGAAAGTTGCTGATAGTGTAGTGGTACATTCGCTTGACTTTGTCACAGGCAGCGAAGGGTCGATTCCCAAACAGTACAGGGTAAGATTGCAAGTGTAAATGTGGGAATGTCTCTGTATGTGCCATACAACTGACTGCGGAGTAGTTTAGAGTATAGACCAGCTTTCGCCTGAAGTATGCTGGAATAGGCTGCAGCACCTTGTAAACCTGGCAGAGATAGGTGGTGTTGTACTAAATGGATGGATGGATGAATGTGTGAAAGAAAAATATCTGAATGTCATTTGTGCAGGGGTAATGTCCAAAGACATCCAAGGTTTTAGAAGTACACCAAAAATAGGAGCATAAACTGCTAGGTGACTTCTATACAAGGAAATAAAATAATAATAATAATAATACATAAATTATAAAATAATAATTAAAAAAACTGCAGATGTCGCGTCAATGTTATCATTTGCAATGTGTAGAATTCAAAAGACATATAACTAAAAAGGTCAAGCTAGCAAGAAAAGGGTCCTGTTCAGTGAGGTAAGACACAGGGAAGACATTAGGTGTAGGGGTGAGTTATCAGCAGGCGTATACAGAATACATGGATGTATAAATAAGACGGAAAAGCAGAAAAGAGGACAAAAAGCCTGACAAACAATGGGAAGATAAAAGGAGATATGCAGTGAAGTATGAAGGTGCAAATAAGAGAAAAAGTTAAGAACAAAGGCCCTTTAATGCAGGTGGTAAGTAGGAGGGTGTAATGAAGAAACCTACGATTTTAGTCCAGCATTTTCCAGAGTGAGTTCTTTCAAGCTGTTGGACTTGCTGACTGCATGAAGTACCTGGTCTACCACTTCTGACCCCTGCAGAGGTAAACAGTATACACAATATAACAATTGGCAGTAATAAAACATTGCTAACTGATATTATAGGGAAATGTCTATTATGTAATATTTAAACAATAATTACAATACGCATGTCTTTGCAGTACAGCTTTGTGAACCAAGTGTTGTACGCAATGGATGCTACAATGACAGCCAGGTCTCTGGAACATAAAGAACAAATCAGATCCATAAGATTAAGATAGGTTAAAACATCAGTCAAATATTCATACAGTGAGTTATATTATTGCAGCCTGTGGCTGCCTTTGTTTGTCATCTGTAAACAAAGGAGTAAACTGTGGCCTGCTGTCTTAAAAATGACTGATACCTGTAATACACCAAGTATGGGGAAAAGAGTGACATGTGAAAAAGTAAAAAAAATGTGGACATGGCATATTGTGTATTACCAAAAAGTTGTTTTAGCACAGATACAAAATTTAGATATGTTACTTTAAATTAAAATCATGTATCAAATAAATGTTTTTTGCAATAAAAACTGCAGCTTCACAGTGTATTATTCACTGGATGGCTTTTGGCCAGAGATGATGGAGCAGCAAGTGTTGCTTTTGACTGAACAAAAGACAGACCGAACACATAAACATTCACTTCAGAACTAAACTGTATTCATACACATGGGCCTGTTCAGTAGTGGAAACTGTCCCTACCTCGCTCACTCAGAAGCAGGGCTCATAACAGTTAATTAAAATATCTGATTATATGGCACAATGAAAATATTATATGGCTTGTGTGTTCAGATGGTCTGTCAGATTTTATTTTTGAATGATCTGTGTGACTTTAGCAATTTGGTGATTTTTGCAAACATCCACAAATTAAATTCATGGAAATAATCCAGTGTTATTATTGTTTGTTTGGTTTTTTTATTAACTTTATTGCTCAATTTTGTTCTCAAAATCACTACGATTCGTTCAAATTAACTAGCCAAGTAAAGAAAAATAATGACCGGAGGACGCAAAAAGTGCCGTGACGGGAACACTGTTCTCTCTGTCTTGTAAATGCACAGCATTAATGAAATACGTAACAAAACAAGGCCCACGAGAAATTTTACAATCAAACCAAGAAATATAGATATGCTGCAGAATAATAAGGAAGGAGAGACAAGAAAAAGAGCAAGCATGATTGAGGAATTTTAACACAAACACGGATACTGGGCTTTTGTACTCGTTTTATGCATGTATATATTAATATATATATATATATATATATATATATATATATATATATATATATATATATATATATATATATATATATATATATATATATATATATTCATTTTATGAACCGGTGGGCAGTCAATCGCAGCGCACAACCGTTCACTCTCACACTCGTACCTAGGGGCAATTTAGAGTTTCCAATCAGCCTACCATGCATGTTTTTATGAATGTGGGAGGAAACCGGAGTACATGGAGAAAACCCACGCAGGCCCAGAGAGAACATGCATTCAACGGGAGATCTCAGGATGTTCTTCTCGATCAAATAATACAATGTACTGAGGATAAGAAGTGACAGCTAATGGGTTTCTTTTTCCAAAATAACACTTTCCAACTGAATGAAGAACGTGAAGACTGTATCTGTCAAAGGTTATTAATATCTTATAGTAAACTACAATATAATAATAATAATAATAATAATAATAATAATAATAATAATAATAATAATAATAATAATAATAATAATAATAATAATAATAATAATAATAACAATAATAATAATAATAATAATAACGTATGAAATATAATAAAACATAACTAAGATTTTTAAAGATCAAATTACGTGTTTGGTAAATGGACAATTATTGACAATCATTCTTTGTTTCCAAATATAGACAAATGATTGTGTCAAATTATATGTATGAATAAACTCAAGTTGTAAGATTGCATATGTATATGAATATTTTTGTTTCAAATGGCTATGGAGTACACTACTAGGTCGTGTTCATTAGCACGACTATTGATCCAATCTCAACTAGTTTTTGACCTAAAGAAAACAAACATGAGACCATCAGAAGTTTTAACAAATACATGAGCTTCTCTTCCACTTCAAAAGCTGCATTTTAGTTTTCAATGTGAATAAGAAAAAAATCAGAACCCCCTTTACACCCAAAATTCCTTGAATCAAAGTTTTTAGCGAGAGACTGTTCGTATGAATATGCTTACAGTTTATCCAAAATGAACCAGAAATAAGGTACACCATAAAGTCTGATGTAGTGAGCAAATTTAATTTGAAGTTGAGCCTCAAGATCTTATGTGTCTGCTTGTGAACATGTGCTTATTTTCTTATTTGTGTGCTGACAGAACAAATCTAAACAGTGATTTTAACTTGAGTTTTGTAGTATCTGGCCAACAGAAATATAGAAAAATTATGCCATATACTACACCGCTCTTGAAAATTAACAAATGACTTAATCTTAAACCGGCAACCCGGCGGCATGGGTGGTTAGCACGTCGGCATCAAAGCTCTGGGGTCCTGGGTTCAATTCCAGGTCGGTTAACCTGTGTGGAGTTTGCTTGATTTCCCCGGTCTGTGTGGGTTTCCTCCGGGTACTCCGGTTTCCTCTCACATTCCAAAAACATGCATGGATAGGCTGATTGGACACTCTAAATTGCCCCTAGGTATGGGTCCCCTGCCTCTGGCCCGGAGTCAGCTGGGATAGGCTCCAGCACCACCCCGTGACCCTATTGAGGATAAAAGCAGTTTAGAAATGAATGAATGAATTAATCCTAAACCTTCAAGAGACAACCATCAAAAGGCACTCAAATGCTCGACTCCAAGTATCAATAGTAATCATTGGATACAAAAACATAAATCATTTCACCTGGTGTCAAGATGACTGAAATCCAATAGGTTTAACTCCCTGTTCTCCTGTGAGTGGTAGATTGTGTCAACATCCTAAAAAATAGAAAAGAGAAAAGGAGAAATCACATGAGAATATCGATTTTTATAACATTACAATGTAAGAAACAGCACTCAAATTTTTAAATTGGCAAATCATGGTCATAAACAAATGAACCAGCATGGACTCTTTTCAGTGAGCAAACTGACTATATAAGAACAAAACCTCAAAGTGATTTTCAGCGAATTTGAAATTCTGATTCTAGTACCTACTTGCCAGCAAAAATAAGTGAAAGAGACTATGGGCCTGAATTATTAAAGATTTTCACACCCAAAAGCAAACACAATTTTGATTAAATTACCACATAGATCAATTTATTTAGCATGCACTGTGAATTTATCAAACAACAAATTGCACTTCGAAATTTTGCGTCTTTAATAAGTGTCAAATGGCATGTATTGAAACAGCAGCAGTAAAAGGCAGGGAGTTCTTCTCTGATGATGTAAAATATGTTAGAATTTGGAAAGCAAAATTTTCAACATATTGTCTAGTCAGCAATGTAACCTTAAAAATTCTACATGAACTAAAGTTATAAGTCAATGATGAAAAAGCTCTAAAATTTGCATTTCTTTTTGTCAATTCAGCACACTATGGCAACTGTTGCTCACATCTCCCAGTCCACTTTTACAGGCATGTTAAACAGGTTATGCAAAGCGGGTGGGTATGTACCTATAATTAAATGCTGCAGACACGATGATTTGATTCAATAAAATACGTCCAGATGCTGTCTTCCCCATACTTATCTATGGTACGGGGTACTGATTTCTTTTCAGTAATGCTGATATATTTTTACATTCCTAACAAAGTTTGAACGATTTCCTATTGACCTGTGGACTTCTCAAACATGTTCCATGATGAACACAATGGTGCCTCTTGTTACGAAATTAATTTGTTCCAGGAGGAGATTGGTAAATTGAATTTTTCGTAAGTAAAGACACATTTTACATAATTTATTTTTTTTCCATCCTTAACTAACACTCTTGCATCAATTTTGCACTATTTATTGCCTTCTTTTTAACAACGACCTCTTAAAGAAAACAAAAGGGAGACGATTAATCAGCCTTCAAACTGTTTTTTCAGACAATTGCTTTCACATGCACAAGTGTCACATTTTAAGTTGGAGATTTTACTGCAATGATTACGTTAAGTGGTTCAGTAGAGGAAAAAAAACAACAAAAATGAAACGTCTCATAGGTAAATGAAAATAGATCACCAACTTATGGGTGCTTTATATATAAATATATATTTAATATATATATATTAATATATATATATATATATAAAATACCTAATCCGTTCTAAGGTCACCAATACTACCAACTAAACCATTAAAAATGATAAATGTACACCAATTTTGTATGAAATGTATGTATGAGAAACATACAAAAAAAGAGAAAAAAAGAAAATAAACTTCTTTATTAAGCCATTATAAAGAATAAAAGACGTATAAAATAGCATTATCTAATGTTGTTGAAGGCCGAATGCAAGGGGAGAGAGGAGGCAAATGTCTGGCATCTGACAAAACAGTAGAGGCATATCAACACCTCATCTCATTTCATTTTCTGAACCGCTTTATCCTCATTAGGGTCGCGGGGGGTGCTGGGGCGTATCCCAGCTGTCTGGACCCCAGAGCTGAGAGGCCGACGCGCTAACCACTCGCCCCACCGGGCCGCATATCAACACACAATTTAAGATTATGAATTCAAAAGAACTTACCGTATTAAAACAGTTACCATATGCAGTATATTGTAAAAGTGAGTACACTCCTCTTAACTCAGCATTGCTTTTATTACATCTTTTCATGGAACAACATTGAAGAAATTACTAGATGGTGGCGCGCTTAATGATAGAGAAAGACGGCGATCATGGATCTGAAGACATGACCAACCAGGGACAGAGTGATGAAATTCGAATCATATCATTGAAACAGTGGGCTGAGTCGCTGATATTTTTTGGCATTCCGAGTGTGTAAAAAGTAACTTTTACATTTTTTCATTTTCTGAACCGCTTTATCCTCATTAGGGTCGCGGGGGGTGCTGGAGCCTATCCCAGCTGACTCCGGGCCAGAGGCAGGGGGCACCCTGACTTGGTGGCCAGCCGATCGCAGGGCACAACGAGATGGACAACCATGCACATTCACACTCATACATGGGGGCAATTTAGAGTGTCCAATCAGCCTACCGTGCATGTTTTTGGAATGTGGGAGGAAACCAGAGTACCCAGAGGACACCCAAACAGGCCTGGGCATCACATGCCAACTCCACACAGGTGGAAGTGACATGGATTTGAACCGAGGACCCAAGAGCTGTGAGGCCGACGCGCTAACCACTCGCCCCAGCGGGCCGCGGAACTTTGATGTAAACTGTCTGTGCTCTTTTTTGGGGGATTTAGCTAAACCAGACTGTGCTTTAATACTGTCGATAGATGAATAGATAGATAAGGACACAAAAAGGAAAAAGAGTAAACATCAATAAAAAGCATATTGTATTTTTCTTACCCACTGCACTTCTTCTTTGCACCCAATTCCATTATAGTCACAGAGAGCTGCATATGTCTCTGAAAAACCTCCTTAAATGATAAGGATAAAAGAAAATATATTCCCAAGCACAGAGAAGAAATACATTAATACCAAAGATGAAAGCATATGGAGATTTCTGTTGTAAACAACGAGCAACATGCAGTGCGGGACGTTCGCTAATAGATTATTGTAATTTTTGGACGATAAATAGCAACTTTTTTTTCTCTCTATAGGAACCCTGCGGTTTTTAGAATAGAGTGGCTTACTCATGGAATAGTTTTAGCCAAAAAGGCTTCATATTCAGCTTCAAAATTTTAAAAAATGACCTAGTATTTTCATTTGATTTCACTCAGTGACCTTTCAGATCATGATGTCTCATCTCATCTCATCCCATTTTCTGAACCGCTTTACCCTCACTAGGGTTGCGAGGGGTGCTGGAGCCTATCCCAGCTGACTTCAGGCCAGAGGCGGGGGACACCCTGAATCGATGGCCAGACGATTGCAGGGCACAAGGAGAGAAACAAGCATTCCCACTCACACTCATACCTAGGGGCAATTTTGTGTCCAATCAGCCTACCATGCATGTTTTTGGAATGTGCGAGGAAACCGGAGTACCCGGAGAAACCCATACAGGGGAGAACATGCAAACTCCACACAAGTGGACCGACCTGGATTTAAACCCAGGAACCCAGAGATGAGAGGCCGATGCGCTAACCACTCGTTCCACCGGGCTGCCTAACTTTGTTTTAGTATTCCAAGCTTTTTCCATGTTAACAGCAACTTGTTGTCAAGAGACGACCTTGGGTGCCACGAAAAAAGAACCATTTAAGTCAAACATGGATGGTTAAACATCTCGGCTGCCGATAAGGCTTATTGGCCAATTGAGGCTTTTTTTAAATACTCTGGAGATTTTATGGATAAACAGGGCTCCATATGATGTTATGTAACGAAATATAAGAATAATTTTAAATTTTAAAGGATGGATATTCACTGTTTGCTATAACGAGAAGTTGCTATGCTAACGTTTTTTAACAGTTTTCTACCAGCACTCAAAGGACTTTATTGCCAATCAAAGTAATCAAAGTAGCCTACAATGGAGATGTTTAAGAGGACTTCCACTGCGAGCTTGGAAATCAAGTTTAAGTGGATTTTAATCTTTTTTTTTTGGAAATATAGTGACTTTTTTTTAAGCTGTGCATTTATAGTTTGAATGGGTGTGTGGCTCCCTCGACAGCCCGTTTATGAATACTTAGGAATGAGAATGCAACTTGCCGTCTTAATTTGGTTAATAATTACACATTGGTACCTCTACTGAGGAATGCATCTATACATACAAAATATTCATGTTACAAAAGACCCCACTGGGAAGATTTTGTCTCAGGATACGAAAGAAATTTAAGTTACGAAAGGAAAATTCTCCCCCCAAAAATCGAACATCCGCCGAAGCGTGAATACACTTTCTGTATTTTATTTTGAAATTGGAATGAGTTGCTTTCCCATTTATTAAAGGGTTTAGTTGATAGTATTCAGAATCTTAGAATGGATTGGAGCTTTTACATGGAGAAAGTGGCCCTTTTCACAAAAAAATCAAGTTACAAAACCACTTATGCAACCAATTAATTTGGTAAATAGAGGTACCACTATATTTTTGACTAATCAAATGTTTCTTTGTAACATATCTCTATGCAAATACCTCATTTTAAGAGATGGACACATGCAGCTAATAGTTAGGTTGGGCATATATAGATTTTTTTCCCTTAAATTTTAAGTAATTTTGGCTGTGCGTCTTTTAGCAAGGAGTACTTTATAGCGTTAAAATTACAGTAAAAAGATTACATTGCAAAAAGGCATAACAGATAACTTTCATAAAACTTGTAATTCACTCAGTTAATAATCTAGGTGTTTTACCACATACTGTATGAGCATGAAATCAATTGACACGTACTGACCACAGGTTTTTTGGGGGTCTAATGATGACTCTGGAATTGGTGAATATGTGTGAATTCCATCAGTGATGTCTCCTTCTGCTCGACAAATAGGTGGACTGTAAGATAAAAGAGGGTGTAACTTTAATAGGCAGATAATTATACAGCTTTGAGAAATCTTTTGGCCTCTCAAAAAGGTTACATAGGGTGTGAATCAGAGAAAAAAAAAGATTGTTTTTACTTGAAATTTTAAAAAGTATCCCCCAAAGGTGGTCGTTACATTTAAATTTTAAATAATTATTATGTTTTATAATTAATTTTAATAGCCTTTGCAGCCATCTTATCAAGTTTGAAAGACAATATGTGTTTGTAAATCCTATTTTGACCTTTTTCAAGATGTTCATTTTTTCTGGCCACTGAAAAGGGCGGAGTTTTTCGTAAAATTCCTTACTTTATAAATGAATGATTTTAAACGTGAGAAGAATTTAAAAAAATCAAACAAAAGAACAAATGAAAATGCTTCAGGGCTTGTCCAACTATTTCATGGCCAAAAGACTTTCAAGGCTAATTTTACCCATTTTCCAGTACCTTTAAACATTATCCCTTTGTTTAGTTTGTTTTTTCAAAATCACACAGAAATCAGGTATGGTGCCTTCTCACAAGTATGCAAACGTCTTCCAACATGTTCTATGATGAGGTCGAGTTTCAAGAAAATTTAGTTTAAAAGGTTCCCATTCTAAAACCGTCTGCTTTCAGGGAGGGTACAATCCCATCAGAAGTGAGTTATTTGTGGCAAACTCTAAGCCTGTCCAAGAGAAGAGGTGCTGGTGTGGTGATATCATGCTGTTCGGTAGACAGATACACACTTGCTTTCTTGAAGTTTCCCGAGCTTTATGACACTCAAAAATTGGCTCTGACACCTCATATCATAAAGTGATGACAACAAACAGCAAACAAAAATAAGACAACCACTTTCAAACACTGTTGGCTGTTGGAATACCAATCTAGAATGTGTTTTTAGATTTTTGCGGTTTCACCCCTCAAAACAATCCCAGCACAAAAAGCATGCCCCCCTTTTCGTATAAATGGCCTTTAAGATACGTACTGTTAAGTCCCTCTTGGGTTGGCCTAAAGCTGAGAAGGGAGCCAGGATGTGTGGGGGGCTTTAGGGATAGAGGATTAAGGTTACACAAATAAAAAAAAGTTTATTAAGCCTTTAAAATGAATTAGAAATTCAAAGACATGTTCCAATGGGGTGGAAATTTGAGTGGCAGCTGAGTAAACATTCGCAGACACGCACGTAAATGCACAACTTAAAAACTAATGTTACACACACTCAAAAAAACTCAAGAAATGACTCTGTCATGAACGAAGATGGGAGACAGGAATTAACTGCCAGCCAGAGCTAATCAGCCATGATCCTGCAAAAAAAATTAAATAGTGCCCATAAAGGGGGCTTTTGATCAGAAGGTAGCGACTACCCACTGTTTTTGGGTCGGCTTGGCGCCGCACTCCCTGGTCGGGCTCGGTGTCCGCTAAACAGCGCGCCCACTTACAGTGGACTAACCTCGGTTCTGGCATTATGGAGACACAGCTACATTCTTACTAATTGGAGGCCAGTTAGAAATTGGAAGATATTCAATGGGAAAGTAACTCTACCATGGCAATTTGAAAATGAAATACCGGATACTGAAAGTGTATTTATGCAAAAGAGTGTGCAGCTCCCATAATAATTAAAATAAACGAGAGGAATTCTTCATGTGATAAAAGTATTACAGTAAACCACAGCAAATGCCTCAAATACTGCTTTTTGTACACTTAAGCTTGATTAAACTCCAAACTGCTCAGGCATGGCCTCAAATGCACTGTACTCTTGGGAGAGATCAAGTGATGCATGACAACCATCAAATTCAGTGACTCAAGGGAAGGAAACTTCAGAACAAGCATGTAGCACTATTTCTGTGTCTAGACTTTTATTCCATCAGTCTCACAGTGGCACCCTTTGGCCTTATTTCCTGTATTTTGGGGTGTTCGTTTGAACACCTGTCGGGGGCGGTTATTACCTTTTTCATTTAAGTGTAATGAACGAAGATGGGAGACAGGAATTCACTGCCAGCCAGAGCTAATCAGCCATTTAAGGGTGCCAATTTAGTATCTTTTTCTTCGCCTATGTTGTCCCGTAGTCCTGGTTTTCTGTTGACTTTGGTGTTAATAAATTATAATTTAATGTTAATTGCCTTGTGTGTCTGTCTGCTCATTGGCCGGGTTTTTCTGCTGTGGTAGTTGTGACTCCCTGGTACATCTTACTACCAGGGGGGAGTCGTAACAGAGTGGGGGCTCGTCCGGGAGTTTAAGATCCGTTATCACAGCAGAAATTTGGTCAGTGTTGGTGAAGACTACTGTTTTCATACAACATTCATATCCAAGCAATCGCATGGATTTCAGTTTTGCAAACAAACTCTGACACTTAGATACAATATAAACATACAATGTTTGAAAAGGAGTAGGAAAAATCATCAGCTTACTTAACCCCACCTGAATAGATCAAATTTGAACATTTAATGTTTACATTAAACACTTCACTTGAATTGGCAACTCGGCAGTATGTGTTTAATGGGCAAGTGTTTATCTCATCTCATTTTCTCAACTGTTTTATCCTCACTAGGGTTGCGCAAGGTGCTGGAGCCCATCCCAGCTGACTTCGGGCCAGAGGCGGGGGACAGCCTGAATTGGTGGCCAGGCAATTGGAGGGCGCAAGGTGACAAACAACCATTCACGCTCACACTCATATCTAGGGGCAATTTACAGTGTCCAATCAGCCTACCATGCATGTCTTTGGAATGTGGGAGGAAACCAGAGTACCCAGAGGAGACCCACGCAGGCCCCGGGAGAACATGCAAACTCCACACATGTGGACGTGACCTGGCTTTGAACCCAGGACCCCAGAGCTGTAAGCCCCGCCCTAAGAGAAAATGATAATAAAATTATTTACTAATGTATTCAAATGACTAACAAACATGCAAAAACTTTAAATTATGAATTTTTAAAAAAATACTATTAAATACAACTCAAAAAGAGTAACAGTCTATCAAACTCCTCATTCAGTAGAGCGAGAACAAGCCAAGGAGTCGTTGCTTTTAATGCTTCCTTCTCCTTCAATATCGTAGCGATGGCATGTGTGTTACGGCCATATGTCCTTGCAATATCAGTAATGGTTGGATAACAGGGCCCACTTCTTCAAAATAAAATAACAGAGATAAGAACTGTATTTATCCTTTGGGGGATTTTGTAACTTGGAGCTAAATTGGGACAGTAATTTGCATATCAAAGCGTTATGGAACTTGAGCATTTTTTATGTAAAAGTATTTGTAAGTGTAGCTACTGCTGTACATTAAACAGATGTTCTCAAATTCTGACTATATGTCATGACTTGTGAGTTCCAAGTTGCGTAGGATGCAGACGCACTTGACCAGTAGCTGCACTGCCCAAATTTCACTAACCTTTAGAAAAGAATCTACACGTACACAACACCTGACTATATTGTGTTATGTACATAGGGAGGTTTTAAACGGGAATATATCATTATTAACTAGATTAACACCAACACGGTAAGTTGGATCCTCTTCAATCATTTGCAACCGCCCTTCTGAGAAGCCAGACCTAAGGTCCGGCTCTAGTTCTCTAAGGAAGTTTGAAACCATCAAAACACAACTTTAAAAATAATAAAGAAAAACTGCCTAAATGTGGCCCGGT
Source organism: Stigmatopora argus (assembly GCF_051989625.1). Taxonomy (NCBI): domain Eukaryota; kingdom Metazoa; phylum Chordata; class Actinopteri; order Syngnathiformes; family Syngnathidae; genus Stigmatopora; species Stigmatopora argus. The sequence continues at coordinate 14,872,762 of NC_135398.1, forward strand.
GGACGAGTAGTAGTGCATTGGCCTCACAGTTCTGGGGTCGAAGCTTCGATCTCAGGTGGGTCCTTACTGTGTGGAGTTTACATGTTCTCTCCGGGCTTGCGTAAATTTTCTCCCAGTACTCTGAATTCCTCACACATCCCAAAAACATGCTTGGTAGCTGGTTGAACACTGAGTTGCCCCTAGTTATGGTATGGGTGTGAGCGTGAATGGTTGTTTGTCTCATTGTGCCCTGAAATTGGCTGGCTACCGATTCAGGGTGTCCCCTGCCTGGTGCCAGAACCTGCCAGACTTTTTGATCAAGCCTGACAAATCAGCAAAAAAGCTCTGAGGACGATACAGGACTTGCTAGGAAAACTATGGATGAAACTAACTCATGGATGGATGGATGGATGGATGGATGGATGGATGGATGGATGGATGGATGGATGGATGGACATGAACAATTTTAACTACTCCCTAGTTTCCAATGTAGTCTTTATAACTGTGTTAGTCAAGATCATATGATAAAAAAGGTTAAAAAACAAATTGGATTGTTGATCATGTATCAGAGTTAAAAAAACTTGCTGTAATTGATGTCAAATGTGCATTAAGAAATCTATTAAAGTCTCTGACTTAATTATATATTTATTTGTAGTAAATTTGCATTTTTATTTTGTCTTTAAATGAGAAGGTTAGAAAGAAAATTAGAGCGAGAGCGAATGTGGACTGTCATAGTTTTGAAGTTTGAAGCATGTATTGCTTCCCCCGTGAATCTAGAAGTTGGATTGATTTTCTTGTAAATTCTAGGTCTTCCAGTGAACAGAAAGGACTAATACTTTGGAGGGTAGTAAACCTAAATTCTTGTGCACTACTTGCTAAGACTCTTTGATAGGATGAAACCCTTTTTACAAACATAACCCTGTTTTAAACCATCCTTAATCCTATTTGTGAACAAATCACAGAAAACCGCCAAAAACATCACTGACCTTAATCTCTATATATCTCTAGAATCATCATGCAGTCATTGTATGTGTATTATTATAATACTATCTACATTGGGTATTGAATGTCAACCAGCAGCACCAATCAGTTATAAAGCACTGCAATTAGGCTATCGCTGCCTTCTCCATTCTCTATCGCATGCTTCATCTGAGATTTCAGCCTTCTCTTTTATCCCATCATCAGAAAAAAAATAAAAAATAGAACAGTCATTTATACCTTAATTTACAAATTAATTGATTCCAAAACTTGTTTCGCAACTTGTATTTTTCCTAAGGAGAGCAGTATTTTACAATTGTAAAGAATAATAGACAATTTCAAAATAAAATGACTGACAGAAAATACATTCACGTTTTGAGGGATTTCGTAACTTGGATCTTGTTTTTGTATATTAGAACAGTCATTTGCATATCAAAGTGTTTTGTAACGTGACAATTTCGTATTTAGAGGCATTCTTAAGTAGGGGTACCACTGTATATTTTGTTAATGACAAATAGATTACTGGAAGACATTTCTGTGTGAATGGAGGGGTTAAATGGTTTGCTGATTACTATACAGTGGTACCTCGAGATACGAGCTTAATCCGTTCCGGGACTGAGCTCGTATGACAAGTTACTCGTAACTCGAGGTAAAGTTTCCCATTGAAATGAATGGGAAACAATTTAATTCGTTCCAACTCTCTGAAAAAAACACCAGAAACAGGATATTGGATTGAAAAAAAGTTTTATTTCTTATAATTCGCCATATATTGACAAAGTAATAAATAACGAGTGGTTTAATAGAAATAAAGTGTTTAATCTAACTAAAATTGGCCGGATTTCGCCGAGGGGAGAGGGGCTTCGTTTTTTTTTTCCTCCACACAACGCACTCGTAAACAGAACAAACACTCCACCCTCACGTTCGCTATCGATGGGCTGTTTGCTGTCGTACTATTCCCTTCAAAATATTCCGAAAATGATGCACACAAATGTCCTCACAATCGGAGAACGCACGACCACTTGCCAACGAGCAGCAAGCAGTCTTATCAGCGATCGCCCCGCTGCTCATCTTCTTCTTCTTCTTCTTCTTCTTCTTCTTCTTCTTCTTCTTCTTCTTCTTCTTCTTTTTCACCTCAGGCGCCTGAGGATTACCCTCAGCAGCGCTAGGGCTGCCACTGGAACACGGATAAGTTCATCCAGGGAGTTGCCCAAGCCGCGATGGTAGCGTTCGGTCATTAAGGCCGGACAGCGGAGCCATAAGTGTTCAGACGACTCTGTTTCCTCGTCGCACAGGCGGCAGCGATCCGAGTCGGATTTCTCATGGGAGCTACAGGGGCGCTGGCTAGCGGCTCCTTTTAGCTTGTAGCATCTGTGTTCGCGTCCCATCGAACGGCGCCTATGATAGAGTTGCTACCGGGGATACTTTTGCGAGCACGAGTATACTTCATTACCCAGAAAGCCCTCTTTTCACCGCGCATGCGCGTTGTGCGTTTCCTGGTCTGAATAGCTCATCCGGTGCTCGTAAATATTGTTATACACGAAAGATATGCCAAAAAAAATGCCATGGCAACCTGGCTTGGTCGCATCACGAAACTTTGACCGCATCACGGGCGAATTATTCGATCGAAATTTCCCCCGTAAGACGAGCATTCCGTATGACGAACGGTCGTATGACGAGGTACCACTGTATTCCCATGTGAGGGCCAAGTTTGTGTGTGGTCAAGTTAAGGGATGGCCCTGCCTGCTGATTGGAGTGACGGGCTAAATTCCCAGTAAAAATGGGTATACAGAGACACCTCGCTACTTCGCGCTTCGGTTATCGCTCCGTCACTCCATCACAGATTTTTTTCTGGGGAAATTTTTATTTTATTTTTTTATTCATTCATTCATTCATCTTCCATACCGCCCATCCTCAAAAGTATTGCAAGGGTTGCTGGAGCCTAATCCAGCTGTCCGAAAGGTTGACTTCACCCTAGACTGGTCGCCAGTCAGTCGTAGGGCACACAGGGAGACAAACGACCATCCACACTCCCAATCATACCGCCCCCTGCGGAAATCGAGCCCGTCTGCAACGAAGACGAGTGAACCTCTACACCATGAAGCGGCTTATTTTTTTATTTTTTATTTTTTTCATTAAAAATGTGAAAATCCATGCTAAAACTCGCAAGCGGAAGCAACTCCCCTGTCTTCTGATTGCAACTAGGACTCAGCACTGAAGAAAAAAAAATACAATTTCCAATGTATTTTAAAAATAAAATGATGGACTGCTTTTTGAGCCTGTAGCTGTGATAAGTTAACATTGCTTTTGTAACATAGTGATAAGACTGACAACTGCTCATACTATTTAAACTTGAGTTAACTAAGTTAATTTGCTCCAGAGAGAAAGTGATCATGGAGCCTTTAGCTAGAACAGTACGTATGTTCATAGCTCCATTTTTATGACCGTCTGTCCTACTTAGGATGTTATGGTTGAGCATTCCTCTCCTGTTTACTCTAAAAGATGAACTAATACTTTGTTTTTGGCCCCAAACTACTCTGTTTTGGCCTGCTAAATTAGTCACAATGATTGCTGATTGTTGGAATGTAGCATGACACAAATATGGCAGGATGATAACTATAGCTAGGAATCACTTGGCTGATGATTAGGAAATCCACCCTAAATTCACACGGCCAATATCTCAAAGCTCTGTTGAGCACTGTTAATGACAGACAACTTGTCTTTGCTTCTCAGCTTATGCGACACAAACACTCGAAGACTTTTTTCCTATAGGCAAATGGGTCTTCGTTGCTTACGCATAAATCGAGTTATTGAAGACTCGGGAGAGGGCACAGTTGATGTGACCAACCATGTGATCCAACTGATCCTGGGTCTGCAGCCTCAGTGAATAAGTGGTCTTGTCTGTATCAATTATAACCTATAGGAAATAGATAAGATAGGAGTTGTCAACATATTATTTCATATAAAGAAGCAAGAGTGAATTGTCAACAGTTCTACCTGGTGTTCTTGATAAGTGTTCATTGCACGTATTTCCAAAAAATTGAACGAGACCTCCACCTTAAATAAAACAAATAATCATCAATAATCAGCATATTACCTTCGTAGATTGCTGTCCAGCATATCCTTAACCCTTGTGCTTCGTAAAAAAAATACATGATACATGTACAGTTATCCTTGAGAAATATTGGTTTATAATTCTTATTTAACCTGCTCACTGCATATTTGCAAAGCATATTGAAATGTTGTTGCCAAATCATTTTTGTGAATGGCATGAATGGAATCACAGTTATTTGTTCATTTTTCACTTCAATTTAGTTGAGTCATGAGGGTATAATTCACGAGACCCTTCTCAACACCGCCCCACACTGATAAAACTTGCGACAAAGCAACATTTGCTTAGCCCTGAGGGGCACCCTTGCCAGTGGCCAACTTCAGGGATATTGCAAGGACGCTGTGCAGATTTATTTTTTGGAAACCTTTTATCTTTATTTTCTTAAGTTCAGTAAATAAGATTGGAAACACCTGCTTAAGAATTTTGTCATATAAACTGATAAAATGTTCCTACACACACGCACAGACACATTATTACGCGCAACCTTGATATATATATTTTTTCCCACAGGGGCAAATATAAAATCTGCATCGAACTTGTTTATTTTTACAGTGTGACTGAATTAATTATTATAAAAGTACCTGAAAAATATTTATGCATTTTAGTAAAATATATTTTTGATTTTTCATCATCACATTGTCCTTTAAATTTGAATTAAAAAAACCTGCTCATAACTTCCTGTTTATATGGAGAAGGAGACCAATTTGTATTTGTCTAAATAATCATAAATGGTATAGTTACTTTTAAGTGTTAATACCTGAAAGAGAGTTTTATATTTTAAAACGTCTACAGAAAACATAAGGCCGGCTGGTAATTGAACCATGATTTATTGTGGATTATTTTGTGCCCACGTTAACATGAAATAACTCAACTCGCTCATTGTAAAACTTCTGGCACAAATGCTTGTAAGAAGCTGGCAGCTGGGGTCTACTAGTCTTTATAATGGGTATCTCCGCTTCAAACCTGCACTATTATAGCACTGCTGTGTGAAAATATTAAGAGATCAAGTTTGGAGAGTCAAACCCATAAAATTCAAGTGAGAGAGAAGATACTTTTACCTTTGTAGGCACTTTGAGAGAAAAGAGATACAGTCTCCATGTTGCCAGGACCTAGAGGGAGAACAAATTCATTGACTGAGAGAGCTAAATGTAAAATGCATTGATTCATTCATACATTTTCCAAACTGCTTAACCTCATTAGCGTCAATGATGTAAAATATAAATATATTCATATTCAGACCAACACACGGAACCTGTACATTAGCTAATTCTGATGATGTACATGTATTAGATCAAATATTACAGCAAGATAATATTCATTCCACAAAGCAATTAAGGCTCCAGTTGCAATAAGGCAATATATGGGGCAAAAACTTTAAATTGTGATTCTTGTTCTTCACTTTGAATCCAACGATGTAAAATACTTAGTTAAATTTGAACTCTATTAAAGTAGTAGGTACTTTCCAAAACACAAACACAATAGAAAACAGGGAACTTTGTCAGCGCACTATTTTTTTTTGGTACACCGACTAATGAACACATTAGCTCAGCTAAAAAAATCACATTAACTTATGAAGGTTAAAAAAAACAACTAAAAAACAACAGCAACAAATAAATAGATTGAAAAATGTAGGTTTGTGCAAATATAAATAGAATAATGTGCTATTTTTACACACGTTTTTCTAATTTAACGTGAGATGTGCGCTTTATTGTTTTTTATTTTGATCATTTAAATTTTGGACTACTATGGGGGAAAATTCCTGTAATAACACTTTAACTACTAAAAAATGATAATTGGTTGTCCACAACGTTTATTTGAAATGCAATGAATTGCATTTTTCGATCCTATGCTCATTTGCTTTTTTTTTTATTACATATGTCATCCTCTGAGTTGATGAGTTGACTTTCTGTTTTTAACTTGATTTTGTCTTTAATAATTTGTGGTTCTTATTGACTTTCCTGAGCTCTGCCCAAGCAATGAAGTAATTCACAATGCAAAACCTGCATGCACTGAATGCACATGGCATCCTTACACAGACAAATACCATTTTGTCTAGTCTACTACATAATATATCCTCTGGGTATTCGTATACATATTGGCTGTAAAATGCCTCTTTTGGTGCTGTCTGTCATTCCACAGATTTCTTTCTTCCCTCCATAGAAATTTGTTCACTGACGCCACCCTCTTCCTTAATCCCTAATCCCTCTCCATCTCCTAATGTGCTACAGTGCTCCGTCTGCATCCCATCCTGCCCTAACCGTTTTACAACGTCCCTTTCTTGCAACTCTTCCGTCTCTTGGCTAGCTTTAGTATTTCGATTCTTTTTCTGCACTGTCGCTTTCAATTCCTCAAGGCCTCCCTTGGCTGAATGGTTGATGGCACCCTGCTGAGGGGTGGTATGGAGAAGAAAGAAACTGAAACATACAAAGCAAGCAAGTGAGACAGGGAGGGAGTGAGGGATTTGCATCCTGGTAATATAGTCTTCTTATTCTCTACCACTTTCACTACGGAGTAGACGAGAAACTGATCTGATATTGATTCATGGACATCCAAAACAAGCTCAAATCAAGAGTCATAAACAGATTAAAAAGATGAAGGGATGTAAATCAACGACAAGAGGGAGGAGAGATAGTTTTACTTGTGTATTATGAACGTGCCACAGAGCCTGTGCAGTTAACCATTGTTCCAATCACACAAAAAAGGAAAAAAAAACATATGCCTCAAAATGAGAATACGAGATAGGGCATCTCCTTGCTTCAAGATAATTTGGCAGGTCTCATCATTTTAAAGGAGCTATCAATAATTCATGCCTTCAGATGTGTATAAATTCAATCAGCAAGGATACTGAACAAGCAAGGAATTCTACTTTTCAAGTTTATGGTTGATTACAAAGCCAATATCCAGTCCTCCAGTGAGTACTAGTGTGGGAATTTAGAGAGATAATGAATTATATAAATATTTTACCATTCTCATGTTCTCATCCAATGAGTCACTATTATTTTTTAATGTCACCCTGCAATGAAAAGACAATTTATAATAACAGGAGCAAAATTACAGCAGTTTAAGACAATTGTATTGAATTGAAGATGGTCATAAAAATGTAGGGTGGAATATACAACACAAACTGAAAAAGTCAAAAAAGACAACCAAGACACAATTAGTTAGAAAAAGTGATCTGTTGAATAAAAATATATGGAATTTCATTTATTGACTAGTTCATTTTTCCTCTCTACTCTAGAATGAAAATGAAGTATAATAATAATAATGTTGTAAATGACAAAATGTTGCATTTTCTACTAAACATAACATTAAAATTGCTCTCTTTTCTCTGTTTACTAAACACAAGTATTTACCATCATCATCATTATCATCATTTTCAGAACCGCTTTATCCTCATTAGGGTCGCGGGGGTGCTGGAGCCTATCCTAGCTGGCTCCCTGCCAGAGGCGAGATCGGTAGCCAACCGATCGCAGGGCACAACGAGACGGACAACCATGCACACTCACACCCAAACCTCGGGGCAATTTAGAGTGTCCAACCAGCCTACCATGCATGTTTTTGGAATGTGGGAGGAAAGCAGAGTACCTGGAGGAAACCCACGCAGGCCCGGGGAGAACATTCAAATTCCACACCGGTGAACTAACCTGAATTTGACCCCAAGACCCGAGGCCGACGCACTAACCATTCAGCCGCCGGGCCGCCCCACAAGTATTTATTTTATAATAAATGCAATTAAAGAAACACAAATTTAAAAAATACCAACCAAAACTATCAACCCTAACCCCCGATGCGGTCATAAGTCGACGAATGCCTGTACTGAATAAGAGCTGAAATCGTTTGGAGAAAACTGACTACTTTTACAGCAACAGAGTTTGTCTCATAGAATCTCGGTCAATGCCTCAAAAGAAAATGTGGATGGCATACATAATTAGTCTCTTGTTGAACAAGATTGCGTCATTTGCATAAGCTGTTTGAACATTTTTTTCTCATAACTCATCCAACCATCCCTGAATGGATCTTCGTTTGTGTATTGAGTTAAGTCAAACTCAAAAAGAAAAGGGCCCCCAATTTCTCCTCTTGATTTGAGAATTGTCCAATTCCAAACCTAAAGATGAACAATCCTTGAATAAGACAATTAATCCAATGTTATTCTTGGGCTAGAAGCAATTTAATAAAAATCCCAGCCACCAGATGTTGGAAGAAAACTATATCTGCTCATGCAGACTGGACCTGGACTTTAAAGCGCAGGGTTTAGGGTGGCTAAAAGTCTGAAAATTGTGGTAAAGGTCCAAAGATATTTGTCCATGGAGTTAATTTATTTGCATAAATCTCTAATGAGAAAAAGAAAGTTGTTTTTATCGAATAATAAATTCAGATAGGGATCAAGCCATGTATAGTAGAAGTATCACATTTTTACTCATACCAAACAACATTTTTAAGTGTTGCTTTTGTGACAATATAGTAGCTAGACTCTGTAGTTCACAAAATTGCATTTCAGCTTCAGTCATGAAAATGAAATTCTACTAGGGATATGTTTCTCTTAATTCAGACTTTTTAAGCCTTTGTCAGTGTCTGTAAAGACCATGAAAGAAGAACTGGGACAGGTGAGATAGCTGTAATTGCATTGCTTTGCAGAAACAGATCTGTAGTAAAATGTCAAGTACGAGTACATGTGGTTAACATAAATTATGATACCCCTGGTGTATGTTGCAGCCATTTGAGGGCAGTGAGTGGGTGGTAGGATGGGGTTCAATATTTATCATAAGATATAGGGATGCAGTTCCCGCACTTCAAACGAAACTGTTCAAATCACGGTGTGTGCTTGAGGGCCATGTACATTGCAACAATACCTCTGAGGCAACAAGCTCTGGATCAGAGCCAGATTTGGTCACTGGTGGGATTTGTAGCGTAGCTCAACCACTAGGGCATTTAAAACACACACATTGTCGACAGAGTGAAATAGGAAGCAATCTAAGGTAGCCACTTACTATGGTCATGCTTGCTCAGCAATAAACACATGACTCATGTGCAGATATAATGATGCAAAATAAGATAGCTGACTTGGTATTAATACATTCTCCATTTCTGACTCACCAACACACAAGCATATCCAAACAGTTTGTATCCATTGTTCAACAATAGACTCCCTCACCACACCATATCCCTGGTGACAGTAGCATTTGAAAGGACAGATGTCCCAGGTGCTGTTACAAAAGTGGACATAAGAGTGGTCAAAAGCATTTGATTAGATTAGATTCGATTAACCTTTATTCATCCCGTATTCGGGGAAATTCAGTTTGTAGCAGTAGCACGCACAGACACAGGAAAAGACAATGTAGCAGAGATTAAATGAAATGAGGACAGAAAACGTCACAGTTTGCCTCTCATTGTTTCAGAAACAGTAGTAAGAGTTGACCGTGTACTGGACTAGAAACAAATTTATACATGTTTTTCACAATTTATAATTGTTGCCATAAGTGACTAGAAAATAATGTAGGGGCCAAAAAATTATAGGACCCAATTTCATGTCTTGCAACAAGTGCCCTGAACAAGTATTTACCCCCTTCTTGATTTATGTTGTTTTTTGCATATTTATCACACACAAAGGTTTCAGATCATCAAACCACTTTTAGTATGACACAGAGACAACCCAAATGCAGTTTCTAAATGATGATTTTATTTACCATGGAAGAAAAAATTACAAACTTGTCTGGCCCTCTTTGAAAAAGTAATTGCCCCCTGAACCTCATAACAGGTTGTGCCAAATTTGCCAGCAATAACTGAAATGAAGCGTTTTGCTGGGTTCTCTCTGTGTTATACTAAAATTGGTTTGACGGTCTGAAACCTTTGTGTGTGATAAATATGAAAAAATCACAGAAATCAGGAAGGTTGCAAATATTTTTTCACGGCACTGTAGCTGACTTTGCAGCTGGTTGCAAGCAAGTGAGCCATGGCTCACTTAAGCCTATAAACTGCTAGGGCATCGAGCGAGTATGGCTCATATCATTGTCCAGTCCTGAAATGTATAAAAGGGTTGCAACAAGACAAATAACGTATACTTAACAAAGACTAGGATATTTTACCCCATGGAGTCTACACAATATGGATTTGTCAATGAGTGTATGAACATAATAATAATCGGACATAGGCCCTGTCGTCACTATCAACAACACAAAAAACATGTGCGTAATAGTTCAAAAAGTACTTGTACATGTACAAGTACATGTTCTCCTGCACCTCCATGGGTTTTCTCCGGGTACTTTGGTTTACTCCCACATCCCAAAAACATGCATGGTTAGCTGATTGAACACTAAATTGCCGTTAGGTATGAGTGTGAGCATGAATGGTTGTCCGTCTCCTTGTGCCCTGTGATTGGCTGGACAGTCATTTGAATATTGTAGAATGATTTCCTGACTAAGGTATAAACAATTGTTGTATCGCCTAACAATTGTTGTGTGAGCCTATTATCGCAAATCGTATCATATTGTGAGTTTCTCATCTCTAATTGGTAGGACCTGTGGGCAATACTTGTTTATCTCCTCGCGTCGGAGGAAAGAAGGTCAGCAGTCACACTTGATAGAATCGCCCCATGGGCTATCAACATGTGTTATATTAATCTAGTAAAGCTCGAGTCCTAATTACAACACTGAGGGCAAATATCATGCACTGTCAGGTGGTAAATATGGAAAGTCACATCATTAAAAGAGGAAGCGGTAATACTATTAGGGGAGTGCTATAACACTATACTAGCAAATTACTGACACAAAAGTGATAGAATTCTGCAAACATGAGAAAATAGAGCATTCTGCCGCTGGCTTAAATTACCTCTGAAACCTATTTTTTCCACAATAAATGAGCAAATTCGCCCATGAAATTTAGTTGGCTTCTTTTGAGCTAGTGTGAATTAGATGCTCAGGATAAGCATTGCAGAAGATGGATCGATGAAAGCATATTCACTGTCACTGTAAAGTGATAAGATTAGAATGCCCTATAAGCATGTTTCAGCCTCCATTATCAATGGGACATCTCCATCATGACCGAGTGTAATAATGTTGCACTCAAAGTATTGTCACTTGGCCTCAAAAATACTCACATGACGCAATTGCATCCCTAAATAATGTAGCGAGATTGAGCAGTTCAATCACATTTTGGCCATTTTGTGCTTTGCTGTTTTTCAAGATGTATTGGACAACTGTCCAGGAGTGGCTGAAAATCATGCCTCATGTTTAGATGAGAGCACTTCAGGTCTCCTCCAAGGTACAAGGCGGGTGCAAAATGTCTTCCCACAGCCACTTGAGGACTCTAATGGCAAACAGGTAATATTACGCATGTTGTCTGGGAGTGGCCTGTGTCTCTGATGGGTCTAAAATCACTGTGGAAGTTGCATCAGTCTCTTAATCTGATGAGTGACTGGATTGGATCCACTGTCCTAGAGAAGCTATAGGAAGATGTATGCCATGTCCGAAAGAAGAGCCGCTTAGTAGTCCTTCAAAAGAACCATCGCCGCATCTGATTGTATAAGGGGATGCCAGATTGGTAGACAATTCAGACACACAGCTACCCTCTCTTGACTCTCGATAGACAGCAAATTGAGTGGGTTTAGAGGCACCTTCAACTTCCTTGCCCGATAGGCGGGAGCTGGATAATCCAGGAAAGTTTACAATATTACCAGTAGATCTGGGCGATAAAACGATAAGGCTAATTATTGTGAAATAATTTTTGGCAACAATAATAATAAAAATGTTCGATAATTTTAAACTGAAATTATACCACCCGATCACCACAGAGAATGGGATGAACGCTAGTTCCAGACCAATGCTCAGAAGAAGATGTAATGAATAATAATGACATTAGCGGGTTTCAACTCCGCCTCCTCTTCACGCAGCTCCGACTTGGCGCTCACATTTTGGCGCGAAACTTTGTTGCCATAGCTAACGAGCTCGTCATCGTCCATCGCTGGCCTGTCAATAATCACTCCTCGGCTTCCACTTTCACCTTCGCACGAGCGCCAGAGTCTCCAAACATCACGTCCAACATCCTTGCTCTTCTTCCAACGGACACCTTAACTTCACGCCCGAACTTCTGACACTAAGGTAACGTCTGCATCTCCATCGGAGGAAAAGGCGGAGTGGTGGCTATATTGGCTTTATTGAACAGCCGCAAAACACCAAACAAAGAAATCGAACAATAATTTCCTGGGGCTGCGTCCAGGCCTTGCTTATATAGGCCTCTCTCAACTTGCTCTCCTCCCCCCTTGCTCACTGTCCACCAGCCTTCACTTGTAAAGGGAATGCGCATAGTTCCGGACATTATACTTTTAGACAGGAATTTAAAAAAAATTGTGTGATTGCCCAAACCTATGAAAAACATACTGAGAGGCAATGGGACTTGACCCCTAATATTTCCATGTTCTCTATTTAAAAAAAGTGTGGAAAGTCAAGGCTACAATGTGAAGTTTAACTCTCTTCCACCCTTTGCAATTAAAGTAAATTTCACTAATGGCAAGCTGAGTCACTGAAACACTGCAATAGTGATGTTTGTCTTGTGGAATGAAGGCCTTTATTATATCAATCATGAGTAATTTCAATGTGAAAGGAGTTTGAACCACAAAAGAGGTAGCAACTATCTTCAGATTAAACACTGCATACTTGACATAAAAAAATAATAAATACAATGGCCTGCTAAAGTTTCATAAGAAGAACCTCAATGTAACCATCGAGTATAAAGAAGTCACTGATGTGCTGTCCTCAGCACTGTCAAACCAAGAAAGTCTCTGGCAGTAATGGGCCATTATTAGGTAGGAGCTATGTAACTGTACTTTCATAAAATAGAGTGACCAATCGGGATATATAAGTGATGAACAACAACTGGGTCATCACAGCCGATAAGATATTTTATCCCTAGTCTTCCATTGCATGGCTCCTTTTCCAAGAGTGCCCCCACCCTTCCACTGCAAATCAAACAACCCTCTAATTTCACCCCCTATGCTTTTGAAGATGTGGTTTGTTCCCCAAGTTGTCTTTAATCCATAAATAGAGTACTATAATAATAATAATAATAATAATAATAATAATAATAATAAGAAGAAGAAGAAGAAGAAGAAGAAGAAGAAGGGTTCAAAAGATTTTAACCAAGTGTGTGTATGTGTGTGTGTGTGTGTGTGTGTGTGTGTGTGTGTGTGTGTGTGTGTGTGTGTGTGTGTGTGTGTAAACACGGATGTATGTTTATGCTACTCGATTGGATTGGACTGGCTAGCTCTTGATTGTGACTCTATACACCTGTCAGTGTATATATGTGTCATTGTGTGATGCCTGGTACAGTCAACCAGCACAGACAGCTGGATATTCTCAATCTCCAAGGGCAGAACAGGGGGCAAATGATAAAATAGGGAACGCAAATGCAGCACAAATGTGTATATATATATATATATATATATATATATATATATATATATATATATATATATATATATATATATATATATATATATATATATATATATATATATATATATATATATATATATATATAGACTTTAGATAAAACACAAAATTAAAAATTCTTAACTAGACAGGCAACTACAGAGTAAAACCAGGTTTAAAATGCTAATACAAAGTACATAATAATTTCATATTGGTTCACAGCCTCCTTTTTTGTATTTTATATGTGTATTAAAATTTCTATATTCTGTCACTTCCAGTTGTGTTTCCAGAGGGTAAATGTAGAGATCATTTTGAAGCTCTTCTCGTCGTGGCCCATGAATGAAATGCACCCCATTGAGTCAAATCTCCGTGAGTAAAGTAAGCTTGTGGGAAAGAAATGTTTCCAGAGCTGGAAACACAACCTGGTAGCCCCGTGTTTAGCTACTCAAAGGGGACAAAAACAAAGAAGATCTAAAGGTGGGAAGTGTTTCAGGCGCTGTAAATGCGAATGGCTGCAACGAACTAACACATTCTCATTCACCACTCGAGTGCACTCTGAGCAAAGTGCACGCTACCAAGCTTTTTGCTTGCACCAAAGCAAGTTCCGGTTTCAGTACTGTTATTTTGGTTTTAAAAAAAGTGTTTCGGATCAAAACCATCTGGTGCATCTCTAATCTATTCACATATATTCAAATTTAGAATATATAGAAAAATCCCCAATTTATGGTGGTGAATCCACAAAACAATATAGAAATGCATTCAAACAATCTCTCCTGTGCTTAGCACACCACCCCAACATTGATTTTCTTTCCAATTTGAAAAAGGAATAAAAGCCTAAACCTAAGTTTCTTCTTAAATTACTCTAGAACACCAGTCATAGCCCGTATGCACAGTAAAAACAAACATAATCTTGGAACTCAGTGAATTGCCTTTCAATGGAAAGAGGGACCAAATAATTTTATATGCTGGATTAAGGATAGCGGGGTGCAAATGCTGGCAAGGGCATAAAGGAGAGACAGCAAAGAGAGGCAACTAGCATGCTGGGGGGAGTAGGACAATCAGGGAGCGGTGATGAGAATGAGAGTGATTGAAATGACGGGCGAAGAAGGAGGTAGCAAGGAAACAAAGAGAGGACATGGCAAAAATATTGGGGAGGGGAGGTAATGGTGCTAAAAGGAGAAGGATGGTGGGAAGGTGTCAGAACTAAAGAACTGCAACAAAGAAAACTGAATTGTTTTATAAATGTTATATATTTTTCACCTATTTCACTTTTTTATCTCCATCCAGGGAAACAAACTAGTGGAACCACTAGGCAATTCTCTTGTGAATGTGGCCTTGGCCATCAAGGCACCTTGAATGCATAGCACACCCCCATAGCATTTCCTCTATAAGAATACAGAAAATTCCCAACAATACAAAAACAACACTTAAATAGTAGTGATGTAGTGTACAGTACAATGACAGGCTCACACATGTACACACCAAGGGCTTGCCTGCGGTATTAAGGCCATCCTGCCACATCTAATAAACTGTTGTTGGATTCAGTAGGCCATGACACAGTGTCCACTTTCCTCTGCCTCGGCAGCATGTGCCTTAAGACCTGCTTTTCAACATTTTTGTTTAGTGTTTCAGGATTTAATGTATGTGTTTATTCTTATGATTTATTAAATTCTCCCAATTAAACTTCATTGATTCCGGTTTGGTGTCAAAGACGCTTGTGTGTATCAGTTCCGTATTCATCAAGTCACACATAATGATGCCCCAACTTCAGCAATCAATAACTCATTCAGGTGATTTGACAATAAAGCAGAGTAAAATATAGATGTCGGAAGGAGTCACTTACCAGAATCCTATCTTCTGATTTACCACTCCTGGTGTCCATTTTGATAGCTCTCACAAATTTAATGGCTTGTTTGTCCAAAACCTTCCTGATGCTCTCTGGAAGAATGAGAAAAAAAGAAAATACTAAAGTACTAAATATTAAACGTTAGACACTGAAATACTAAACTACTAGTAAACATTTATTGAACGTATCTTCTGGATTATAAATTGCCGTATTTTTTCATACTTAGGCCAAGTATGCAATTTATACTCGGGTACAGTTATTCCTTCATTTTCTGAGCCACTTACTCTCATGAAGGTCAGAGGGGTGCTTGTGGCCATCCCAGCCAACAACGGGCAGTATGCAGGGTACACACCCTGAATTAAATGCAAGCCAATCGCAGGGCCCCATGAGGCAACAGTCATGCACGCTCACATTCACAACTAGGGACAATTTTGAATGATCAATCATTCTACCATTCATGTTTGGCAAACAAGTCTGCAAACATTGTTTTCAATGGAAATATAAGCAGGCTGCAGTTGAAGTTGCTCTGAATGTATTTAACAAGCACTTGGTGAGATGTTGATCTACACAAAGTAGCCACAACAATCTGGACATTTTTAAACTGCCTCTGGAGCAATGCGGGAAGAAAATGTGGCCGGAGCAGAGAAAAAAAGGTACTCGCAACATTTAAGAGGGGAGCTGGACAACAACTTGCTCACTGGAAATTAAGACCGAAGCTAGTAGCTCGCTAAACTACAAGGTGTTTCTGTAAATACTAGCAGCACCTCTGTCATTTGTGACAGCCAAAACTGTGGTATTAGTAATTATTCAATGAATTTGAATTGCTCTTTTGTTGCTGATGGCTTTAGCCTGCCTGGACAGTCACACTCATACTCAGCCGGTGGCCACTACACGGACAAGGATGGCATCCCTGTCTGCCTACAGCGCACTGTTTTCAGGTCGGGCTGCTGTTTGGCTCCCATCTCTCGCAGGGTGGCCCGCTGTTCAGACGGGTTTAACATCAGCCAAGAGTGAGCTAAAGTTCCAGTATCATGGAGATGCTTCTTCTCCTTCTAGCCAATTGGGAGTGCTAGGAGATAGCCAATGGGAAAGTCTAAGACAACAAAATAAAATCGAAGATGCAGGAAGCGTATTTCCATTTGGGGGAATGTTTAATTTCGTAACTTGGATTGTTTTATTGTATCTTGGAAACAAAGGTTTTGCATCAAAGCTTTTCATAACCTGAATATTTTATATACAGAGGGAAAATTATCAAATAAATAAAAATATCCATTAAAAAAGTGTGTCCCCCACAAAATGGCATTTCATTGGACATGGAAACTGGCATTTTCTTGCTTCGTAATAAACAATTTTAAAACTGTCACGTTTTGTTGGGTTTTGGGTGGGTGTGGGCGTGTTTTTCCTTGTTTGTGCTGTCTGGATGATTGTGTGCCTTTCACCTCTTATGGCCCTCCGGGCTCCCATTCCTTTATCTGGCCAGGTGTGTGTGATTGGTAATCAGCCCTTTTGTGTGTATTTAAACGATTTTTACTAAGTCCTAAGTTTTTATGTTTATTTTCTGTTAGTTCTTATTAATGCCTTTAATTTTGTGCATCAGCACTCCGTTTGTCATCAACTCCTTGCATTTCTGGGTCGCACTTCGCTCCGCAACCAAGGGCGGATCATGACAAATACAAATACTAAAAACAAATGCAATAATTTAAATCAGTCGTTATTTAATTACATCCGTCTGTTTATGAGCATCCAGAGGTTGAAAAGAATGTCTGGAATGTCTGCTTTCATAAACAATCAGAATTTACATAAGCAACAGCACGACTTCAGGCCAACAAAAATCCAAATCACGTGGGCAACCAGTGAAATAATACCTCCTCATTGGAAAAAAAATATAAAGAAAACTCAGTACACATTTTGGCATCAATGATTGCACATTTTAAAGACCACAAAATGTACCGTATTTTCACGACTATAAGGCGCACTTAAAAGTCTTAAATTTTCTCCAAAATAGATAGAGCGCCTTATAATGCGGAACGCCTTGTGTATGCGCCGAGTTCCAAAGCCTGACTGAGAGCACTACTGGTCGACACGCTGGTTAGATAGAGAAAAGGCGGACGTGGGAACATGCATGCGGAAGTCTGTCAATGAGTGAAGGGTGTGCGTGTAATAAGACGCTAAAGGTACGCCCCTAGCAGGTACCAGTATATATGGGTATGTGTGGGTATGTGCATTATTGCAAAACAACTTCGGTTTGGTTTCTAAAGACCCCCAAAAATGACTATTACAAAGAGACACGCTTACGAAGCTCAGTTCAAACTTCAAGCCATCAATTATGCAGAGGAACATGGGAATCGAGTAGCCGTGAGGGAATTTAAGATCAACGAATCCATGGTTCGCAAATGGAGGAAGCAGGAGAACGAGCTTCGCCAAGTCAAGAAGAAGAAGCTGAGTTTCCGTGGAAACAAGGCGAGGTGGCCCGACTTGGAAAACCAACTGGAGCGGTGGATTCTTGATTAAAGAGCAGTTGGGAGAAACGTTTCCACAGTCACCATTCGACTGAGGGCAAAAGCGCTTGCAGAAGAATTGAAAAATTAACATTTTCAAGGAGGTCCGTCTTGGTGCTTTCGCTTTATGAAACGGCACCATCTATCCATTAGAGCGAGGACAACCGTGGCGCAGCAACTTCCAGCGGACTGCATTGAAAAGCTAGCCATTTTCCGCACCTACTGCAGTAAGAAGATTACCGATAAATGTATACAGCCTAACCACATAACCAACATGGACGAGGTCCCGCTGACTTTCGACATCCCGATGAACCACACTGTGGAGAAGAAGGGGACCAGCACAACAGCGATACGCACAACGGGGCACGATAAGTCGGCTTTTACTGTCGTTCTTGGTTGCCATGCTAATGGACAGAAACTACCACCTATGGTGATTTTTAAGCGAAAGACACTGCCGAAAGAAAAGTTTCCAGCCGGCGTCATCGTGAAAGCCAACCAAAAGGGCTGGATGGACAAGGAGAACATGAGAGATTGGCTAGGTGAGGTGTATGTTAAGAGACAGGATGGCTTTTTCCATGCCTTGCCGTCACTCTTGATTTGCGACTCCATGCGTGCCCATCTCACAGCAGCGGTGAAAAATCAAGTCAAGCAAATGAACTCTGAGCTTGCCGTCATTTCCGGAGGCTTAACTAAAGAACTCCAACCGCTGGACATCAGCATCAACTGGGCGTTCAAAGTAACGCACTAGCCGGGCTAGTTACGCCACTATTCGCGAATGGATTGTGACCGCTTGGACTAACGGGTCTGCTTGCACTGTTGTTCGGGCTTTTGTTCGGCATCATTTCTGTGGAGCCACATGGAAATGTGAGTGACTGACAACGACGAGAGCGAACCCGACATTTTTGATAGATTATTGCACAATTGTTCAGTTCGGATACAGAAAATAAGGACTTTGATGGATTTGTGGGTGATGATTGATCAAAAAATGTGAGTACATTGTAAAATGGCTAAATAAAGTCCAACCGAACTCAGTTTTGCTTCCGTTGCCTTTTTAAAAACGTGTTTTTAGCGTGTGTCCGTATGTTTAAGCTGGCGTATGTTTTGCCATGCCTGGCTGCATCCAATAATACAGTGCGTCTTGTGTACATAGCTGCCTTTTTAATCAGTTTTGTTTTCAATTTTGTTCATAATTTCATTATTCACGTTAAATTTGATCACTTATTTAACATAAATTTACTAAAATCTTTTACAGTTGGTCTTTAAAAAACGTTTTTGTCTATGGTGGTAAAGTTTTATGCTTTTGGAAGAAAAAAACAACATGCCTGACTTATCATTTCTACCCGAATCAACCTTGCATGTCAAAAATTACTCTAATCAAGTATTAAAATGTAATATGTTGTTTGTAACATAAATTACACTTTTTTTTTCTCCCAAATTTGGTGTCCTCATTTACAAAGGAGGAACCAGCAGACCAACACCTATTCAAATGCTTCCTATACGAAGCACTTTGCGCTATTTTTTCAAAAATAAAGACTCCTAAATCGAGATATTGTATAACCAAATATATATTTTATGCTATTTAACTATTTTTTAATTTTGCTGCATATGTCACATGTTTACTAAATAAATAGAACAACGCATATTGGAATGGCTGCATTACAAACGGCTGTTGGTAAATGAGTTAAATTCAGAGGTATGTAAATTTAGGGTTTATGACAGAAATTGGTAGTTTCAAAGACCGCTTTTGCCCCAGGATGAGCCAACACACACTGTTAACACAGAGAGAAACTCAAAACAATCACCTACTGTAGCAGGTCTATTTTTAGACTCAGAGTTCAATAGAAAGAACCTGGCGCACTCCAATGAAACCTAGACAGATCTAGTACTGCAAGCTTGTGGGACAAGAATTGAAAATTCTAATTTTATCTATCTCCTCTGCCAATTAGCTATACCAACAGCAAAATGCACATATTTTCAAAGATGCAATGCAATGCAGGTTAGCACATCCAGGGGCCACATCATATAAGTGTACTGAAATGGCTCAGGCTAATGAAAGTGCGTCTACTCTAGAGGCATGCTGTGTGCAGTTGCTTTTCCGAACCCTCTCTGTAAAAAGAATTGTTTCATTTTCTTTTTTTTCCCTGCAACATACGATTTTGGTCTCACCCTGGAGAAACAATCAGCCAAGGGATTTACCCAAGGGTGTACTGTACATAGATCAACCAGAGACAGAACGTTGTTGACACTAAGCTTGATAAAACCCAAATGCTTAAATCTTTTAACACACTTTGCACCTACTTCAGCGAACTTGGATACTCTGAAAGCAATGAGGGCAGGGTTGGAATAATGGAGCTCTTGGAAGGGTTGATGCCCCTGTTCTACTTTAATTTGGCCACTCATCCCAACTGCCTTTTTGGCACTTTCATGGACGCGCTCACTCTGATAGGGAGGCCTTTATGCCCCCATTGGCTTGGATCTGGCAGGTGTGTTGATGGCTTAATGCACAACGGCCAGACAGAAAGGCTGTTGACCAAGATGAACTGGTAAACACCTAGATTAAAGTAGTCAACCCAGTCAGGATAATTAGCAGAGACCGGCTTCTTGTATAATACCTCCAGTCCAAACATAACATCATGTCTTAAAAAGAGAGTGCTACACAATATCGTAAATGGTCATTTTCCCGTGGAGCAATAAATGTTCCTATGGGAATTAACTCCAAATGTTTCAAAAAGTGCATAGAATCGTTATGATTTGAACATTCACAGGTTCAACAGCCATGAAGTCCGCTTTTACCATTAGACATTTATTGCCGCAGTAACTATAACTAACTAACTTGATAGCTAACAATTAACTACGAATAGAAGCACTAGAAGTCTATCAAACAAACTCCATGTGTCCCTCTAAACCAGGGGTCCCCAAACCGGTCCTCAAGGACCGCTGTGGGTGCAGGTTTTTGTTCCAGCCGATCCACCACAAACATTTTGATCAGTGAGGTTTCTGCAGAAAAAAGAAGCACCTGACTGCAATCCACTGATTGCACTTGTAGGACACCAAATTGGTGAAAAGGTGCCTTCTTTCTGGGTTAGAATGAAAACCTGCACCTACTGCGGCCCATTGTAGAATAGTTTGGAGAACACTGCTAAACCGCTATCCTCAGACTTGACCTCCGGGACTGCGTGTGGTCTTTTAGTTTGAAGGGTAAACATCCCATCTCAGGGAAAAGTAATCTCAGCTCACCTGTGATCTCCCTGCTGACACTGGCAAAGGCTGACGCTGTGGTATCCTTTGATGCCATGGCGTGCTGTTCGCTGCGTAGGATGTTACTTTACGATTCCGTTACTTTACTGCCACCTTCTCTGCGCCACAGTGAGCTAAGAAGCCAGGCGATGCTGTGGCGCTGTGCTCGCGGTCTAGAAGATGGAAGAGTTTACGAACGCTTCTATGAAAGAGAGAGAGCGAGAGAGCGAGAGAGAGAGAGCGAGAGGGAGAGAGAGAGCAAGGGAGAGAAAGAGAGAGAGTGGGAGGGGGAGAGAGAGAGAGAGAGAGAGAGAGAGAGAGAGAGAGAGAGAGAGAGAGAGAGGAGATAGAAAGGGCAAAAGAGAGTGAGAGAGAAAGAGAGCGAGATAGAGGAAGTGAGAGAGGGTGGGATAAAGGGAGGGGTGGAAATGGAGGGAGGGAAAGGGAGAAAAGAGAGAGAGAGAGAGAGAGAGAGAGAGAGAGAGAGAGAGAGCGTGAGAGAGAAAGAGAGTGAGAATGAGAGAGAGTGAGAGAGAGCGTGAGACATAGAGATAAGGAATGGCGAGGGTAATAGAGAGATATTTCATCGGCAGTGTTGGGTGGAACGCAGTAGAGTGTAAAAAGTAAAACAAATACATTAAAGGAAGACTAACACTGCCGCTGTAAGCATCTATTTTTTCCGTCCAACCGAGTGGTGAACTTGGTGAACTGGACATAGGGAAGTATATCAGCTAGTAAGTACGACTCTATTCTGTTGTTTTAGTCCTCAAGACTGCTATGACCAATGGTCAGTCAATGAGTTGGAGTGTTTTTTTATTACCTAAACTGTGTTAAAAGGTTATTATCCAGGCTTGTTCGTTAATGGCATGAGAACCAAAACAACAAGGCTTTAGCTGGCTTTGACAAAACCGCACTAATAAAAGATCCCATTCTTAATTTTAGATTTAAAAAAATATTTTTACGGTGGCCAGGTGTTGAGTGGTGGTGGTTAGCAGTCCGGCTTCACAGTTCCGAACACAAGAATTCAATCCCTGGTTTGCTCCTGCTTGGAGTGTGGATTATCACTCTGGGTTTCCATGTGTTTTCATTGGGTACACCAGTTTCCTCCGACATCCAAAAAACAATGCATAGCAGGCTGGTTGAATTCTCTAAATTGCCCCTAGCTATGAGTTTGAGCATAATTCTCCTTGTGCCCTGCGATTGGTTGGCAACTAATTTATCGTATTTATTCGAGTATAATGCGCAAAATTTTGTACCAAAAAACTGAAACAAAGGGTGAGCGTCATACACGAAGTGTTCGCTTTTATGACCAAATCCTGGTGAAAAACTGCCCTCCGCCGGTGAAAAAGTTACCTCCACAGCTATGATAATGGGGGATGTAAAACCCGTCTTTGTCCGCCAGATGGCGAAAATCTACCTTCTTTTACAAAAGCCAACCCTCTCCAAATAGCCTTCGGTTTAGGGGTAAAAGGGATAAAAATTTGAAAAATGGAGCTCCAGGGAAACGTTAACGGGGCACCTGCTCACACGAGTCCGCCCAGGGATCGCTATCCTCACTCAAGAAGAATGGAATCAATTGTTTGGTGAATCTGATGATGATGAATCAGACTTTGAAACATTTTAAATTTTATGATGATGAAGTAGACATAAGGATTTAAAATGGTAAACTCCATTTGAGAACTGTGTTCATACTGGTAGTAGTTTGTTTTACCAGGTTTCCGTACCATATGTTGTGAATAAATGTTTTGTCATGGCGACATGTGTTTGGCATTGGCCAGTTGGTGCAATCCTTGTTGTGAGAAAAACTGAAAAACAATTATATCAATTTTTAGTCACAAATAATGGGTGCGCGTTATACACGGGTGTGCGTTATACACAGGTGCATGTTATACATGGGGGCACGTTATACATGGGTGCGCGTTATACACGGGTGCACGTTATACATAGGTGCGCCTCATACTCAAATAAATACGGTAAGGTGTCCCGAGCTATTTTAATCAATTGGACAAAGAAGGCGGATTCATGTTCTGCTGTTCTGATGGTAACTTTGGAAGGTACTCTCTTTTTTTACCCCACCAAGTAAAAGGTCAGACACAGCCTAATGAATAGGGTGACACACTTCCACCGCATGGCACTCCCACAGAATACAGCAAATAGCACCGTTACCACACCTGCCTATTGCGCAAAGTGGGCTAAAATAGGCTCCAGAACTCCCCATGACCATTGTGGTATGGAGAATGAAATAATGAATGAATCAAAATTATTAGATTTACAATCGCCATGCATTAAAAAGTTAATTCATTTTCATATCCTCACAACAGTCGTGGGGATGCTGGAGCCTAACCCAGCCAACTATGGGCACCAGGCAGGGGACACTCAATCACTGAATCAGTGGCCAGCCATTGATGGACAACCATTCACGCTCAGACTCATACTTATAGTTGCAATTTGGAGTGTTCTTCAGAGTACTCGGAGAAACCCACGCATGCAAACTCCATACAGTGACGACACTGACCTCAGAACCCTTGACCTCAGAACTATGAGGCAGATGCGCTAACCCAGGGGTGGGCAAAACGGTCCTTGAGGGCCGCTGTGGGTGCATGTTTTTGTTCCAACCGATCTAGCACAGACACTTTGATCAATTAGATTTCTGTAGAAAACAAGAAGCACCTGACTGCAATCCACTGATTGCACTTGAAGGACACCAGATTGGTGAAAAGGTGTCCTCTTTACAGGTTGGAATGAAAACCTGCACCCACTGCGGCCCTTTGTGGAATAATTTGCCCACCTCTGCGCTAACCACTTCTCTACCAGACCACCAACATTTAAATGTTGAGTGTCAATATTTCGAGTTTTAACCTAGATAGAGTACTAACTAATCTATGGAGTGTACAACACCTCTGAAGGCAGAGTTAAAAGTGAGTTTAAAAATTGTGTCAAAATAATTCAACTCTATGCCGTGTTGTTGATGCATGCCACTTTGAGCATGAATTTTGGATGCTCTGCTGCACACAGAAAGATTCACTTCCTTCTAAAATTGTTCATTATTGTTGACTGAGTACTGTACTGCCCTCGAGTTAGGGTTTTGTGTCAGAAACAGAAAAGTGCCAAGACGGGCAAATGTTGCTTACTCTCTTTATTTCTCTCTCTCTATTTAACTATATATATTTGTTTTTTATGAATGAGTCTGAGATAATAATTTATCCATTTGAGTTATAGTGCAGCTTCAACAATTAAATATTGCTTATGTGTATGTTCATCCATTCATTCATTTCATTGCTTATCCTCACAAGGGTCGCAGGGGTGCTGGAGCCTATCCGAGCCAACAACGGGCACCAGGCGCAGGATACCTTGAATCGGTGGCCAGCCAATCGGAGGGCACAAGGAATCGGACAACCATTCACACTTATATGAGTAATTTATCATATGGATAATTAATCATATGGGTAATTTAGAGTGTTCAACCGACCCTGCATGTTTTGGGGTATGTGGGCGGAAACAGAGTTGTTAGAACACCTGCCTCACAGTTCTGGGATCATGGGTTCAATCCCCTGGATCCACAGAGGAGCGTCCTGTGTGGAGTTTGAATGTTCTCCCCAGGCTTGCATGGGTTTTCTCCAAGTACTCCGGTTTCCTCCCACTTCCTAAAAACATGTATGGTAGGCTGGTTGAACACTCTGAATTGCCCTGGGTATGAGTGCGAGTGGCTGGGATAGGCTCCAGCACCCCCGAACCTTGTGAGTGGTTCAGAAAATTAATGAAGGAATATATGGCCAACTGATGGTGAAGTGGTTCACTCACTTATACTAGTTGCGGGCTCGTTTCCC
This sequence comes from Stigmatopora argus, assembly GCF_051989625.1. Classification (NCBI taxonomy): domain Eukaryota; kingdom Metazoa; phylum Chordata; class Actinopteri; order Syngnathiformes; family Syngnathidae; genus Stigmatopora; species Stigmatopora argus. The sequence goes on from NC_135398.1 coordinate 14,897,658, forward strand.
GTTGGTGCCGGTATGGTTGTGCAAATGGTCATCTGTCTCTCTATGTGCCTTGTGGTTGACTGGCGACGAGTCTGGGATGTAGCCTGCCTTGCACCCGAAGTCATCTTGGATAGGCTTCAGCAATGGCTGCAACCCTTAAGAGGATGTGCCTACGGATGATGGATAGTCCTATTTTTTAAAGTTGTTAAAATCTTGCTTCATCAGAAGTGGGCTGTTAAATGGACTGCTGATACTCCTGTTTTCAATCACCCCCAGATGATTATTTATCAATATAATCATTTATTCATTCATTCATTTTCTGAACTGCTTATCCGCACAAAACTCGCGTCACGGTTGGTTCCTGGACACCCTGAATTGGTCGCCAGCCAATTGCAGAACACTAGGAGACAGACAACCATTCACACTCACACTCATACCTAGGGGCAATTTAGAGTGTTCAACTAGCCTACTTTGCATGTTTTTGTAATGTACCTGGGGAAAATCCACGCAAGCCTGTGGAGAACATCCAAACTCGCCACAGTGAGGACCTGAGAATCGAACACACTACCCCAGCAGAACTGTGAGGCCGACACGCTAACCACTCATCCGCCCGTTATAGTATGTATGTGTCTATACACACACACACACACACACACACACACACACACACACACACACACACACACACACACACACACACACACACACACACACACACACACACACACACACAAAATATTGCAAAAAAAAGTTTAAGTACTTACTGCTATCACTCCATATCCGAATATCCGTATTTGATATGTACAAAATTTGTCAAAACTGCGGATTCTTATGACCACCATGGCACTACACAAATAAGGATTTTTTTTGTGTCTGTCTACTATTTGGACCTGTTTACCGTCACTTCAGAGCTGATATAGACTGTCCTCTTGTGGCCATGTGATGCAACAGTGGTCCTACGCCGGGTCCTCTTTAAAGCTACAATATGGAAGCCAGTCATGAATTAGAACGTATTTAACTTAAGGGCAATTGGAATATATTCATCTATATCTTTTTTGCCATTATCACACTCCTTATGCAGGTAAAACAAATCAAGTATAATTGTGATATTCATTAATTCATTCATTCATTTATTTTCTGAGCCGCTTTGTCCTCATTAGGGTCGCAGGGGCTGCTGGAGCCTATCCCAGCGGACTACGGGCCAGAGGCGGGGGAAACCCTGAATCGGCGGCCAGTCGATCGCAGGGCACAAGGATACGGACAACCATGCACACTCACACCCATACCTAGGGGCAATTTAGAGTGTCCAATCAGCCTACGATGCATGTTTTTGGAATGTGGGAGGAAACCGGATTACCCATAGGAAACCCACGCAGGCCCGGGGAGAACATTGAATTGAATTGATTAAAATTGAATTGATTTATTGTCATTATACAAGTACTATAATGAGATTTAAAGTGTTCACCACGTAGGTGGACCGACCTAGTTTTGAACCCAGGACCGTGAGAACGACATGCTAACCTCAGCCGCCAGCCTGCCCTTAATAGAGACTCTTATATCACAAAACATGCCTGAGATTTTTCTCCTCCAGTTAAATCTGCTTTAATCCATTCCTTCACTGTTCTACGACACTCACTATTGGTCTGAGTTTGTATTGCTCAGTAATTTGGAGTCCTATGTACTATCTCAGAGTTGGAAAAACTATTCTACAAGGGGTTACAGTGAGTGCAGGTTTTAATTCCAAACATTCAAGAGGAGAAGTTTTCACAGCCTGTTGTTTTACAAATGTAATCAGTTGATTGCAGTCAGATTCTGCTTATTTCAATAGAAACCTTAATGGTTAAACTATCTGTGCTGGAACAGAAAAAAATGCATATGTTGTATGTGTCATGTTCTGGTCATATGTGTGTCTGGGCAGATTTCTTTATACATGTATTCTATTTCATTGTGAGGAGGATGCCCTGCGATGATTGGAAGCTTCAGTTGACAGCAGCAGTTCACCATCTCTGTGTCAACGATGCGGTAACATTACAAAATATTAAAAAAAGACATTTTCTCAAAATGTAACCAGTATCATAGTCACAATAGTACAGTTTGTTCTAACCAACCCCTTTGTAAATATATATATATATATATATATATATATATATATATATATATATATATATATATATATATATATATATATATATATATATATATATATATATATATATATATATATATATTTTAAATGGCATGTTGACGCTTTCAAAGCAACAGTTCACATGCTATGTGGTAGGTTAGGTAATGTTCAAAGAGCATATTACATAAAGCCTAAAGCAAATGCCACACCGTTCTCCTTGAAAGCTCTTAAAGAGAATTCCCTTGCCGCTGGTGTCTTCCGCCATGTGGTGGGACCAACAGAGTGGTGTGCTGTCATTGTTAGGGACACTCCCCATCCCCTCCTGAGACCTGCCTCACCCAGGGTAGTACTAGCCTGAACGAGTACGTATTACGTATTTGTAACTAAAAAAAGATGACTGAATCAAGGGTACGGCTTATATGAGCACAAGACTTGTAGCGTTGCTATATACTCTTTTTCACCAGTAGATATTGGCAAATTACAATTTACTATTTGATGGTTATTTTCTGTTTTGCAGTGAGAAAACAATAATTACTGGATGACTGTGTTTTTGATTCATACAGTATCCCAGAAATACCACGTGAAATTATTTTTCTTAAAATGTTCCCTTCAAAGTAACACATTTGTACTGCCTATTAAAACCATGAATATGGAGGTGAAAATTGTGAATCAGGGGGCGGCTTATACGCGAGAAATTGTAACAATAAATGATTTGAAGGCAATTTTAAGGGTGCGGCTTATACAGGGGTGGTTTATATGCGAGAAAATGCAGTATGTGTGCCGTGAAAAGTACAGATTATCGTTTGTTTAACAGAGCCTTGGCATGCTTTGTGGAGCCAAAGTGTTCAGCAAGCTAAAATTTAATGTATGAGGTTCTGGCAGATTCCACTGAAAGAAGAATGAATTAAGTACACAATAATGTGCCCAAAAGGAAGATCAGTCAAAGGAGGCCAGCGAACAGGAACAGGTTGATTTGCAGACAAACTGACACTGAATGTCAGGAGACTGATCCCTAAATAAATCCAACAGAGCAGATGGTAACCACGTCTACATGGTGGTGATTCGGAGTAATTAGCTTCCTAAAAATTGGAATAGCAGCGGGGTGTGGCTGAATCTCTCCAGTAGTGGAGTCGAAAGCAAAATCATCAGTTCAATCCGTTTGTAACAATTCACACTCACAATCTCACCGCCACCATGTGGCAATCGATCCCACGTTGCCTGCACTGAAGTCAGGTGAAGGAACTACTGAACCACTGGGTTATTTATTTAATGCATTTGATTCTTTTTTTAACTATCCAGTTTAGCTGCTTAACCCATTTTAACACAATGTCATTTGAGGACAGCCTGTCATTTTTTTCTTTCTTGATATAAAGGAGTTTTCTCACATCATGCATTTCAAGTCAACTATGGAGAATACCAGATACGTTACAAAAATTTAAAAATTCTTGACTTGGTTTAAAATGGGTTAATATGGCAAATGTGAATCTTAGTGTCTTTATAAACTGAACAGTTTTAATATACTATGTGGGCATTTGGTATCCTCCCATTGTAGTTTTTCATTTACTCATTCATTTTCTGAATCACTTTTCCTCACAAGGGTCGCGCGGGGTACTGGAGCCCGTCCAAGCCAACGACAGGCAGTAGGCAGAGAACACCTGAATTGGTTGCCAGTCGATCACACTGTTGGTTGAAATTGTTTTTTTGTTTTTTGAAGAATGCATGGCCAGGAAGGGGTTTTTGGGTGACAGAGAAAAATACTTGTTTTAACAGTCCGAATAATTAATGAGTATTGTTTGATAACCCGCTCAATAAAGTCACACTAATGAGGGAATAAAACAAATTACCTGCCAGGACATCTGGATCTTTAAGCATCTTTCTGGATTCCGCATGTTTATTAATGGTGCTTTTCAATGATGTATGGTACATTAAATTATAGACCAGCTGTACCAAACACTAAACCGCATCTGCCTCTTAAACCCAACTTTCTACACACTCATTTAGTCTCTCCCTCTATTTCTACCCTTGATTTTATTGACAGATTGCTTTACCGATGCCCGGCAGAAGGAATCAAAGGAGCATCTGGGATATATATTTTCCACCAATGCAACAGTGAGGGACTAATGACAGTAATAAAAAAACACTATTGGTGAAAAGACAGGACATAAAATGCACAGTCTAAAAGGTTGCTTAACTAATTGGCTGGGAGAGGCTGGGAGTCGAAATATCACTGCAAGCCTATTCTAGTCGGGCCTGATTTTTGCTATGGGAAATCAGGACATCCACCCAGAGTGCAATTTATGTGGGAGCGCAAGAGTGCCCTATTTTTTTTTTCAATTGTGTTACCAGTTGTCCATAATATTAGCATAACACACCGTATTTTTTCGCATATAAGCCATATTTGTAACAAACAAAAAAATGATGACAGAATACACGCACAAGATTTACAGCGTTGCTATACTCTTTTTCATCAGTTCTTTTTCACACAATCACTTCACTCATCCGCCGGACCCCATCAATCAAATTCAATTTGACTTAAATTAAATAATGATTTTCTTATTTTATAACTGTTTTTTTTCTCTTTTTTTTAGATCAAATGTTCCAAGTCCTCATTCAATTGTTAGTTTAAAAAATTGATTAATTCCACCAGATGGCAGTAAGAGAACACGGGACAAATGATTTTCTTCACACAACAGTCATTTTGAACCAAGTTCCAATATATACATCCACCAAACGCAATTATAACCCCCCTTCGGCGAAAAACATGTCTCAAAAATAAAAATGTTTAATGTTTCTGTCAGTAAGCACGTGTTCATTAATATTTTACAGAACTACTACTCCAGTGTGTATCACATTATCCTTAAAGGTCTGTTTCTTAGATTTTATATTAACTTGCACAAGTATATATACATATAATTTTTTCTTTGGGTATTTTTTAAATGTATTCTTTTGATTTTCCCATTAAACTCTATAATTCATAATTCACCAAGGCAATAAAAATGACAAAATTCATGCATGAAAAAAAAGTACATTGATACAAAGAATACAGCATGATATTCTGAAAGAAATTAACCAAGCATAGTCTTCAATAAGGGTTGAAAAATCTAAACATTACCATGAACTACATCTTTTAAAATGACTCATCACTGCCATAGCTTGTGAAACAGAACATGCTCACAAGGAAGGTCAATCTTCGCAACCTAATTCCTTTCCCTAATTAATCAAGTCAAAAGATTTCATGAGAAGTCTACAAAAGTTGGAACTTTAAAGTCACTTTCCTGGTGTCACCTTCCCCCTAGTATCCAAAATTACAAATTCCTTTACGGTTCTTTAGCAACTTCCCTACATGTCATGAATAATTGGTGTCACTCTTTGACTGCTTAACATAGCACACCTAGCAGACATTTCTACCAACCACTCCCCATTCCCTTTTGCATTGATGTTGAAAGAAATGATTAATTATCAAGTCCATAAAACATTGAGCAAAGTCGCATTTAATTTTTAACCAAAAAACAAACAAACAAAACAAAACTAAATTAAAAAAAAACTAGGATGCTCAATCCTACTCAGCCCACATTAGCCCAATAGTGAAATAATATTTGGTGCAATCTTATTTCTTCCTGGTTATTTCTCTGCTAATTTCCTGGGTAGATTGACAAAACTAAAATTTCATCTACGCAGAGACACGCATACACACAAAGATGACAGAATTTTCATCCTAAGTCATCAGCTGCCACAGCAACATTACTACTACAGATATGATCACCCTGCTTGGAGCAATGGACAAGCTTGGCACCATGGAACCCACGCAAATCAAATAAATGAAACCAAGGTCCAGACTCTATCTTATGCCCTTACCCCATGGCAATACGTATCTTTACTTTTGTGTCTGGAAAAAAAAAACAGCAGGTGGACAGCTAGACAAATATTTTGTGTGGCGATTTTTTGGTGTTGTGGTAATGTGAACTGCACTAGCTGGGCTTATGAGATTGTTGCTCTGGGTACAGTACGAAACGTGGGGGTATGTTTATGTTTTGGATTGGATTGTATGACTTTATTCATCCCGTACCCGGTTTTGCAAGAAAAGATAAACAAAGGCCACAAAATCTAAACAGTGCCCTGATTCCGGATAAGAAAATATTTATAAGAAAAAAAAATCACGTGATACTTTTTGACAGGCAAAGTGCTCAAAATATGCTTGGAAATTCATTGAAAGTGATTTCATAGCACGCTCTAGAATCAAGGCGGCCCGGTGGTGCGAGTGGTTAGCGTGTTGGCTCACAGCTTTATGGTCCTGGGTGCAAATCCAGGTCACGTCCACCTGTGTGGAGTTTGCATGTTCTCCCGGGCCTGCGTGGGTTTCCTCCGGGTACTCCAGTTTCCTCCCACATTCCAAAAACATGCATGGTAGGCTGATTGGACACTCTAAATTTCCCCTAGGTATGGGTGTGGGTGTGCATGGTTGTCCGTCTCCTTGTGCCCTGGGATCGTCTGGGTGTCCCCCGCCTCTGGCCCGGAGTCAGGTGGGATAGGCTCCAGCACCCCTCGCGACCCTAATGAGGATGAAGCGGTTCAGAAAATGAGATGAGACTCTAGAATCAATGGTTTATTGTTGATAAATAAAATAATTATAAGGAAGTTTATGGTAAAGCACCACCAATTTCGTCATACGCAGTTTCTGGGTGTGATGACAAGTAGGCTTTTTTTGTTGTTGATGATGACGACAGGGCCTATGTCCGATTATTATTATTATTAAAAAAAATATTCAAAATGTTCAAGTAAGAGAAAGCTTAAAATCTCAAAATAAACTTGCACTTTACCAACAGTTACCTGTGTTGACAACTGTGTGAGCATGGACACGAGTGTGCGTTTATTCGGAGATAAAGGCAGACTTATGAATTGAACCTCTGAAAAGAGAGAATAGTGAAAAGTACTATAGACCTCTTTGGTAGCTGTGAAAAGGCAACTTCCTATTCAAAAAAATGATACAGATTGAAATAATTCCTTTTCTTAGACTTCTCTCGACTCAATGCCACTTTAGCCAAACCTGAAAGGCACTTCAGTTATTTACCTTTTTCATTCATTTATCATGTTTATAAAGTGTAAATACCTTTAGTCTTTTACATTGAAGGTGGCTAATTACCCCTCTAATCCTCCTCCACCAAGAACAAACCAACTCCCACACCAGGTTTCCCCCTCTTACACTATAGATTCCCTGTCGGTTTTGCATTAGGAGATCGAACACTAATTAAGATTGTTAATGAAGATTTAATTTTCAACTTCTAATGAGTCAGTGAACTCTAAAGAGCTACGCGCTTGAGCAAGAGACCACGAGTAAGCAAGACTGAGTGGAGGTGATGGTAGAACACCAGAGAAGAAAAGGTGAGGATCATTACAGCAATATTACATGAGGGGTCAAAATATCATTATGGTCACAATGGGAGACACACAGACGAGGAATGACTGCAATGTTCAGTTACCACCACCGAAGAGATGTTAATCATAATCTAATTCATTGTTAATGAAACCATGAATGAAATATTTAATGAGACAAATTTAATTGATGCAGAATATATATATATATATATATATATATATAATAATAATAATAATAATAATAATCGGACATAGGCCATGTCGTCATTACCACAACACAAAAAAGCCTACTTGTCATCACACGCAGAAACTGCGTGTGACGAAATTGATGGTGCTTCTCCATAAGCTACGTTTAGTCGGCAAAAGACCTAAATAAGTGTAAGTTACGGACTTGTAATTTGTCATTCCGCTGTTGTGGATACAGGTCGCTTACCTCGCGATTACATACAGGTCGCTTACCTCTCGATTACCGCACACTGTCTGCCACTTACCTTCCTTCAAGTCAGCTAGGAGGCGGCAGATCACCAACCAAACATCTATTCATATGCCGCAGAAGGGAATGTGTGTATGTTGGCGCGAGTTTAGATGTCTGATGGATGTGGGGAAAAAGCTATCCTTAAGCCTATTTGTCCGAGCTTTGTGGGACCTATAGCGTCTGCCAGAGGGCAGCAGCTGGAACAGATTGTGACCAGGGTGGTAAGGGTCCCCTATGATGTGCTTGGCTCTGCTGAGGTAACGCGGGCTGGCAATGTCTTCAAGTGAGGGCAGAGAGCAGCCGACAATCCTCTGGGCAGTGTTAATCACTTTCTGCATGGCCTTTTTGTCTGCCGCCGTGCTTCCAGCGTACCACACTGTGATGCTGTACGCCAGGATGCTCTCTACAGTGGTTCTATAGAAGGTTCTCAGAAGATTGGAGCCCAAGTTGTTCTTCCTGAGCACCCTGAGGAAATGGAGTCGTGTCTGAGCCTTCTTCACCACTGCCGTGGTGTTTGTAGACCATGAGAGCTTGTCCGTGACGTGGACCCCCAGGAATTTAAAGGACTGGACCCTGTCTACACATACTCCATTTATGAGGAGTGGGGCCAGATCTGTGCCGTGTTTGCGAAAGTCCAAGATTATTTCTTTAGTTTTCGTGGTGTTCAGTGTGAGATTGTTCACCGAGCACCACGAAGACAAATTGTTGACCTCATCTCTGTAAGCCGACTCATCCCCTCCTGAGATGAGTCCGACCACAGTGGTGTCGTCAGCGAATTTGATGATGGCGTTAGACTGGTGGGTGGGTGCACAGTCGTAGGTGTACAGGGAGTACAGAAGAGGACTCAGTACACAGCCTTGAGGGGAGCCAGTGCTTAGTGTAATGGAGGAAGAGAGGTGGGGACCAAGTCTAACAGTCTGTGGGCGGTTGGTCAAGAAGTCCTTTATCCAGCAGCAGATTGAAGAGGATAGTCCAAGGTGGGAGAGTTTGTTAGTCAGAATGTCCGGTTTTATGGTATTGAAGGCTGAGCTGTAGTCAATGAAGAGCATCCTCACGTAGTTCCCAGGGTGTTCCAGATGGCTCAGTGCTGTATGAAGAGCAATGGCAATAGCATCATCAGTGGACCTGTTTGCCCTGTAAGCAAACTGGTGAGGGTCAATTGAGGGAGAGATTGTATTCCTGATATGGCGGGCTACCAACTTTTCAAAGCACTTCATGATCACAGGCGTGAGGGCAACAGGCCTATAATCATTCATGCTGCCAATGGTTGGCTTTTTGGGGACAGGGATGACGGTGGCAGATTTCAGACAAGATGGAATGATGGATAGTTGCAGGGAACAATTGAAAATATTTGTCAAGACTCCAGCCAGCTGGTCAGCACAGGCTTTGAGCACCTTCCCAGGTACTCCGTCAGGGCCCGCAGCCTTCCTGGTGTTCACAGACCGCATTACCAGTCTGACTTCCTGTTCCCGGAACGTCAGTGTATTGCTGCAGGGTGGTGGTGGGGGTGTTGAGACTGGGCCTGATTTGTCAGTCTCAAAGCGGGCAAAGAAACGGTTCAAATTCTCCGCTAGTGAGGCATCTGCATTAACAGACATAGTATTGTTGTTGTAGTTGGTTATGTGTCGTATTCCTTGCCACATCTTCTTTGGGTTATTTTCTGTGAAGTGCTCCTCAATTTTTTTGGTATATGCTGCCTTGGCCTTTTTAATGCCTCTTTTCAGCTCAGCTCTGGCAGCGCTATATTTTATCTTGTCCCCTGATCTAAAGGCGGAATTACGGCATTTGATGAGTGCCTGTGTCTCATTGGTCATCCAGGGTTTTTGGTTAGGAAAAACCCGTATTCGTTTATCTATAGTGACGTTGTCGATGCAGTTTTTTATGTAAGAAAGAACAGAGTCCGTGTAGTCCTGGAGGTTGTCGTGTACAAAAAGTTCCCAGTTGGTGCGGGAAAAGCAGTCCTGCAGCTGAGAGAGTGCGTTGTCGGGCCAAGTTTTTATTGTCTTTATTTGTGGCGTTGTTTGCCTCCGGAGTGGTGTGTAAGCGGGGGTGAGAGATAGGCAGAGGTGATCTGATCCAGCTAGGTGGGGTAGGGAAGTGGCTTTGTAAGCATGTTTGATGTTAGAATAGACATGGTCAAGAGTTTTGTCTCCTCTAGTATTACAATTTACGTATTGAATAAACTTAGGTAAAACAGTCTTTAAACACGCCTTGTTGAAATCACCAGCGACAAGAAAAACTCCATCGGGGTGAGCAAGCTGTTGTTTGTTAACAGCCGCTAGCAGGAGGTTAAGTGCCGTGTTAACGTTAGCATTCGGAGGTATATAGACAGCCGTTGCTATGACGACGGTAAGCTCTCTTGGAAGATAATAGGGCCTACATCGTATTGCTAATAACTCTAAATCCGGGGAACAGTGAGTGTCAATAATTTTACTGTCGCAACACCATTCATTATGTACATACATGCACAGTCCACCGCCCTTGCTTTTGCCTGTTAATACTTTAGAACGGTCGTTGCGAAAAAGCGTACGGCTAGCTAGCGATACCGCCGCGTCGGGGATATGCGGATGTAGCCACGTTTCGGAGATGATAATAATATTACAGTTTCTAACAAAGCTGTTGGTAGCAATACGAAGTTCCAACTCATCCATTTTGTGGGTGATGGATCGGGCGTTGGTCAAAAGGATACTTGGAAGCGGAGCTCGGTGTGGTTGTTGTTTGAGCTTAGCAGCAAACCCCCCCCGGCAGCCTCGCTTCTGTTTCCTATCCCTTCGCCGCCTGCGACGTGCTTTTGGTGGGCTGGCTAGCCACGGAGATCCCGGAGAGTGTGTTAAGAAATCGGATGTATCGCATATCCTTCGGATAGTGAGTAAATCCTGGCGACTGTAAGATAACGAACGACACCGAACTGGAGAGCTTAGAGCCGCAGCGTCAGTGCGCGCCGCCATCTTGCATATATATATATATATATATATATATATATATATATATATATATATATATATATATATATATATATATATATATATATATATATATATATATATATATATATATATATATATATATATATATGTGTGTGTGTGTGTGTGTGTGTGTGTGTTTGCATGTGCAGGAAGTGCAGATTTATTAGGCAAATTAGTATTTTGAACACATCATCCTCTTTAGGCATGTTGTCTTATTCCAAGATGTATAGGCTCGAAAGCCCACTACAGTAATACAGGCTTAATGCATTTCGGGACCGAGCGCGTATGCCAATTTCCACGTATCTCAAATCATTTTTTCCCATAGAATATAACCAAATACAAATTAATCCATTCCCACCGTCTGAAAACACAGCAAAAGCAGGATATTATAATGGGGAAAAACATCATTTTATTTGTTCTAATTCAACACCCACTCACAAAGTAACAAATACCTATCTAGTGGTTATGATGTTCAATACTAAAATGTGACATTATTCATTACAGACACATGGTAGAAAGAGAGAGAGATAAAGAGAGACTGAGAGAGAGAGACTGAGAGAAAGAGAGAGAGATAAAGAGAGACTGAGAGAAAGAGAGAGAGAGACTGAGAGAGAGAGAGAGATAAAGAGAGACTGAGAGAAAGAGAGAGAGATAAAGAGAGACTGAGAGAAAGAGAGAGAGAGACTGAGAGAGAGAGAGAGATAAAGAGAGACTGAGAGAAAGAGAGAGAGATAAAGAGAGACTGAGAGAAAGAGAGAGAGATTAAGAGACGGAGAGAGAGAAAGAGAGAGAGATTAAGAGACGGAGAGAGAGAAAGAGAAAGAGATTAAGAGACGGAGAGAGAGAAAGAGAGAGAGAGAGATTAAGAGAGACTGAGAGAGAGATAAAGAGAGACTGATAGACAGAGCGAGAGAGAGAGATAAAGAGAGACTGATAGACAGAGAAAGAGAGAGAGAGAGAGATAAGAGAGACTGAGAGAGAGAGAGAGAGAGAGAGAGAAGAGAGACTGAGAGAGAGAAAAAGAGAGAGAGATAAAGAGAGACTGAGAGAAAAAGAGAGGGAGATAAAGAGAGACTGAGAGAAAAAGAGAGAGAGATAAAGAGAGACTGAGAGACTGAGAGACTGAGAGACTGAGAGACTGAGAGACTGAGACTTGATGGACGACAATGAATTTAGATTACGATACACACACTTGTATTGCTAATGTATTCAGCCGCGGCTTTCGAGTTGGAACTTGCTGTTTCTCCATGCCTCAGAACCAAGTGTATCCCCCCAAAACAACACATATAATGAAAGTTTAACCTTGTACCTCAGGTCAGGTAGTGCATCAAAATTCTTAAATTCTAGTTCAATTTTCTGAGTGTCAAAAATTCTCTAAATTCTTCGTCTGACTGGTTAAAACCCACCTGTGAAACGTGGAATTATTAAAGAAATACAAAGATGAATGAGTGGAAGTCCAGCAATACATTCCGAAACACACATTTTAATGGAGCAGAATTGCCACAGGGATTCGTTGTAAGGTTCAAACAGAATAAAAAATCAATGTACTTGAATTCAGCACTCACACATAACAGCTCACCAACTTGAGTGCCATGTGATGCAATCAAACAGAACCCTGTGTGTGTGCTTCAGTCACAACTAGTGTCATTGCCAGCTGTACACAGTGTGCCTTTCATCTCCATTGTTGCCATTATGCATGCAGTAATTATTGACAGTATTATTACAGCATATTTTACCTAGAATGCTGGATTGCAATGTTGGTGTTTGGGGGTACAATAAACATACCAACTGTAGTTGTAAATCACTCAGAATGTTTTTTTGGTTTCAGGTGATTGTTTTATCAGTTTATCTGTGTGTGTCTGTGTATCTGTGTGAGTAGCAGACAGCAGGTCAGAGTCAAAACTATTTTGCCTCCAAATAATTTGCCATCCATTTTAGACACCGTCTCTACCTTTATTCCTACTCCTCATATATCAGTGGCGGGCCGTCAGAGCCTTCAAAGCCTTCTCTGCTGGCCTAAGAAATATCTGAATCATATATTGTATTTTGTCCATCAATACTTCCAAATTGTCTGTTAGCTTCCTTTCATTGCTTTCCCCCCTGGTTGCACTGCTTCCAGATGTGTGTTTTCATATTGAAGCATTTAACCAATCACATTTCAGCCATTATTTGTTGCCAGGGTCAGAAACCTGCCTCAAGGCCTTCACAATCAGTTCTGCGGGCTCTGCCGCTTTAATCAAGCGTCGATAAGACTGTTGCTTTAACCAATCAGATTTCGAGTTGGCAACACCACAATGCATTGTCGCAAATATATTGTTGTGTTAATTTAAAGCCATTTTCAAGACGGACTATGCCAGAAATACGACAGGACAGGCTCGACTTTCAGCATTAGCTTCGATGGCGATAGAAAAGAAGGAAGAAAGAAAGGAGGATGGATCTTGTGTACAGTTAAAAAGGATTTTTGGTGAGTAAAATATGGCTATATTCCTAAATAATATTTCAATTGTGGGCCAGGTTCTGATATCTGAAAAGCTCCAGTGTTTGTATTTAAGCTCCAGTGTTTGTATTTAATCACTAAATGCTGCTAGGAAGTGGATTTTACCCCATTTTAGTACAATTTTGGCCGTTTCGCGTATGGACGTTCATCGCTGTCTTTTTCCCGGGGAAATGATACTCCGGGCCCGGTTCTGATGTCTAAAAAGCTCCAGTATTTGTATTTAATCAATAAATCCTGTTTTTGGCTGGATTTTACCCCATTTTCGGGCAATGTTTGCTGGTACGCCATTGACGTTCATCGCGGTCTTTTCCCGGGAAAATCACCCCCCGGCCCGGTTGTAATGTCTGAAAAGCTCCAGTATTTGTATTTAATCATTAAATGCTGCTACGAAGTGGATTTTACCCGTTGAAAGTGCTATGAGAAAATGCACGGACTGCCACTGTCATATATACTGCATATTTTCTTGCTGTGGTTGTCTCTTGCACAATGCATTATCATTTCAGACCTAATTACAAATACATTTTGATGAAATGCAATATTCTTTCAGATTAAGATCTAATATGCTTGTCTGTAGCTGCCTCTTGTTTCTGACTTGAGGCGAGCATAATCATTATTAAATGGCGGCCCGGCTAACATAATAATTTTCTAAACATTCTTGTAGAAATAATCCCCCTTCATATGTGATTATTTCAACAGATCTTTTTAACCAGCCGTTGAGTCACATCCCATGAAATCATCATTTGCAATAAATGATGTAGAATGAGGATTACACTCTTGGATAGAAGTCTTTGCATCAGAATTCCATCTGCACGTGTCAGTTACTAAAGTTTAAAAACAGTGCAAATTAAATAGCTTCACTTTGTGTGAACTCAGCTTTTTATTACTAATTTCACATTTGATGACTCGCGGCCCGGTAGCACGAGCGGTTAGCAGTCGACCTCACAGCTCTGGGGTCCTGTGTTCAAGTCCAGATCGTTCCACCTGTGTAGAGTTTGCATGTTCTCCCCGGGGTTACGTAGGTTTCCTCTGGGTACTCCAGTTTCCTCCCACATTCCAGAAACATGCATGGTAGGCTGATTGGACACTCTAAATTGCCCCTAGTGTGAGTGTGCATGGTTGTTCGTCTCCTTGTGCCCTGCGATCGGCTGGCCACCGATTCAGGGTGCCCCCCGCCTCTGGCCTGGAGACAGCTGGAATTAGCTCCAGCACCCCCTGCGACCCTAATGAGGATAAAGCGGTTCAGAAAATGAGATAATATTTCCTGACTCACAGCAAATATATTTTTCCTTCATCCTGCAGGCGACATACAAACAGTTAGTCACACACAAGCATAATTAGTGGGCAAGACCTGTGAGGGTAAATTTGTATGTACCCCACAGCTCTCACTGTTGCTCCCTCTCTATCTAACCATACCAAAAACACATGCACACTCAAAGCCAGGAGCACTTGAAAATCAAATTTAAGCACCAGAACTCTGATTATCCAGTAATTTGGGAGACAGCAGAAGAAGCACACAGTGAGCCTGATTCATGTCTTTGAAATAGTTGCTTTTTTATTCAAATTTACAAAAAGAACAAGCTCAGTTGAAATAAATACACTTTGTACATGCTATTTTAGAACTCTATTAAAGTTGCACAGAAACCACAACACAAAGTGGGGGTGCAAAACCAGTTGACTTTTTATTTCAAATTAAATGGCTCTCTGTGGCATATATTTTA
Source organism: Stigmatopora argus (assembly GCF_051989625.1). Taxonomy (NCBI): domain Eukaryota; kingdom Metazoa; phylum Chordata; class Actinopteri; order Syngnathiformes; family Syngnathidae; genus Stigmatopora; species Stigmatopora argus. The sequence goes on from NC_135398.1 coordinate 14,912,791, forward strand.
AAACATTCATATAGCATCCAGAAATCCTTACTGCTGTGTGTTTAAATCACTGTCGTGAATGATGTAGGGAGCTCCAGCTTGTACGTCATTTTCTGCAATTTCAAGTTAATAACACATTTGATGGAATCAATTAGTCTTGATTATGAATTTTATTAATTAGTTCTGTTAAGTGGTTTTATTTGCTTAGTGCTGCATAATTTCAGTGACTTATTGCTTTGATTCAATCAGACGGTATAACAGCTTGGTTTTGAATTAGGCAAATAAGCGGAAATAAAGGATCTGGAGTCAATTGTGCATGTGGAACCATGTGTAGTGTGATTAATATGTAAAATACAAATAGGCCTATTAGATATTTATTGTTGCACTTCAATTGAGCTGATTGCCTTTGGAATTGTGCCTTAAAAATTTCTTTGGGCATCTATGTTGAAATAGTTAAAAGCCAAATATACACAAAAGCTTAATCATCAAGGAATGATTAAAATTTGTAAAATGATATAGCGATTAGATTTTACTATATTCTGGCAAAATCAGGGGTTAAAAGATAAGAACTCAAACGCAAATCATTATTCATGGCCAATTTATTTGGTTCCCAAATGATTGAATTGACTGTATTTGTCAATTTTAACCAGTTGTAGTCCAATGAGGTTCTGCACCCCCAGTATTTTCCATGTAGCATCCAGTTTAAATTTGTTTGATTCCAAGGCTCAGAAAAACCGTAGACAGGTCTACACAGTATATAAGGTTGAATTCATCTTGTAGTCTGACAGGTGTAAGCAGATTGGACTATATGTTGGACCAAAGAATTAGACTAAGTTCAACAGGGATGCTATACAACAAGGCTGTGAGGATTCTTGTTTTCTATGGCACAAGGAATCATATTCATTCACAGATTCATTTTATTGGATTTGGAATGTTTCACAAATCTCCCAATTTACAAGTACATACAGATTCGAAAACATACAAAAATATTTAATGATCATGAATGTTTTTTTGTCTCCTTGTGCCCTGCGATTGGCTAGCCACCAATTCAGGGTGTCCCCCGCCTCTAGCCCAAATTCAGCTAAGATAGGCTCCAGTATCCCTCGTGACCCTAGTGAGGCTAAAGCGGTTCAGAAAATGAGATGAAATGAGACTCCTTGGCATGGCCTCTCTGCGTTGAACGATGAGATGGAGACACTTTGGAGTTCTATTTAATGTTGTTTTGAATTCATCATTTGAAGTTGTTTAGATGTGTGTTTATGTGCATATATTCGTGTGCGTTGTCTGTTGCTAACATTAGCTACCTCCTTACACTTATGCACTTGGACGAATAATAAATGTTTTTGCATGTTAGTTATTTATTTTAATAAAAAAAATTCTTATCATTTTCTTTCATTTTTGTGTTTCTCACATCTTTCATATAAAATTGGGACACTGAGCATTTTTAAACCATTTACTTGGTAGTTTTTTTTTAAGACCATGGAACGAATTAGATAATTTACATATAAAGTCCTGCTCTATTGGCGAAAAATCCAAGTCACAAAAAAAGTTTTGAAACCAATTATTTGTGAAAGTAGATGTACCACTGTAGGACAAATAGTAACCAATAAAGAAAATTAAATGTGCCATGAAGCCTTTGACAGTGTGGGTGGCTTTGTATTTGGTGACATATCCTTGCACCCCAAAATCATGAGATTTGCTTGAAAGGCGCCCTTATCACAAGGGGTTGGGGGATACTTCACTGACTTCTATAAATTGGACTTCGCTGAGCCAGAACCCATAGTCATTTTCTTTGTAAGATAGACCTAACAAGCGCAAAAACAGTTCTAACCATATTTCGCCGTTGGGAGTTTACTCTGGCAGTTTTTTGTTTAGTTTTTTTTTTTTTTTTACAAAAATTTTGATCGTTTTATCAAAATATGGTAAATATGTGTTAGATAGGAATTTGGAACAACACAAATACTGCCAGAATCAGGAGTAGTGGAGCACCCACTAAGTACTGTTGTTGTAATCTGAATATTTTCCTCAAATTTGCGACAAATAACGAGTGGCCAATGAGTTAGGCTTTATTTTGAGCTAAATTGCAGAAAAAAACATACCAGTGTTAGATGGATAACATGCAGGCTAGCTGCCCTAGTCAATGGCATGGGAACCAAAAGGCTTTGGCCGGATTCATTATTCCAGCTGGCGTCACAGAAAGTACAACATAAAAAAAATCCTCATTTAAATTTCATATATTCTATTAGATTTTTAATCGCCAGCTTTGCTTGTAGAGTTGAGGGTCGTGAATGTAAGATATTTGCCATTCAGTAGATCCTATGTCGGGGTGGGCAAACCAGTCCTCAAGGGCCACTGTGGTTCCAAGTTTTTGTTCCAACTGATAAAGCACAGTTTAACCAATGATGTTTCTGTGAAAACCAGAAGCAACTGACTGCAATCCAATGATTGCACTTGCAGGACATCCGATTTGTGGAAAGGTGTCCTCATGATGGGTTGGAACGAAAAACCGCACCCACTGGGACTGTGTCTCCTTTTCTCTGACTCACATGGGCTGTGCACCTTGTCGTGCCTCAGCCTCCAGTTTGAATGTGTATAGTACAATCTCATGTTTTCTGGACCAACTTCCAATTTTGTTTTCCATGATAAAACCAATACAAACTTGTCTATACAACGTTTCTATTGATGATACGTGCTGTCTCCTCTACTCTTTTTACGTCATTGTTTGTGTCAGGCCCCGTGCTAGACGGGTGGGTGCACGCGCCTGTCACCCAATTACTGGTCCAGCACCAGATGGTTCAAGCAGCACCAGGTGTTACTCCTCACTATTACTGACCTACTTAAGCCACACAGAGCTTGACCACATCGCTGGATCGCCGCTATCATTTTACTGTCCATGCATTCTCGTATTACTTCTTGTTTTCCCTGCCTGATCTCTGACTTCTTGTTTTTGTCCTAGGACCACATCTACGCCTCTTGCACCTTTACCATGTATTTTCCTACGGACATCACAGTTCAACGACCTGCCTATGCTCCTTCCCTTGTGCTTTCGCTCTGTCGGGGAACATTGCAGTAAAGAGAAATCGCCACGATCTCAGCTGTCCTTGTGCTTGATTCGGGGCCCTCCGCCCACGACCGTACCAGTTTGATAAGAAAGCTAATGGTGACATTACACATTTTTTTATATAATTCCAATAATTATGGATCGGTGTGAGTCTTGATTGTTTATTTTTTAATCCTCCTTGACAGGATCTATCATTTAATTGGTGTGGAAAAATCCCCAAAAGTTGGCCTCTCAAGGTCTTTACTTTTCTGTGGACTGGACTTTCCAATAGGACATGGGTCGGGAACATATGTTTGTGAGCTATATCATCTTTTGATGAGCGCATCTGTTTTTCTCGCTGACTGGCTGGCTCGCCTAACATGAATGAGCTGTGACAAACTGCTCGTGCACACATTGATGTTGGGCACTTCAAACACAATATGTCGTAATAATATGCCTACATTCGACATCCATTGGTGGGTGCAATAGTGTTTGCCTTGCGAGAGTCAAAGCTGTTTGTCAAGAAAGTTTGTTAACCTGTGCTCAGTCTATAGCTGGGCTGGCTCCCCCGAATTCAGTGCTTAGCGAATTGTAGTATTTAAAAATGTGCAGGCATTAATGTGATTAATTAAATCACAACAGTGATCCTTCCGGTACCCCAAGTAACACACATGAGAATATGTATGATCAGTTCAACCTTTATCAGGCATACCATTTGTTGGCAGTCAAATTCATGTGAGAGGCCATACCAGCCATACCAGTGTTGCTACATAACAAAACCCAGTCCTTTCTAGGAGTTGTGTACTAAATGATGAATACAGTAATACCTTGAGATACGAGCTTAATGCATTCCGGGATTGAGCTCGTATGTCAATTTACTCGTATCTCAAATCATTTTCCCATAGAAATTAACTAACTACAAATTAACCTGTTCCCACACCACACCAAAAACAGGATATTACAATGATAAAAAAATATTTGTATTTGTTCTAATTCACCATCTACTCACAAAGTAACAAATACCTATCTAGACGTTTTGATCTTCCATACTAAATTGTGACATTATTCAGTACAAACAGACTTGCTTTAAAGCAGGGGTCTCAAACTTGCGGCCCGCGGGCCAACTGCGGCCCTCGGGACGATAATTTGCGGCCCCCGTCTTAATATGAAAGATTAATGTTCGTGCGGCCCGCAAAATTGATATGAATGACACTTGTGTTCGGAGCAATGTTCCCTCTAAGCTGCACGCGTGCGCAATTGCGCACTACTCTCGTCTTCTCTGCGCAGTAGCAATCATATGGCGCGCAGTAAAAAAAAAAATCGATTTTTTTTAATTTTTTTTTTTTTTTTTTACCCCTTTCCCCATGATGGCGCCGTTTAAGTGGCAGCCAGTGGCAGTAGCTCTGTCCACTCATGTTTTTCGTGTTTTACAGCATGTTTTACATGAAAAATTAGAGGGAACATTGACATGCACCTGCTTGTGGCAGGTGTGATACTGGTGTGCCCATAGCGAGCAATGATGATGTCGTGACCGGATGATTCGCCTAAAGACGTTTCGCCGACGGACGTTTGACAGACGGACAGGTCGTACTAGTATTTGTTAGTTTAATGATTAAATACAAATACTAGTATTTGTATTTAATCATTAAACGCTGTTTTCAGCTGGATTTGACCGAATTTGAGAGCATTTTGAGCCGTTTGGCGAATGGACGTCTATAGACGTTTTTTTGCCTCCATCGCTATATCATCCAGTATTTGTATTTAATCATTAAATGCTGTTTTAGGATGGATTTGACCCGATTCCTGTCATTTTACGGCTCGGTTCTGCTACATCTGCCTGCCCAAGAGTGCTTATTCCCGGACTGCCATGCCCGCCCAAGAGTGCTTATTCCCGGGCTGCCATTGATGGTAGACGAACATTGATTTTTACTATAATTTGGACAACACCGGCGGCGGGCCGGATTCAAAATCCTAACGGGCCGTGTTTGGCCCGCGGGCCGAGGTTGAAAAACTTGTACACACACGATCCGGCGGGGCGAGCGTTCGAATCCCGTTTCGGCGAAACCTCCGTTCGGCCGAATGAACGTTCGGTGGAACGTCCATTCGGCGACCTGCCCGTCTGTCAAACGTCCGTCGGCGAAACGTCTTTAGGCGAATCATCAGAGTACCGATGATGTCGCTCACACTGGTACTCAGTGCGCTCAGGGAGGTTGTCTTTCTGCTCAGACCAACAAAAAATTAGAGGGAACTTTGGTTGGAATGTTTTATCAGTGCTTTTCTTGAGGAAATCCTGATGCGGCCCAGTCTCACCCAGACTCGGCCTCTAGCGGCCCCCAGGTAAATTGAGTTCGAGACCCCTGCTTTAAAGGGTTTCGCTGGTGTCTGTTTCAGATGCTTGCTTTGCTTTCAAGTCCATGTAGATTCCGCTGTCTTTTTTGCAGATTATCGACTCGGTCACGCTATCTCTAGTAAAAAAGGCAACCTGTTCCTCGTGGATATCTTTACACAAGAGAGATGCGGTGAGAAAGACAGAGCGATGATGTTCTCAGAAGCAGCCTCTCGCATACTTGGCCACCTGGATGCTGCATCGGGAACAATCTGGTATGCTCGTATCTCAAGGCAAAAATTTGCTCGGAATTTTCTCGTATCTCAAATTTCTTGCATGTTGAGACACTTGTATGTCAAAGTATTACTGTATATTGTTTTCAGACCACATATACATTATATTTTTTCATTTATTTCCTTCTCATCTAGTGTGCATACAGACAGTTCTAACAGTGATTGATTTGGACGTGTACATTAAATTATACTTCTAATGATGATAAACAAAACCCATTAAGCAGTCTCTTTCAATAATAATACCCAGCACTATTTACATTTAAATTGTTTTTACATAGTCAAATATTTATTTGTCTTTAATCCACATCTTGTGAAGACAACAATTATTTTGAACACAATTCATCATCTATTACATAGCATGAAAGTGCATTCTAGCCCAAGGATTTTCATCCTGACCTTTTACAGCAAAACAAAGAGTCAAAATAACGTTGCTTTAACTGCACGGATCATTATTTGGGCAGGATGATGATTAAAGTAAAACTATTTTGAGGGGTTTCAAATTTATCAAAACCATGCATTCATTCCCATTGAGGCATCAAAAGAGAATATAGTTCTTCTATTAAACATTTTATGACATCAGTAATGAAATCATTATCAATCAGTACAGTAGATGTTTGTGTGTATTTTTTAAATTTTCATAACTGATTGGGGTACAATCAAAGCCTTAGTGCGTAAATTTCCATTTGTGCCGAAGTATGTATGTAGTATATTTGTAAACATAACAAGACTCAATTACTAAAGAAGCGTGGAAACGAGAGGGATTGGTGAGGGAAATCACATACAAAACTACTTAAATTTTAACAATCTGTTTTCCATGAGGGCTGAAAGGAGTTTCAATGTGTGTATGATTCAGTTATCATTTAGAATAAAACAACAAGCTAAAAAGTACTCCAGTGGAAAAAAAGCTTTTTTTGTAACCCCTTTACTTACAGCAGTAATATTCCCTGACCATCTCTATCCCTGTGAGGCTGACATGCTAACCATTCGGCCGCCGGGCCGTCTATATATTATTGGTTGGTTAGAGCATCGGCCTCACAGTTCTGGGTTTGATCCCAGGATGGTCCTCTCTGTGCTTGTGTGGCTTTTCTCCAGGTACTCCAGCTTCCTCCCACATCCCAATAACATATATATATATATATATATATATATATATATATATATATATATATATATATATATATATACACACCTATATATATACATATACACCTATATATACATATATATATATATATATATATATATATATATATATATATATGTACGCGATTTTCTCGCATATAAGCCGCACGCTTAAAATTACTGCAATAGTTGTCACATTCAAACAAGAAATAAAAATAAAACAAATAAAAGCGGAATTATTTAGTTCATAATCACAAATGTACAGTCACGCAGCTAAACCTTGAAAATCTTACATCCAGCAAGTGTGTCTGTAGCGGTCTACTTAAAACAAGTCTGCAATAATAGTATGAGATGCACATTATGCAGGTGTCAGGGCTGATATCTTAACGATTGACCACAAGACCTTCGATCAGCCTTAACAACTATTGTTGCTGTGCTGTGCTGACATGGTAAACGCTACAAACACATCTATCAAGGCTGCTCGCATCCTGACAGTCAGAGCACCTTTAACTACGGGACGATGGCGACGCCCTGAGCAAGCAGTGACAGGCACAAGTGAGGTTTTTTTTACATTTTTCTTGAATTTCATTCATAGACGTCAAAATATATGTTGTTTAGCGTTTTATCGGTTTCTCTTTTCTCCATTTTGAAATAAATGACCTTATCGGCTGCATTGTCTTGCATTAGGGCGTTTCGTCTTCGTCACCTTGCAGTTTTGTGCATGTCAAGTCTAATTTATGCACATATAAGCCGTAACCTGGATTCAGTCATCATTTTTTCAGCGACAAATACGGCTTAAATGCCACAAAATACAATATATATATTTTCATCCTTAGTGTAATACATAGACCGGTGAATGAAATCAACACTTAATTTAACAGTGAATCGATGTACCCTAATATTTTCATCACAGCACAAATGTTAACTTACACACATTGTTGTGGAGATGTTACGCCAGACCAGAGGAGCTGACGAGAGTGGTTTCTGCAGACGATGAAGAGGAGGTGGCGTGAGAAACAGGGTGTAGGGTTAGCTCAAGATTCTGTTTGAAGTTTACAAAACCATCCTTTCTAAACTGTTCACTTGCTACACGGGCGGCTTCCGTCCCCCTTTGTTTTCGGAACAGTTGGTATACTCCGTTAGTCGACTGCAGTGTCACCAAATTTTGAGAAGGGGTTACGAACACATCTTTATCCCACTTCTGACAGTAATATGTGGTTGTTGATTTTTTCAGTGGGTCCTAGATGATTACGACAGCACATCGATGACTTTTGAATCAAAACTCATTTGTTCTCAGGTTGCGCCCATGATTTCAGTTCTTTTTTTAAAAGATTTCATTTATTTCGGAAAAACAAAACAAAATGACCTTACACAATCTTTAAATGAGCCTATCACTTGAAGTAACTTTCACTCCCAGAATCCTAGAAAGTCTCTTATATGTAGGTGTTTTTTCTATGACAAGCTTCTTAGCTTATGGGCATGCAAGAAAACATCCATCTATCAATTGCTTAACACCCCTCGTCTTGTCAAGGTTGCTGTGTGCTGGAGCCTGTTGCACACAGAGAAAACAAATGCAAGCCTTCCCCATAAATGACACCAACTAGGTGCATTCACACGGGACTTTTAATTTTTTTAGCAACAGGCATACAAGTTGACAGCTGGATTGACTTGGCTTGAATGCAGCAAAAGGAAACAGTGAATTTTGGGAAGGTAGCAACAAAAATCAAAAGTACAATGTGAATGCTCTAGGTAGCAGCATATAGATTTCAAATCTAGCGCTCTATATTTTTTTAGCATTTTAATTTTCTGTACTGCTTATCTTCACAAGAGTCATGATGGGGCATTGAAGCCTATCGCAACCAACCAATCATTGAAGAAATATTGTGGTTAGAAGAGGGACTTCTTAGCAGAGGCCCACATTTGACTCTTTGTCAAGTTAATTACAAATCTAACTTTTGGCAGGTTCGCACGCTTTCATTGTTTTATTCAAACCCGTAAGTAAGTGATCACTCGTGACCTCGTATACATTTCAAGATGAGCAGATAAATGCTTTTATGTTATAGTTATTTAAAATCACCGCGCGCCACTCTAAATCCTGAGCGACTAACAACCATCAAAAACGATCAACCACATGACTAGAAGCACCAAAAAATGATCAACTACGGTCAAATTGTGGAACTCGAGTGGTAGCTTGAAGGACAAAATCATATTAAGTTACATTTTAAATGGGAAAATTAAAGCATTTTTAAAACAGGAGATACAATTTTAACCAGCAAAAGTGCCGTTTTCATCACGAGGGAGCTACGAGGTCAAATAATAATAAAATACTGGATGAATGATAACAAAATAAACAATGCGGGCGGAATTTCACTAATGCTGCAGCAGAGGTGACGGCAAATATTAGAACTACAGTACAAAGTGTTACTCTCACTTCCAAATATCGGTCAAGTATGAGGATTTTTTTCTTTTGTTGTCGTACTGTAGTACTGTCCTACTGTACTCATACTGTAGTCATTGACAAACACAGTGGACAGAAGTTGTAATTGTTTTGACCACCTAATATAGGTAGGAATGTTTCCATAGCCTCTTTACACAATTCTATACACTTGAAGTCATGTGTAACACCGCTCCCCGGCCTACTGACTGTTTGATCGCTAGTGGGATAATTTTATTAAGAATTCGAATTTGAAACAATAAAAGCAATTTGTCAAAAAATGAATTGATTTTTACAATAATTTAGAGAGTTTAAGAGAAGTGGTTTATGTATTTATACAATTACATCCACATCACATGGCACCAGATCTGCATAGCTGTGCGCCTGCACTGCACAAGATCAGTGGTCTATACTGAATGAAACATCGACCCCCAAATTCGTCGGCATTGCAACAGTGACTCAGCAAGAACACACATTTGCCGAGAAGCCGATAATGGTGCCGACCGGTCTACAAAATTCCAAAATCTACAAAGTGGGCTGTGCTGGTATGAAATTACACTTGTGGCATGTTTCATGAGGGAACAGGATACAAAAGCCCAAAATAAAAATGCTGTTAGAAAGACTGAAAACAAAAAAACTACCATCGATATGATGATATCAACCATTAAGCAACAGATATTTAATATTTACTGCTAGTAGCAATAGAAATTGAATATTCATTTGAACTAGGACACCAATATGTAGTAACAGAGAGAATGTATAACTTTACTTTGCATTCAATTCTAATATGTGTTCCTCTTTCAGCCATGCCAATGACTAGCACATTGAAATCAAGCTTGCATCCAAGTGGAGTTGGGATAGTCTGTACTTCTTGTTTTATTAAGTATAGTACTAATTTTGTGATCAGGACCACACTATACAAGATTTTCCTTGGAACAGAACTCACCGAGACCATGACATTTGCGGGTCAAGAAACACCACCAAGACAGACTGAGACAAGACAAAGACTATTAAAATAAATTTAAAAAAGGAGACCAAGATACCTCAAAATGTTATCTTGAGAATAACAATACTAGAGAGTGCTAATTTTCTTAACACAAAACATATAACAAATCTTCCTAATTGCTTTTGGGTGCTGGAATTGATTCATGATGTTTCAATTCAAATAGGAAAGTTGATTTTAGATGCAAAGGATTTGATTTACAAGCGTTGTCTAGCTAAACTTGAAAGTCAAAGAAACTGTCTTAGTTGTCTTCTATCATCTTCATTTATCTGAATTAACATTTTTCTTGACCTCAGTCTTGTCTTTGTTCGGCATATATACAGATAGAAATATACTGTGCGGACAAAAGACAATCACAAGCTTATTCTTATTTACTTACCTTCTAAAAACATATTTTAAATGACAAACAGTTTTTCCTGCTGTCACATGTGCACTGCAGATTCAATCATATATTGTTTATTTGGGTTGTTTTTCTGTGTACCAAGTTTTAACAACCAGTTGAAAGTTCCAGCAAAAGCATGCTCCTGCATTGTCTCAGTATTTGTGTTCAAGCGCTTTAACACTTATTGCTTTAAATTACATCAATCATTCCCTCCCCCCTTCCCTTGCTTTCTTCACCCTCCCTAGTCTCATTTTTCATTGTCTCTTTTTATTACGTTGCCTCTTCATCTTTCTCCCCTTGAACTTGTCTTCGCATTACTTTAGTTCTGGTATTCTTTTTATCACTTTCTTTCCTCAACTTCACTTTCTCCCCTTTACCTCCATTTTCCTTCTTTTATCCTTCTTCAATCTTTACTTTCGTTTCAAGCCCTTTTTCCTTTCTTCCCCTCACTCTTTTATTTGAAAACCCTTTGTCGTCTTTGTCAGTGTCTTCAATTTTTTCATTCTCTTCTTTTTCTTTCTCTCGGTCCCGAAATAGTTGAGCTAACTTATGGAACTGGGGCCCCCACTCTTCCAATCCCGCACCCCAGTCCTCGTTATCTACTTCCTTCTCACCTTCACTCTCAAGTGAGCTTAGGGATCCAGCCTGGGAACCATTACCCTCCAGGCCATAGATCTGCACTGAGTCATATGGTGGTTGTGTGGGGTCAAATGTGACCTGGGCAAGACGTAGACGTAGAAATTCGCCCACCCTCAGAGCCAAAGGAGTACCTGCAGCTCCTGGGGCTGCTCTTGCTGCCTCAATACCTGGAACCCAACCAGGACCAATGCCTACCACTCCCCCATAAGCTCCTCTGGGATGACCTTGGAAAGGCAATAACTGGGGTGTCATATCCATTCTTGCCAATACATAGCCACCCAAAGCCACTCGATCACACCAATCACCAATCAAACCAGGTGATTCTGGGTAAACAGATGGACGTGCAGTCAAAGATATCCCACTGCCTTCTCTGTCTGGCCTTGCCACAGTAAAGCTGCTCCCCATCTGTAGTCCTCCTCTTTCCAGATTGCCACGGTACTCCTTCTGCCCACGCCCGTCCACTTGCAACAGCGTGGCGTAATTTCGACCATTTGTAGCCTTCTGTTGCACATCGGCGGAAATAGTCCCACTTTCATTTCCACTTCCAACGGCTCCTCCGCTGCAGTCTGAATCAGCAACTTTTGGAGATGAGCCACCGCGTGAGCCTTTACGTCCTGCCATTGGGAGGGTGGCTGAATCGCAGACCCAACCCCCTACTCCATGACCTTGACCAATGATAGAGCCGGATCGCGTCAGGACAAGGTTATGCTCCCTTGGTAGCGTCTCCGACTGCACCTGTAAGGGATGAAGGTGAGCACGAATGGTTTCATTTTCGGATTGGGGTAGGGTAAAATACTTTCAGGTGGAGTCACAAATTAACCAGGCAAGGTGGATGATTTAGGAAGGATTATACATATGGAGAAACAAGAGTAAAAGCAATTTCAAATGAGAGGAAGGGAAGAGGTAGGAATTGAAACATACAGAAAAGAAAGGCGAGTGAGAAAAGGCATAGATTTAGATTTATTATACTTACTGTAATTTACACTACACAGTGAAAGTGAGATGGCAAAGGCTAAGATATAAATGAAGTAAATAGAAATGATGTGATGTTGCCTAATAAAAATTACAAAATATGATGGGAAAAAACACACAATTTCTTCACTTATCATCACATCTCAACTTTGTCTTCAAACTAAATATGATATGGACAGAGCTGAGAACAGAACAATGAGGTTAAATCCCAACCTAACTGTTACAAATTGCTCCTCTTGTTTGTGTATTTTATCCAAAATTAATTGTTAAAACAATATAATCTATTAATACATTTCAAATTCATGAGTTATTTACTCAAATTCTCTGGATCTAGTAAGAAGATGACAAATATACATTGATTCATTTTCTGTACTGCCTATCCTCACAAGGGTCACTGGGGTGCGGTAGCCTATCCAAGCTGACTTCGGGCACCGGGGGGCCGACACCCTGAATTCGGTAGCAAATTGCAGGGCACAAGGAGACGGACAACCATTCATGTTCACACTTATATCTAGCAGCAATTTAGAGTGTTCAACCAACCTACACTGCATTTTTTCGGGATATGGGAGGAAACTGGAGTACCTGGAGAAAACCGACACAAACCTGGTGAGAACATGCAAACACCACATAGGAAGGTCCGGACCTAGGATTGAACCATTGATCTCAGAACTGTGAGGCCGTCACCCAAGGCTCCCGCGCACAAAAAGAAATATGTTTTTATATTTTTTGTTTGAAAAATCGGGAGGGGGGTGGGGGGGAGAAATTTTGAACCTGAGTAGCAATGACTTCAACCAACAATTTCCGTGACCGGACAATTTGCCAAAATACGTTTCTTTCGCCGACGGACGTTTGGCTGGCAGACAGTTCGCCGAACGGACGTTTCGCCGAAACGGGATTCTCGCCCCGCCCCCGGATCGTGTGTGTACATGTTTTTCAACCTCGGCCCGCGCGCCGTATACGGCCCGTTACAGATAACATTCATTTAGGAATAACAAGGGCATGTACTGCCCCCCGCTGGACATATTTCTAAATACAAGTACGTTCTACAATGTGCTGCCAATTTTTTATATTTTTTATTTTATCCTTGCATATGTAATTTATCAAAGCTGGGGATTGATGTCTGACACTGAGAAAAAACAACACTAGAAGACTTATGTGAAATTCTAAGTGCCTTGGACAGACTAGAGGGCTTAGAGAACAATACCTGAAAACGCCATGGAACACACTTACTTCTAGTTTAATTTTAAATAATTTCCCATTATTTTAGGAAATACATATTCAAAATGATTTGCTGAGAACCTTAATTCAAAGATTAATCTCAACGTTTTCTATGCTGGTGTAAGTTTTCTGGAGTAAGATTTCTGGATTTACAAATTCATTACAGTCGTATTTACTGTTACTACTACTTTATTTTCTCTATTTCTTCTGTCACGTACTGTTCTGCGTGATCTCCAAATGGCTACTACTTTAAACGCAAGGATAAAATAAAAAATATAAAAAATTGGCAGCACATTGTAGTACATACTTGTATTTAGAAATATGTCCAGCGGGGGGCAGTACATGCCCTTGTATTCCTAAATGAACGTTATCTGTAACGGGCCGTATATGGCCCGCGGGCCGAGGTTGAAAAACATGTACACACGATCCGGGGGCGGGGCGAACGCACGAATCCTGTTTCGGCGAAACGTCCGTTCGGCGAACTGTCTGTCGGCCAAAGGTCCGTCGGCGAAACGTCTTTTGGCGAATCGTCCGAGTACCAACAATTTCATGTAATTGAAGGTCGGACATTCTAAACCATCAGGATGAATCTTGAATTATTCTCAGAACCAGATTTTTTTTTCCCAGCAAAATTCATAGGATATCTAGTGTACATAAATCTCATAATATCAATTCTGAATTAGGTTGAGGGGTGAACTATATATAAATTTGGAAAATTTTACAAAATGATCTTTAATTAAAAATATTAATATTCTATTAATCTATGATTTTACACATTACAAATGAATCGATAAAGATCCATAGTGGTCTGTCACGATGAAAAAGAAGAACCCTACAATGTCATACAAAGACTTTCAATACAATAACTGGAACATACCAACATATCTGTTGACAAAATTATCATACTTTAAAAAATGTACTATCACGGGCTTAGCATTGGAGAATAACGAAGAGGAAGCCATTTCTGTCTAAGTTTTCTTTTTCTGTTTGGTATTAGTTTAACCATAATCTGTTTCTTTTTGTCTTTTCTTTTCGAGTTTTGAGGCTTTCATCCATTCAATAATTTTCTGAACCATCTATTCTCACAAGGCTTGTGGGGTGTGCTGGAACCTATACCAGCTAACTATGGGGAGCAGGTGGGGGACACCCTGAATCAGTGGCCGGCCAATCGCAGAGCACAAGGAGATAGACAACCACTCACACTTTGAGGCAATTTAGTGTTAAACCAGCCTACCATGCATGCTTTTGGGATGTGGGAGGAAACCGGAGCACTCTGAGAAAACCTGTGAGCCCGGTGAGAACACGCAAACTCACACAGTGAGGACCCACCTAGGATCGAACCCTCGACCCCAGAACTGTGACACACTAACCACTCGACCAGCGGGCTGCCCTAGTTTCGATGTATTTCAGGTCAATTCATGCTGGAAATTAAAAAATTACAGACAGTTCAGAAACTTTTGTCCTTGCGGTGGAAAAACATATTTTAAAAAGAAAGGTTTAAAAAGAGGAGCGCTACTGTATAATGCTTACCCAGTCCATATCATGACTGCTGTGGATTTTGTCTTCACTGCTCTCCTCAGTACAGTTGCTCGATGTCCCCATTTTTCGACGTGTCTCCTGGCTGTCACTATTTCGAGGCGTTCCTTCATCTGATGTGCTTACACCACTCTGGGTTGCAGTCCCATCACGGCTGCCCGCATGGCTTCCCGTTCGGCTCCCTGTGCTGAGATCTGCTGGGGTGACATAAACAGTCCCAGGCTCCATTGGGCCAACCATTGCACCCTGGTTTTGGATCACCAGTGAGTGGTCCGGTTGACCTCCAGGAAAGCGGTATCCAAGCTCTGCCAGACCTGGTTGAAATATTTCGCCTGGTGTGCGGCGTAAAACTGGTAATGTGTGGCTACTGTAGCACACGCGCCCGTAAAAGGGTCCTCCTGGGCCCGAGTAATTGTGATCCACAATTTGATTTTGACCCCAGCTTGAAGTACGACTTTTATCTTGGCAACGTTGAGTGTAGCGTCTGAAAAAAACAAAAAACAATTCTAGTAACTTTTCTCTTTTGGACTTTTGAATGGATTCAATCTAAAGAGAGGTGACTGGAATGAATTGCAATGTTTTGCATTTTTGTAAGTGGATTAGATGAATAAGCCGAGTGGTTAGCACATCGGCCTCACAGTTCTGAGTTCGTGGGTTCAAGCCTAGGTGGGTTCCAACCTTCCTGTGAGAAATTTGCTTGTTCTCCGGGTACTTGGGTTTCCTCCCCATGCCTTGCGATTGGCTGGCCACCAATTTATACACTTTAAATTGCCCCTAGGTATGGGTGTGAGTGTACATGGTTGTCCGTCTCCTCGTGCCCTGCGATCGTCTGGCCACCGATTCAGGGTGTCCCCCGCCTCTGGCCCGTATACAGCTGGGATTGGCTCCAGCAGCCCCCGTGACCCTAATGAGGATAAAGCGGTTCAAAACATGAGATGATAAAATGGAAAACAACAAGATAAATAAGAATCTGTTAACATAGGTTTTTCAGGTAACTACAGCCTAAAAAAACAGGCAAGTTGCACTTTAGTATTAGACAGCCATGAAGCGAAACCATGAAAAAAGTGAGATTTATGGTCTAGAAAATATTGTACATAATTTATCAAAATCATTTTTCCAATTTTCAGTTTTTAAATTTTTTATTTTGTTTGGAACTATATTTACATCACAGGTGTCAAAGTGGCGACCCGGGGGCCAAATCTGGCCCGCCGTATCATTTTGTGCGGCCCAGAAAGTAAATCATGAGTGCCGACTTTCTGTTTTAGGATCAAATTAAAATGAAGAGTATAGATGTATATACATTTCCTGATTTTCCCTCTTTTAAATCAATAATTGTAATTTTTTAATAAAAAAATTTCTGTGTTTTTAGTTCAAAAAATGATTTTGTAAAATCTAAAAATATTAAAAAAAAGCTAAAATAAACATTGTTTTAGATCTATAAAAAACGGAATATTCAGGCCCTTTAATTTAGTTCATTTAATCGATTTATAAAAAAAAATCTAAATATTATATCTAAAATGGTCCGGCCCACATGAAATTGAGTTGACGTTAAAGCGGCCCACGAACCAACCCGAGTCTGACACCCTTGATTTACATGGATGGTTTCTTTTATCTAATGTGTATTGCATAAGTCACAGCAATAATAACAACACATGGTTGAGTTGGCCCGCTCTCAGAAACAAAAGCATGAATTGCATGAAATTACATTATATTTGAGGGGGGTGTTCCATGTTCTTTTTTCTATAAATGGCAAAGGAATGAATCATTAAAATTTGATTAACTAAAAGCAGTCTTCGTTCGTTTTCTGGCCTCTACAAAGCACTTGCATGATTTCACTGAAGCAAATCATTATACCAAAGGCAATTAAATGAACATCAAAAAGGCTAAAAACAAGTCATTGATGTAGCACAGAATAAGCAAGCTTTAACAAAATGAAAATAACAATGTGGCTCATGAGGACTATTTGGTTTGTTAGCACATATATGATGCCTGATCTTAACCTTGAATTTATGGCTTGATCACGTCCAAAAGTGGATCCATCATTGTACAAGTGGAGATTCAAGGTTCCACACTATACAAGTAAATTATTCCTTTTGAGGCCTCCTTCTTTGGCATGAGAAAAAGTGACAGGTCACGTCACTAGGCTTGTACATGATATTGTAACTTTTGGGAATGAATGGCTTGTCACCTGAGTGATACCATTTTCTATGTAATAATGGAAAATTAACTCATAAATTGGAAATACTAACACAAACCCCAGCTAATATAAAACTAGTCTTTGCGTTACGAACGAGTTTTATAATTTTTCTATTCTTTTGACTGAACCTAGATGACACAGCTTACTTCTTCGGGGCCATAATGTGAAAAAAAGAGAGCAAAAAAGGAAAAAAATATTCCCAGCCCAGAAACCAAGAAAAGGACTAAGAGGAGCTATGCAGAAACTATGGTCCAAGGGACTTAATGGAACACGAGGCACCAAGTCGTAAAGTCCATACGTCCTATCTTGAGGACATCACATCTCCAGGAATCCCTGTAACTACAAATCATGTATGCAAGGCCTTCCTCCCATCAGCTGTCAGGCTCTTTAACAAAAAAATGGCTGTGTGTTAAGACCTACCGTATGCATGCATGTACATTTATGTGTATGTATGTATATATGTGCTAAGCAACACGCTTATTTAATTATATATTTATTCATGTATTTATTTCTTGACCTACTTATTACCTATCTATTTATGTGTAAAATGCCTTTCCTATTCCTGCATCCTCACCGTCTTGCCACTGGAACAACGAAATTTCCCGAATACGGGATGAATAAAGTTATCCAATCCAATCCAATCCAAAACAAAAACTATTTTTTTGACTAGGTAATCATATAACTGTACTTTAACTTAAACTAATGATGCATCTTATTTTGCAATGGAGTTAGTCTTTTTTTTCTAAAGACAATTTTCCAGTGTACATAGGCTACCACATGACGGAAGTATTATGGAGGGACCTCCGAGTCGCATAAGACTACACAGTAATACCTTGACATACTAGTGTGCCAATTTATGAGAAATTTGAGATACGAGAAAAGCCCCTAGCATTTTTTTTCCATAATATACGAGACAAATTTGAGATACGAGATGGTTCCCGATGAAGCTGTCTGGGTGGTAGAGTATGTGAGAGGTTGCTTATGAGAACAGCATCACTCTGTCTTTCTCGCTCCATCACCCTTGTGTAAAAATATCTACGAGCAGCGGCCATACAGGTTCCATTTTTTACATGTTTTTTTGCATTAATCAGTGCAGAATTAAGGGGAAAACAATGGTTACAAAGCAAGCCAGTGCAATGAAGAGTAGTGCGAAGAATGACAATCGATATTAAGCACAAAATGATAGTGTTCTACACGTGACTGAGCTGGCTCGCCTATACAAGAGTGGTACCTCAACAATATGTACCATTTTCAAGCAGTAGGATGCTATAAAGATTATCAAGCCTTCCAAAGGACCATCATTTCCAAGCTGCGCACTGACATTCATAACAAAACGGAGAGCCTTCTTTTAATATGGATAAAAGATAAACAGTAAGCGGGAGAACTGGGATACACTCGGTATCAAGTTCCGACTCGAAAGCCGCGGTGGAATCCATTAACACATTTGCCTTGGTTATCGCACAAAAAAGTTTAAGTTTAGTGTAACGTATAGTGATCTAAGTTAATTTGAGTTAAATTTAAAGTTTATGTTTTGTTACGAGCGCATTGCCATCAAGTCTCTCTCCTGTCCTTTCTCTCTCATCCGTGTTAAGACGCTACCGTCTGTCTGTACTGAATAATGTCACATTTTAGTATTGAACATCATAACCACTAGATAGGTAATTGTTACTTTGTGAGTAGGTGGTCAATTAGAACAAATAAAAAGGTGTTTTTCCATTGTAACATTCTGTTTTTGCTGTTTTTTCAGAGTGGGAACGGATTAATTTGTATTTAGTTATTTCCAATGGGAAAAATTGATTTGAGATACGAGTAAATTGACATTTGAGGTTGGTCCTGGAGCGCATTAATCTCGTAGCTCAAGGTATTACTGTACTTCTAATCAACCAAATCCTTTTTTGTCATATTTTTCCTAAAATAGGGGTCAATGAAATCAAAAGAATTCACGTTTTGCCAGTCAAATGCCAACAATGTAAAAGTATTTTTTATTCATTAGCCTACTATGCAGCACAGAATCAGGTAACTATGTTAATTTCAGAATTTATTTAAGAGATAACCGATCAAACATGCAGAGTTAATTGAGAATAGAACAAATGTATATGCAATTTAGAAACTAAAACTGTCTAGGCCATTTCTCAGGGACGTCCCTACTTATTTGAGCAAGACAAAGTCACCTGCACAAAAATGGCTCTGTATCAAAAGAGTGTAAACTACTACTCCACTCTCGATTTATACTAAAGGTTACTGCGGACATGGCAAATTCATAATAGACTAGCTAAAGAAACCGACAGATGGGAGGGATCAGATGTTTTTGTCATGTGATCTACCAAGAGTACCATGGCGATCTACCGATAGTTCCTTGACAATCTATCGGTAGATGGCAATCTACGCATTGTACATTAACCACAAATTGAAAATAATTCCACCTAAAATGCTGCCACAATTATTCTTTTCAGTTCTGAAAAGGCCTATTTGGTGTTGTTAAAAGTAAAAGTGATATCACTCCTCAAACCACCATTGGTAACCATGCAACAGTGGAATGAAGGAAACATAAAAAAAAAAACATCCTACTCTTTTAATGGATTTTATGTTATTTCATAAATTAACTTATAAAATCATTTCCATCCTTCCCGGTCCAAACGGATTGGACATATGCAGAGAAACACATAACCACAAGTAAACTAACTATTCGACTGGATAATTGTCTTGGGACCTCAGGTAACTGTGGATATGTAGAAAACATGGAGCTTTGTTTTTTTCGTAGCAGAAATTGTCTCCTGTACTGTTCCATTTCTTACTCCAATTACTATGACTTGTTTTGAAAACCCATGATGGAATAAGCCAGTAGCCACAAGGACAACAATAAACAACTTACATGTTCCTGCTGTCCAGTGTGCGATAGCCATGTGACCGTGAGCTGTGGGGAGCACTCTGGAGTGCCGCGATGTCGAAGGCAGCCGTGTCTGCTTCTCCGCCGCCCTCGTCGTCATATGTTATAATGTTCTCACGGACGTCATCATCCTCCAGTGGTGATAGTGAGTCCCGCTTCTGACGCCTCAATGACAATGACAGGGCACTCACCGCTATGGTGTGATGGCAGCAGGAACAAAGAAAATCCAAGGGAAATTGTGGGAAGAAATTGAAAAAAGAATGATGAAAAGGGTAAAAATAAGTCATGGGGGAAATAAAATGAAGGAAGAGGAAAAGGGGTGGAGACACATTAAGGTAGACAAAGAGGTGAGACAAAACAAATTCAGAAAAGGCCTTGGGTTAGAGGGCAGGTGCATCATATCAGCAGGCTGCAAGCCAGCACTCTGTATTTTACTTTGAGCTAGGCCAACAGAAGCTTTATTCTCCTGTGACTCTGGATGTTCAAAACAGAATAAAATCTTACTGGGAATAAAACATACTGCAGTGCCTCGGATGGCCAATGATGAGAATAGATTCATTCATTCATTTATTCATCTTCCATACCACCCATCCTCCAAAAGTTGTGGGGGTTGCTGGAGCCTAACCCAGCTGTTTTCGGGCGAAAGACAGACTACACTCTAAACTGGTCGCCAGTCAGTCATAGGGCACACATGAATAGATCTGTGTCTAAATATATCTGGAGAGCTACAGAACATAAAAGGGGCAAAAACACTAATGAAGGCTACATACCATGAAAAGTAATTGGCTTCAAATAGACCAAAAAATCCAAGATCACATTTTGAAAGTCTTGGTTTTGTCTCAAGTCTTGCTTTGGTGTTGTCTCGTCCTCAGTTTGGCTGGCAGAGCAAACTGCATGATTCGTCAAGACCAACACTGATTTGCTATTCTTCAACTTTATTAATGTAAATCTTAAAGGAAAATCACTTGTAAAACTAGATTGAAATTCAGTTCTAGCAATCTATTTTCCCCCCATTTTAAAATTGATATTTCCATCTTGACTCGGGCGTAACTCACAAAAGTCTTGATCTTACTGCATTCTGGTCTCAGGCAAGTCTGGGTTAGGGTTGTGTGGTCTCAAGCACAATACCAGACTCAAAAATTTGACATCCACTATAACACTTCATTATTTGTCAACATCGGTAGGCATGCATTTGCATTCCTACAAGGCAAAGATTCTAATAAATTTGAAAAGGAATACCGTATTTTCATGGCTATAGCGCGCATTTAAAAGTGTAAACTTTTGTCTAAAATGGACGGGGCACCCATTCAGTCATGTGTATGTGCGCCTTATGTATGCACTAAATTCAGGATTCTGTGGATGTCGCTGTATGACCCTGACCATTTGACTGTCAGGGTACATTTCTTGCCGACACGCTGCTATATATAAGAAAACAGTGAATTTCCCGAATACGGGATAAATAAAGTTATCTAATCTAATCTCATCTAATCTAAATAGGAACATATTTAGTTATACATTTTGCAAAACGATATTGGTTTGACCCCCGAAAATGGCACCTGCAAAGAGATACGCTTACGAGGCACAGTTCAATCTGGGTGCTATCTGCTAAGCGGAGGAAGCTGGGAAATCGAGCTGCAACAAGGCACCTCAACAAAAACAAGTCCATGGTTCGCAAGTGGCAGAGGCTGGAAAATCAGACTCGAGAAGTAAAAAAGATGACGCTGAATGTATGGCGAACGATTTGGGAGCGATAGATGTCCTATGGCAATCATAGTTATATAAAAGAATGACAGGCAGTGCCGAGGGAGTTACGCGACGATTTGTGAAGGGTTGTGAATGCCTGGGCTAAAGTGTCGGCTAGCAAGGTGAGCATTTACCTAAGCCGGTCGGCATCACGACAGCCCACTGTGACAACTCTGACTTGGACGGATTTGTATGTTTGAATGCTTTGACGTATATTATTGTGAGTACACATTACGTCAATAACGCACAATCAAACTCAGTTTTGCTCCTGTTGTCTTTGTTAAAACATACGCATCATTACAATAGTATGAGCATGAAACATGGATGCTAGTGTATGTTTCATGCTAGCACTACCCTATGTTGCGCCCATTAAGGCCGAAGCGCCCTCTGTAAGGACAAAATACAGAAATTTCACCCGCAACTGAGACATCACCCTTTAAGTTGGTAAACCCTGTAAGTGTGAAAATACGGTACCTTAATATAGAATGGTCAATCCACCTCGTGGTGTAGAGGTTCACACGCCAGACTTTGGCTTAATTCCCGCTGTTGGCGGTATGACTGTGAGTGCGAATGGTTGTTTGTCTCTCCGTGTGTCCTATGGCTGATTGGCGACCAGTCTAGGGTGTAGACTGCATTTTGCCCGAAGTCAGCTGGGTTAGGCTCCAGCAACCCCCACAACCCTTTCGAGGATGCGAGGTATGGAGAATGGATGAATGAATGAATATAGAATTGTCCAATTAAGAATATTTGCTATTATGGCAATAATTTCACTAAAGGTTAGGGTTTAGCGTTATGCTAAACAATTCCATATACTTGAACTGGTTTACTATCTTAATACATTAAAAATCTCTGTGCAGCACCATCATTCTTTATTGCATTCTTATGTGAGTGAAAATGATTCCATCAGATTGGTAATGTTACTCTCAACAAGGCATCAGTAGGGATTTAACAGTATAAATAGAAATGATAATGATCCTGGTTTTGAGCTGGCAGTTTTTTTGTTTTTTGTTTTTTAGCACCTGGACATAATTCAATTGAACATTTTATGAATTCCTGCTCAGGTGAAAGTACCATTTCATTGTGCTGGTACCCAAAACATGAGCTGAGAAAATCAAGACTAATCGTTATGTTATAAGTAATTAGGGGAAAATAACAGTACCCTTCATGCAGCTGTGACTATGAAATAGTTATTACGTGCTTTCATATGGAAATTAAGCACGCTGGCAGTGGTTCAACAATAAATGTTCTTAAGTCTGTTTATTTGCCTCTTTAGATTCTAAAAAAAAGGTTTTTCAGTCTTTCAGATTTAATCACATAACTCGAACATCCATTGTATTGATTTGCATTGTAAAAACTATTCACAATATAAAACCGGCATTTTTGTTTATGTTGCGGTTTCTGACAACTATTTTATTTAACTTTTATATAAATAATACTTACCTAATAGTGTTGCAATACACGCTAATATAGCCAGCAGAGCTGCAGTGCTGAGGCCAGGCGAAGGCAACATGGAGTGCTGAGGAAGACATACTGCTTCTCGTTCCCAGTCCCATTCACCCTCAGCCTGTTTTCCCTTCTCCCTATCACCGGTCTTTGCGCCTCCTCTCAGGCAGGGACAGACAGAGACCGTGGCAGTGCCGGTGCTGGTCAGGCCTGATGTACCATCCCGTAAAACTAGCGGCACATAGATTGTTAGGGTGGAAGATGGAGACCGGGACAGTGGCTGTAGCTGAGACATCAAGACCAAGCTTGCTGTGGGCCCTGCAGAGATATCATTAAGGTGAAATTTCAAATAAGGGTAAGGTAATTTTTTTCAATACTTGCAGAAGCACAGAAATCTGACCGTGAAAATATTTATTCATTCGGTTTAGTTTCTTCAATTGCTCAGCTGGGTAAATTCTTTGTCCAAAAACAAATGATAAATGAAAACAATATATTTAGCTCAACAATTTAAATGAGTTCTAATCTTAATCATCAAGTATATCCCAGCAGCAAGAAGGGTTTAAGAATTTGATAACAAACTGAATTAATATTAATATGTTAGAGGGAAGAAAATACAATAGTCCAAAAATACACTGTTCAAACAAAAAGAATATCTATGAAAAGGGAAGGGTGGCCGAGTAGTTAACATGTCAGCCTCACAGTTGTGAGATCGAGGGTTCGATCGCAGGTCTGGACGTTCCTGTGGGGAGTTTGCATGTTCTCCCCGGGCTTGCGTGGGTTTTATCCGGGAACTCCGGTTTCTTTCCACATTCCCAAAACATTCTTGGTAGGCTGGTTGAACACTCTAAATTGCGCCTAGGTATGAGTGTGAGTGTGATTTGTTGTGTGTCTCCTTGTGCCCTGCGATTGGCTGGCCACCAATTCACGGTGTCTCTCGCCTGGTACCCCTAGTTCAGGGGTGGCCAACTCCGGCACCCCCCGCGACCCTTGTGAAGAAAAACGGCAAGGAAAATGAATGAATAAATGAAAAGGTGGATTTTTTGTTGTTGTTGAGCAGTATTGACCACTGGTGTAACTTTCTGATTTTCTCGTGAAAATGGAAAGTATGGAGAGACTGTGATCCTTGTAGACAACAGTGCTTTATTTTAAAAGGAAATAAGTTTTATTTTGTGCCAATGCTAAACATCCTTTCCATGAAGAAGGTATTGTGTGAACCTCATAAGGTCAGGTGTTAGGACACCATCCACAAATATATATTTCTGCGTCAAGCCTAGTTTCATCTGCCACGTTTTACACATTTTTGCAGGCAGTTAAATTTGTGAGTGATTAGTATGCTTGAGAATACCTACAACTCTGTGAATGCAACCTATCTTGTCTTAGCTTTAACTGATGTAATCTAGCCTTTAGACATGCGACATCTACAAACCCAACCGTACTGAGACTTTTAGCTCCCTTTTCTCATTTTTCAGGTTTAGAAACAGCATTATCATATTTATAGATCATCTCATGCTGTTTGAGCTATTACTTTTCACAGCTGGTACCTATATCAATCTACAAGTACCTTCTTGATCTTTTTCCACAAGAAAACCAAAGTTGGGGAAAAAAGATACTGCAATGACTTAATAATAAGGAATTGCTTACTCAACAAAAACTTATCTTAGGCTTCAAATTACAATTTCCACGTGAACACTCATTCGCACTCACAGTCATAAAAGATATACATACTACTTTTTATTGAATACCATATTTTGTATCAGCATATACATCTTGGTTCAAGAAAGGGAAAAGCTCAATCCTCTTATTAACTGGCAAAAAATGCAACCGAGTCAGAGATCTTCAGTCTGCAATTGCCATTTTCACCTACATAATGTGCTAATGTTATCAAAACAACCCCCAACTCAAAAGTCAAATGCTGACTTGAATTTAAAAAAAAACTATCCTTGATGACAGGTAAAGAGGAAAAAAAAGGTAAAAAACAAGTCTGAATATTTTTTGATTATGTTTTTATTCTTTTCTTTTCTACACTTGAATATTACAATGAAGACCTACAATGAAGAAACTGGAAAAAATAAATGATTTCAAATTGAAGTAACCTTGAATAACGTCCATAACTTATTTAGTACAACCTGAAGTTTTAACTCAATTTACACCATATTTTCACACCTAAAGGGCGGACTTAAAAGGATAAAATGTTCTGTAAAATGGACGCTGTGCCGAATAAGTTGGTGTGCGCCTGGTGTTTGCACTAAATTCAAAATTTTGTATGACCCTGACGGCTTGACTAACTGGTTTCATTTCTTGCCGACACGCTACTTACTGCGGTCAACCCAGCGGACGTTCATGTCCTCGTGGTCAAATGAGCAGACCCTAAAAATAGCCCGCCCGGATACTCCAAGCATTACGTTAAATTCAAAACATCGTGGACGAGTGATGAGGCAGTTGACTTTCATGTGCTCGCAGCTTTATTAACCCTTAAAACAGCCCCAATAGTCAAAGAAACGACACCTTATAGCACATGTGTCAAAGTGGCGGCCCGGGGGCCAAATCTGGCCCGCCGCAACATTTTGTGTGGCCCGGGAAAGTAAATCATGAGTGCTGACTTTCTGTTTTCGGATCAAATTAAAATGAAGAGTATAGATGTATATTAAATTACCCAATTTCCCCCTTTTAAATCGAGCATTGCTATTTTTTCAATCCATATTTTCTTTGTTTTTAGTTCAAAAATCATTTTGTAAAATCTAAAAATATATTTAAAAAAAGCTAAAATAAACATTGTTTTAGATCTATAAAAAACTGAATATTCAGGGCCTTTAATCCAGTTCATTTAATCCATTTATTAAAAAAAATCTAAATATTATATCTAAAATGGTCCGCCCCACATGAAATCAAGTTGACGTTAAAGCGGCCCGCGAACAAACCCGAGTCTGACACCCTTGCCTTATAGCTATACAGAGGAAAGGCCTGACGAGAATAACAAAAGGATGCCGGTGTGAATGCTTGGAAGATGGACTCAAGTCATGAATCGAACACGAAAGAGCAGCCGAGAGAAGCAGCGTTGCGAACAGTTTGGGAGCGATGGATGTCGGATGGTAAACATAGTTACATACAAAGACTAGCGTGTCGGCGAGCACTTTAGTTTGAGCTTTTGTCAAAGGTGGAATCACGATTACGAAACCCCACGGCAAAAACTCTGAACCTGACAATGAGATGGAACCTTGGTAAACGCGCCCACTTGGCCAAACTCTTTATGTCGGATACAGAAGATGAGGACTTTGATGGATTTATAGATGTTTGAATGCTTAAATACACATTACATCGATAAAACACAATCCAACTCAGTTTTTGCTAGCCACGACCGTTGCTGGGCGTCCATCGAGCCGAAGTGCGTTTTTTTCTGGGCAAAAAACATAAATTGCGCCCGCAACTGAGACAGTGCCCTTTCAGTTGGTGCGTCCTTAAGGGGTAAACGTACTGTAATCAAATTTCTTAAGCCACTTACAGACATATATATAAGTCAGGGTAATGTGTTCCAAGTTGAAACACAAATCTGACACAGAGATTAGCCCGAACATTACCAACTTTAGACCCTGTCACATGTGTGGCACATCATCACTGTCTGAATACACCAGGCAATGTTTGACTTCAGAACAAGGTTGATGACATAATTATTATGTGAGTAAAGTGTGCTGCACAACAATCCTTATATTTCTTCACCCTGACACAAAATAACAGTTGACGAGCAGCAAATAAATCACGTATTAACTACTAAGATATAAACAAACTAGAATTGACCATTGCTTGGTGATCTTAGAGTTTAGGAAGCGACTTTTGAAACGGACAGTCCGGGAATCAGCTGAGCAGAGGCAGGACGAGTGCTACCAATTGCAAAACCTACCGTTCACAGATTGGCGTGCAAAGAGTAAAATAAATAAGTAAATAAATATAATAAAAAGACTAATGCACACACATTATGAATTAATGAATAATATGTTTTGTTGGCAGCCTAATGACTTGTAATCAAACCTCATTTATTCTAATCCCATTCTCAGTGATTCACATTCATTTAATGTTTCTTTTTTTTCTTGATATGAATTGTGGAGATAAACAACTACAGTAATCCCTTGAATATCACGGATAATGTAGACCAGACATGGCCGTGATCATTGATAAACCGCAAAATAGGATCACACCTATAATTAATATCATACTACATGTTTTTGCGCCTATACAAACATACAAGTACACAATTACAATTATAGAGAATTGGATTTATTTAATATTACAGTTACAGTCGTACCTTTACTTACTAATGCCTCTAGGTACGCAATTTTCAGGTAAGAAACCTTTTGAGATGAAAATGAGTGTCTCAAGATCAATGTTCCCTCTATTTTTTTGTTTGTCTGGGCAGAAAGACAACCTCCCTGAGCACACTGAGTATCGGTGTGAGCACCATCATAATTGCTCGCTATGGGCACACACCAGTATCACTATACAGTATGTCTACTACACATAAATGATTTAGTAATAATAAAATGTAATGATTAATATCTATGAATGGGCGGCCCGGCGGATGAGTGGTTCACGCGTCAGCCTCACAGCTAAAGAAAAAAATAATAATAATAATTGGGATTTTATTTTGTGCGCTCCATACGATTTGCTGTGCGCAGAGAAGACGAGAGTAATGCGCAATTGCGCACGCGCGCAGCTTAGAGGGAACATTGCTCAAGATACGAAAACGTGATACATTTCCTGTATCCGTTATTTCATTTAAAAATTGTCATGGATGCATTGTTTCTTGCTTGACAATTTCATTCCACTCTACTGGGCTCCCATTGGCTGTCTCACAACAACAGCTCTCCATGTTTCTTTGACCGCCATTCGTCGTTGTGTGTTTGAACTTATGCTTGGAGGAAGCTGTGGGCGAGTGTCTTTGATGGACTCGCAGTCGAGCCTCAACCTGAACTGTAGGCTGCGGTGGTCGAAATTGTGTCGCGGGGGCAGGCAATAGAGCGAGTGGTCAGTGAGGAGGACATTGACGAGTTGGTCGAGGGGCACCAAAACGAACTCTCAACGGAGCAGGTGTTAATGCAATGCTCGGCAATACATGAGGAATTCTGCAATGCTCGGGCAATACATGAGGAATTCAACGAGAAGGCAAAAGAGGAGGAAGCAGCCACCACTCCAACAGCACAAATCAGAAAAAAATGGGGGAGAAATTTTACGAACTTTCCGACTTTGTGACAAAACATCGCTCACTTTGACCATGTTTGTGTTGTGCATTTTAGAAACATTATTAAAAGTTGTCAAAGGCAATTGTCTCTAGATCAATTTTTCTCAAAACGACCGTCAACAAGCACTGCCAAAGGCAAACTTATACCCAAACAGGTAAAAGCAGCGGTGATAAATAAAATGGGGGGAAAATTAGATGCCAAAGAAATCATAAAATGTTAATGAAAAATATTAAAAGTTCAACATAATGTTGTTTTGAATTCTTTATTTTATGTTTATTAGATGTGTGCATATGTTAGTGTGATCTGACTCTGTTGCCAACCGTTAGCTTCCTGACACTCGTGCACCTGCGTTTCAACATGAATAGATTTTGCACGTTTATTATTCATTTTAATGGCTTATTAAATAATATCATGATCATTTTCTCTCATTTTTGTGTCTTCACATGATTAATTTTAAAGGGTTTACTTTTGTCAAGACTGTGGAACGTATCAGAGAATTTACATTCAGTACTTTAAGTACTGCTATGCTTTCCAAAGTTTTCACTCAGGAAAAAAGTTCTGGAACCAATTCATTTCGTAAGTAGAGGTACGACTATATGTGCATATGAAGACTGTAATGTAATAATATTTAAATATAATCTATAAATAAAAAAAATGTTGGGGGGATTGAGTGACTTTCGAGCAGTCTGTTGACGTCCTCTCATCATGCAACCCCCACGACCTTATCTATCTATCTATCCCTCCCTCATAATGCTAGGTCATTTTTATTCCTAGTGGTTATCACCCAGCAGGGGTGTCAAACCAGTCCCCAAATGACCGCAGTGGGTGCAGGTTTTCATTCCAATTGAATGAGGATAACTTTTGCAAGAGTAATCAGTTGATTAAAGTCTGGTACTGCTTATTGTAGAAGACACCTCATTGGTTAAACTGTGAGCACTGGATCGGTTGGAACAAAGACCAGGACCCACTGCGGCCCTCTGCGGAATCGGTTTGACACGCCTGTTCTACGGTGTAATATCGCTTCTTCAGCGCTGAGTGCCACCCAATTCAGCACCGAAGAATAAGCAGGGCCCTGACTTCCGCCATTTTTATATTCCCTGTCTTCTGCTTGTGTGTTTCAGTGTGAATTTTGACATTTTTATGAACTTTTTTTTATACTTAATTTAAAAACAACAACAATGTACTGAAGCCGCGAACTGTTGAAGGATGAACGTAGTACAGCATATGAGACAAACATGGACAATATGTTACATGTCCCAGGACCTTTCTCAGCTTTGTATTAGCAGTATGTATTGACATAAAGCAGGTAAATAATAAGATCAAGTGGTACAACAGAGGTGATATATGGAATTAAAGTAGGTATGGTGATTGAAGCTTAGGAAGAAAAAGAACCAAACTAGAAAAGGATCATCTACTACAGGTATGGAAAAAGAGGCAGAATGAACAAATGATTGATTGATGAAACAAAAATGAATCAAGATTAATATAGTGATGAGGAAAGATTGAGTGCTTACCACCACTTTCCCTGACACTGAAGTTGAGGGCAGCCCGGGACTCGAGCGGGATGCTGAAATACACGGTGCTGTCATTCCCTCCCTCATCTCTATCAATTGCCCGCAACACCTGCACCACCTGAAACCCAAATATAGAGGGTCTGTTTGTGTGTGTATGGGGTGAGTTGTAAAAGCAGCTAGATGAGAAAGAAAGTCTAATGAGAAAAACACATACAAATTGCTTTCAGGAAGAAATTAAACCATTAGCTGGCATCAGCGGAAATAAAAACAAGCCAAACAATTAGTATATCAGCACGTGTGCATTAAGTATAATACACCAAATAAATTATATATATATATATATATATATATATATATATATATACATACATATACATACACACACACACACACACACACACACACACACACACACACAACACAAGAAAGAACATGCAAACTCCACATATTCCACCATCGACCCCAGAAACTGTGCTGCTGACATGCTAACCACTCAGCCGCCAGGCTGGCCACACACTTTAATATTTTTTTTCTTTTTTAATTCTTGTAATTCATATAAAAAGCATGTGTGTAGTCATAAATCCTTGTGTAGTTTTGGACTTTCAAAATGTCTTTTTCAAAATACACATTGACTTGGAAATTGAAAAGGCCTTTTGATTTTTGAAACCTGGTCCCATTAATAGGTATGGAAGAGTTCAAAATTGATCAATCAATTGAATTTAATTTTGAATATCAATTGAATATTTTATTCTGTCGCTAGATAACATTTCCTTTGTTCCACGCACTACGCGCCTCGAGCAAAACTAGAAGTGTTGCGTAGGGCTTAAAAATGCCAGGGCAGGAATGCATCTGAACAGGCAAAACACAGGTTGTGCAATAAAACAGCTAAATTCTAATGGTTGTATATTTAATCAAGCTTGCGTTCACTGCCAGATCACAGTCATTCTGAATACAATGAAACTGAACCTTTGTAAGTGAAGAGTCTGGTTAATTTTACGTGTGATGCTTTGATGAAAGTTAAAGCAATCCCATAATTAATACCTTTGTTTCTCCATTATGTGTTGGTTCAAAATGTCCCAGTTGGACTAATGAACTGCTATTTTAATCCATGAATCCAGTATTCCAATACTGTTGTTGACATTTGAACTAGTGCGTAAAATACCATGTAGGACATATTTACCTTTCCAATGGTGGATGAGTCGCATATGGCTGTTGTGTATTGTCTGTCCAGCTCAGGAGCATTGTCATTCAAGTCTAACGTCTCAATTGCAATTACAACTCGGGACACCTGGCTGGGGTTGTCTAAAAGAGATATTATAAAACAGATTGCTTACAACACAAAGTTTACATGAACAGTTACAAGTATAAAATTATATGAACAAAATTTGCACTTGCAATAAACATACATGTGAATGTAGGCACACTCCAAATACCCGCTCTATTGTACTGATGGGTAAACTCAACCATTTTGATGTTAATTCAATTCTTAGCACTCAGATCCCATTAGTGAATTTGCTGAATCTAAAGTCTGATTTGGCTGATGATGTGGTCTTTAAGTCCTCAGCTGGAAAAAAATGACGTTTTCCACTGCACACGGCAAAAATAATACTATCTATTTCTGAGGTAGAACAGCCTGAATTTTGTGTATGGAGAAAATGCAGAACATAGCCTGCATCTGCATGGAGTTACACAGTGTCGTTTAAATGGATTAGCAAAGGGTCTTCCATAGCTCTTTCACATGGATTGACACACTTGAACGCGCTCTCACAGCCTCGCTTGAATTGTGTGAGGTCCCATTCAGAGCTCAAAATTCACTCCTTTTCGACCAGGCAGAGCACAATTCTGGCTGATCAACACAATCTGGCCACACACAAAAAACAGCTCTCTCTTATTCACTTACACCCACAAACGAACATGGACATTTGATTAGTGTTTCCCATTCTTGAAAACAACTCCTAGTGTATCGTTATGCTATCAGGAGTGAACGGCTTGCCTTTGGCCATCCAGACAACTGCTGTGCTCATGTCATCACTCCCTCCAATAGTTTGTTTATTAGATGAAGCTCCTTATTAAAGACAGAAACTTAATATGCTTCTATGACAGAAAAAACACTGCCACCAACACAACCACTACTATAATTAAAGCAAAATGTAAGTTTATCCATGGCAAAACATATTGAGAAAAAAACGACTAAATCAGAATATCACTCTTTGAGTTGGTATAATGCAGTGGTCCCCAACCACCAGTCCGCAAGCCACCCCATGCTTGTCCGACAGAGAAACAATATTAACCTTTTCGACCTCATGCACACGAGGCACCCTCGACACTTGAGTATAGAGATGATGAGCCAATGCCACACTGCACCTAAGGTTTTCCAGATGACAAAAACTCCAAATCAATCTCAACATAAATATAACCCACTCAGTTTGGCGGGAAGCTCGCCCAATTTGTCAACACTGCTACATCTAAATGTGCACACACTCAATCATGTGCATTTCATAGGACAAATAAATGTTGCAGCTTGAAACAACAATAGGACTGCTGAGTTGATTTTGTCAATATTCCAAACTTTATTTTGCTTTCGATGAGGTGTGCACTAACTCCTATTTCTGACAACATTGCACTTTTCTCTTCTTTTATAACAACAAGATGTGTGCCTTGAGTGAGCTTGGAAATCACCATCTCACAAACAATAATTGAACTGAATTGAATGCTTTTATTGTCATTATAGTATAATGAGATTTAATTCTTCACCATGGGGTGCACAAATAACAGCAACAAACAAACAAACTTCAATTGCAATGCGGAAATACAAATAATATGGACAGAACATACAAGATTTATAAAATTTGGGGATTGCATGTGAAGCCTCTCATCTCCTCTTATTTTCTGAACCGCTTAATCCTCATTAGGGCTGCGGGGGATGCTGGAGCCTATCCCAGCTGACTCTGGGCCAGAGGTGGGGACACCCCAAATCCGTGTGCGGTCGTTTGGTCGCCGTCACAAACAAACTTCAATTGCAATGCGGAAATACAAATAATATGGACAGAACATACAAGATTTATAAAATGTGGGGATTGCATGTGAAGCCTCTCATCTCCTCTTATTTTCTGAACCGCTTAATCCTCATTAGGGCTGCGGGGGATGCTGGAGCCTATCCCAGCTGACTCTGGGCCAGAGGTGGGGACACCCCAAATCCGTGTGCGGTCGTTTGGTCGCCGTCTTTTGGTCGCCGGACTTTTGGTCGCGGTCTTTTGGTCGCCCGGACCCAAACAACGGGCGACCAAAAGACCGGCGACAAAACAAAGTAAAACAACACGGTCTACGCATCAATAAAAGCCAACAATGGCCCTGAGCAGTTTTACTGAGCGGACGTGTGAGTGTATAAGAGTTTGTATGTACATGAGTTGTCTCCTTAGGAAGGGACGTCAGTCAGGGTCTTAACAAGTTCTCCGAAAAAAAACCAATAATAGTCTGGGAAATTTGGAGCTTTTCTTTAGCCTAATAATTAATAGGGCATTAAGTATGACTAAATAGTAATTCACAGTTTGTATTTAGGGAATTTGAGCAACGATTTAAATGGTAATTATCACTTACCTTCCGGGCGACCAAAAGACTGGCGACCAAACGACCGAGTACCCCCCGAATCGGTGGCCAGCCGATCGTAGGGCACAAGGAGACGGACAACCATGCACACTCACACCCATACCTAGGGGCAATTTAGAGTGTCCAATCAGCCTACCATTGCAGGTTTTGTGAATGTGGGAGGAAACCGGAGTACCCAGAGGAAACCCACACAGGCCGGGGGAGAACATGCAAACTCCACACAGGTGGACGTGACCTGGATTTGAACCCAGGCCCCTATAGCTGTGAGGCCAACACACTAACCACTCGCCCCACCACGCCAGCTGCATGTGAAGCCAAGAAAAACAAATCATCTCTAACATAAGGCTGGTGAGATTTTTTAAATGTATTTTTACTACTGCACTTTTGGGGTGCATTGTTTTCAATTACCAAGTCATTGTTAAAAAAACTATTTACTGGCAAACCATCATTTGTCACCTGGTCAAAGTGATCGTCATCAAACTAAATGGATGTGGGCGCAGCATGCAAAAAAAGTCAACTGACTGTGTGGCTTCCTGCCCAACAGCAAATTAGGATTAAAAATATTGCTCTTTTTTGGTTGATTTTAAAAAGAGAATGACTACGGATTGTGGCTCAATTAAACCTAATCTATCAAATGCATTAAAGTGCTTCCTGAGGTGCTAGTGGGACTTTAATGATCCATCTATACCCTGCTGGAAGTGTCCATAATAACATTTCTCACTTTTCAAAGTTCAGATTTCAGTTTATACAGTTGAATTATAATTTCAGTATATGTTTAAATGTCCCCACCCAAATATCCCCACTGTGGAAGAGGAAAAATCCCGATTACGAGATGAATAAAATGTAATCTAATCTAATCTATTTAAATTGACCCTAGTAAGACAGTCCCCAAAGTCAGAAACCAGAAAAGTTTATGCAAATTAACACCATACAATTACTCGCAACAGTGCAGGATGATTACCATTTATTAATTCACTCATGTCTAAATGAAAGCATATTTTCAGCTTTCTTTCTTTGGGAATTTGTTGCAATAAAATACAATGCAAATAGAAGTGCTAATGCATTATTGCAAAGGGAATGGCTGGAATAATGAGATTCCACATGAAATGCACAAAATAAATGCTGTACGTGTCACTCACGTCCTAATATTGGTTTGTGTGTGTGTGTGTGTGTTTCATTAATTGTGTTATAGTGGAGAGTGAGTTTTAGTTATGTCTACGAGTCCGGATAAATTTATTCTTCATCTGCTATTTTTTGCCGTTGACTACCTCTTGATTACTTTGCTGAGCTGTCCAAGGTTTGACATAATACTAAGATGTTTGGAGGGGATTTGGAGGGTGTGGGGGGGTTTGGGCAAGCTTATATTATTCACAGACGAGCACCTAAAACCCCTGCGAATTAAAGTACTTCTCATCGTTGCTTCCTTTTTCATGTTTACTTTTTCTTTTCAGGTTGAATGTATGGCCTAATTGTATTGTTCCTTAGGGGTGTTGGGGGGATGGGGGGTGGGGGGGTGATGCGCTACCCTTAAGTTAAACTGATCCACAAAATAGATATGTTGTGTCTTTTGGCAAACTTTAATCTGAAGTTTTCACACTTTAAACACCCACTGTTGATTGGACATAGAGGTCAGCAGTGATAAACAATGGATTGATCACAAGCAGCGTACATCTATGTGTATGTATGTATATATATACATATATATATATATATATATATATATATATATATATATATATATATATATATATATATATATATATTAGCAACACATTTATTTATATATTTATTTATGTCTAAAATGTCTTTTCATGTGTCTGTATTCTCACCCTCTTGTTACTGTGACAATGACATTTCCCGAATACGGGATGAATAAAGTTATCTAATCTAAAAAAAAATAAAAAAGTTCAAGAGATCATGCTCTCATGATGTTGTCATCGTTAAGTGACAGGCAAAGAACGACTTCTAACCTCTCTGTGTGCCGATGACAGTAATGTTGTGCCAGTGCTCGCGTTCCCGATCTAGTTCCATGGCTGTAGTGATGAGCCCAGAATCTGGGGTGATATGAAATAGAGCCTCTGGGTCTGACTGAGGATCAATGGAAAACCTGAAAAAAAGAGACAAAGAAAAACTCTTCTGAGAGAAGAAAGGTGAAGTAAGGTACAAGAAAAAAGCGAGCATAGAGAAGTAAATTACAATAATAAAAAAAGATGCTGTGGGGAAGATGGGAAAACAAGCACTGTGGAAGAAGAAAACAGGGCACCAGTGTGCGTGGGAGTGATAAGAGAAAGTCTGCATTTATAAATGGCCAAAGAATTAATATGAGGAGATTATCAAAGCTGATATGGACTCTTTTGAAATGCAACGGATCATGTGAATAACTCTTTTGGTACATCAACCATCATTTTTTTCTCCATACACTCACTATTACCATTTCGCCTAAGCTAATTGGGGCAAAATTAGTTTTTGTTGTTGTCAAATAATTATCAACTACATCGGGACAAACTGTTAACTCTTGCTAAAGCCTGATCTACAAAAGTGTCTGAATAAATGTTGATTTTTTTTTCTTTTTCTGATAAGTTAAAAAACTAATGTTAAGTTTTTTTGTTGCGAGAAAAACATATACCTAAAATATGAATCTGTGGAAGGATATGGCTTTTTTAAAATGCAGGGTATAGAGAGCAATACATGTTTGTATATTGAAAGCAGTCCCCTGATGGTTTAGTGATTAACTCAACTGAATTCATTGTGGGCAAGCATGGGATCGATTCTCACTTTTTGCAGTATGATTGTGAGTGCAAGTGGTTGTCTATCTCTTTGTGGCCTATGTCTGACTGGCAACCAGTCTAGGCTGTAGTTCGCCTTTCGCCCGAGGTAGGCAGGGATAAGCTCCGGCAACCCTTGCAAGGATGTGCGCTACGGATGATGAATTAATGAATACATTGACCTGTGTGTTTAATCCTTTAGGCAACAAACTTGATCATCTGCTATATACATATAGACGTTTTGCTAAATATTAGGAAAAAGATTGTGGTGTGTATATATTCTATATTACTATTATTATTTTTAATGGAAATAAATGAAATTCACCATGATATCCACATTTGGGAAAAAAATGTGTGTTTAATCCTTTAGGCAACAAAATTGTTGATCAACTGCTATATACATATAGACTTTTTGCTAAATATTAAGAAAAAGATTATTGTGTGTGTATATATATATATATATATATATATATATATATATATATATATATATATATATATAATATATAATTATTATTTTTAATGGAAATAAATGAAATGCATCATGATATCCACATTTGGGAAATGTAATTTTTGGGAAAATGTTTTATATGTGTATTTGTAAAGTAACACAATTAGAGTGTTACCCAATTGAGTAATAACTTAAAGAGCATGAGACTTAGTTTGTTTATTTACCCATAGTTAATAGAAGCAATCTACTATCTGGATAGGAGATTTGAATATACCTGATGTTATTAGTCAGACCAGTGTCTGGGTCGACAGCACTGACTCGGCCTACAGTGCAGGCTGGAGGGCAGTTTTCTGAAACATCCATGTGGTATCTTGTCCTAGAAAACCTTGGAGGTTCATCTGCATCCAGAACAGCTACTCTGATTGAAGCTCGGTCTTTAATCGCCCCTCTACGCAAGAAGCGAGGGTCCACAGTTGGGTTGAGAACCTCCACAGAGAAAGCGTACGAACTTCTGCTTTCGTAGTCTACAGCCTGGAAAGGAAATGAATGTGTTCAGACTTTTTTTTCATTTTCTGAACCACTTATCCTCACAGGGGTCGTGGGGCATGCTGGAGCCAACTATGGGCATCAGACAGGGGACACCCTGAATCAGTGGCCAGCCAATCGCAGGGCACACAGAGATGAGCAACCATTCATGCTCACACTCATTCCTAGAGGCAATTTAGAGTGTTCAACCAGCCTAAAATGCATGTTTTTGGAATGTGGAAGGAAACCAGAGTACCGGAGAAAACCCACACAAGCCCGAAGAGAACATGCAAAATCCACACAGTGAGGACCCACCAGCGTTACGAACCCTTGACCCCAAAACTGTGAGGCCGACGCGCTAACCACTCAGCCGCCGGGCTGCCTTTAGACAAGTAAAATTCTTCAAGATGAAGTGAAAACCCTTTGTTACATAGCTGTACAGATTACTGAGTGCTGCATTTAAGAGAAGCAATATGGACGTAATCCCCCCTCTCTAACTCTATATGCCTTTATTAGCTCCAAAAACAACAAGTGTGTGTTTTCATATCAAAAGCAGAAAAATGGAAAATAAAATTACTGGGAGACACAACAACTCAAAAGTAAAATCAGCTTAAGACTGGACATTCTTTTACTCTGATATAAAGTGATTAAGATGCATTATGGCTTTATTCTACTGAAAAGAATACATGCAAAATTTAATATAATATTACATTAATACACACCAGAAAGTGTAAAAAAACAGATTTACTAGTTAATGCAACTTTAAATAGTAGCAGGTATTGTAATGATCAAATAATATAGGAAACAAAACTGATCCATAAAGCCGTTAAACCATCTGGATTTTTAAAAGCGCATATTTAAAAATAGAAGATCGTTGGTGTTATGTGGGAGGTATGCGGGTAGGTGGCATTAATGCAGAAAGCTATGTGCATGTTATGGAGCTGTATGTGTCATTCAAGCGAGGTCTTTTTCATGAATGTCCGTGCTTTTAAAGTGAGACAAAGCCAAGCGTCATTCTACACGTGTTATGCCATATGACTTGTAACAAATAGTGCAAATGGTCCGCTATAAAACCGAGATTCTTATTAAACCTGAGGAGATGAGTATATGAGTCCTGTTTTCTTAACAGTTGCTTGAAATCACATAACAAAAATTAAACAGAAAGTTTATTTTTATTTATTTTTTCTACAGAAAAATAAATTTTATTCTAATGTGTTTTTTTAAAGAGCATCAGTATGCTATTCATTCATTTGCTGTATTGCTTATACGCACGAGGGTCTCGGGGGGTGCTGGTTTTGGTGGACTTTCCACGACAACGCACTCGTAACCGAACAAACAGATTTAAATTAACTTGGATTAATATATACAGACACTCAAACATACGTTTAATGTAACTTTACACAAAACTGAATTCTAATTTTGTTTTACATTTTTATACCTTCTCCTGGCCGGGTTAGCTGTTTGCCACGCCTCCACCCTCACGTTCGCTATCGATGGGCTGTTTGCTGTTGTATTCCCTTCAAAATATTCAGAAAATGATGCACACAAAAGTCCTCAATAGGATAACGCACGACCACTTGCCAATGAGAAGTAGTCTTGAATGAGCGATCGCGGCAGCTAACAGGCTGAGGAAGGAAAAACACTGAAAAAATGCAACAGCTCAACCTACCCAGGTATTGATTGTGGGTAATGAAGTTTTATTCTGAGAAGGGGTGCCATTGGCTATCGGTGTTGTGTGCATGAGTATACTTCATTACCCAGAAAGCCCTCTTTTGCCCGTGCATGCGCGTTGTGCTTTTTCTGGTCCATGTGTAGGAGAAACTCATGTGAAGAAACCGTTCAGTGCCCGTAGGTATCTGTTATACACGAAAGAGATGCGGCAAAAGGCGCTACAATGATAAACAGCCTCATGTCATGGCCACCTGGCTTTCTCGGATCTCTAAATTTGTCTGGTATCTAGAGCTAATTATTTGCACGAAATTTTGCTTGTGTCTCGAGCATCTCGTAGGTATAGCTGCTCATATGTAGAGGTACCACTGTGTGTATGTGTGTGTATATATATATATATATATATATATATATATATATATATATATATATATATATATATATATATATATATATATATATATATATACAGTTGTGGTCAAAAGTTTACATACACTGTTAACCCATAATAAAGTCATAAAAGAACCAAACTTCATGAATGTTTTTTGTGACAAAGAAGTATCTGTTCCAATCACTCTATCAGAGAAAAATCAGAGTTGTAGAAATAACTGGAAACTCAAGAGAGCCATGCCACTATGTTCTTCATAGTATGTAAACTTTTGACCACAACTGTGTGTGTGTGTGGATATATATATATATATATATATATATATATATATATATATATATATATATATATATATATATATATATATATATATATGTATATAGTGTGCCATCAATGCACAAGAAAACCTCATTTTTACATCACAAGGTGGTTTTCTAGCCAAGCATAAGACTATACTAGTCAAACAGGTTTGGCTAATAGTAATTGATGATCTACTCAAGTGAAAATAATAGTTTGAATGCAAGGAGTACAGATTTGCTCACAGTTCACCACAGGCTGCTTTACTCCTAGAACATGTGTCCTGTTGTCCTTGGTCTTTTGTTTTCACTGCATACGCTAAATCAAAATCATACATCAAATTTGTCTTACGACAAGTGCTTTGGACGTTTCTGCCAACCACCATACCTCGAGTAATTGAAACAACAAAGCTTCCTCTTAATCTCCCTTTTGACTTTATTCTCCCTCTTACTGTCTTCACTCTTCTTTGCTCATGGTCTCTGTTCTTGTGCATCTCTCTCATTACACCGAAATGCAATGAGACTCCAATTTAAAACTACAGACTAAGACATTAGGGCGACCCAGTGCAGCAAGTGGTTAG
This sequence comes from Stigmatopora argus, assembly GCF_051989625.1. NCBI lineage: Eukaryota > Metazoa > Chordata > Actinopteri > Syngnathiformes > Syngnathidae > Stigmatopora > Stigmatopora argus. Next base: position 14,953,030 of record NC_135398.1, read on the forward strand.
CGCGTCGGCCTCACAGGGTTCTAATCCAGGTCATGTCCATCTGTGTGGAGTTTGCATGTTCTCCCCGGGCCTGTGTGAGTTTCCTCCGGGTGCTCCGGTTTCCTCCCACATTCCAAAAACATGAATGGTAGGCTGATTGGACACTCTAAATTTCCCCTAGGTATGGCTGTGAGTGTGCATGGTTGTCCGTCTCCTTATCCCTTGTGATTGGATGGCCACCGATTCAGGGTGTCCCCCGCCTCTGGCTCGGAGACAGTTAGGGTTGGCTCCAGCGCCCCCACGACCATAATGAGGAAAAAGCAGTTCAGAAAATGAGATGAGATGAGACGAAGACATTGGTCGCTCTCTTCTTTTATGCCATCTTCTTTTATGCCATCTTCTTGTGAGAAAACAAACAGATAATCCTGGGCTCGTTGCTGGTGTGTGACCAAGGATTAGCCAGCCGTTTTAAGGATGAGCATACGGAAATAATAACCACAAACTGACACATGCAAAGATTGCATGTCCCTCAGGTACATACGAGATTCTGTAGGTGCATAAACAGCAGGATTGCAAACGCTTCTCAAAATTGTATAATGATTCATGTTGATTAACATCGTTTTATTTCCGTGGTTTACTATTTTGTCCTGTCTACACCTATTCAGTCTTGTCACACCTGAGTGCCCACACCTGTGTGTCAATAGACCTGGTCTGTAAGTACCTCTCTTGCCCATTGTCTTTCACTAGTGCATCACCTATGGTCAAGGAACTCCGAAACAGTGTGACCACATAATGCCCTGCCCTATGTCTTTGTCTTTTGCCCTGGCTCTTGATTATTTTTTTGGTGCCAGATTATTTTTTGTTGTAATTTGTAGTTGGCCTGTGGACTTGTGCCAGGCTAATAAACATTTGTTCATGGCCTGCCCTTCACCATTGTCTTTTGCATTTGACTGATCCAACTGTGTTTTCAGTGTGACAGAACGCACTGGCCATAATGGATTCAGCCGAGAACGAAAACCTAAGAGGCGCCATTGAGGCCAAAGCAGTCAAAACATCTCAATACACTACGGCAGGCAGTCAAACAGACAGGCGGACAAAATAGTTTGTTTTCCATGTCTCAGTATGTGAGAGTCAGTGTGGATATTGGGAAACCTGTGGCAGGGAAAGTTCGGTGTGGCCGAATACGCAATCCATTTTCAGGCTGCAGCGGAACTCCATCCGTTGCGCGCTCTGCGAGTATATTTAAGAGATCTCAGCAGACCTGGAATCCATGGAGGTTTTGGCTTCGTGCTAGGTTTTTCTTCTCCGTAAATGAGAGAACGAGCAGCATCGCACCACAATGCAACGTCAAGCCCATCTGCCATCGCCAATTGATGTGAAACCACCCACCATCCCATCCAAGGAGCCTATGCAAAATCAGATGACCCAGGAGGAGACAATTGTATCTGCGAGAGAAGTGTTGCTTCTACTGTGGAGATGAGCGACATCAGAATGCATCATGCCTTGTAAGAAAGTCACGTTCAGCTTGGTATTCCCCTGTTCTAGAAAAAAAGTGTCACATGCCACCCGTTCCGAACACCTAGTCGTGATACCTGACTTGGGTAGATAAAAACACTATGATAATTGACAACCATGTGGAAAGGTAGGCGTTTCATGTAATCTGTTCTCCTACGCACCAGTTAGTTCTTGGCTTCCGATGGCTCAGAAAACAGAATCAGACTTTGAATTGGAGGGTTACAGCGTGGGTAAGTGGATATGAGATACCCTGTCTCATACTCCCCCATAAACTCCTTGAATATACAAACCAACAGCTGTTATGCACCCACAATTTCTGTCAGCCCATTTGGGGGCACTACTAAAGTCAAGGAGCAAATGCACCTTAGAGGCCTATGCTAATTCTGTAATTATGTTTCATTTCTATTTTGGCCTTGTTCAATTTCTCTATCAAAACTAAATTAGGTATATAAGGCAAAACATTGTAGCAAATGAGTGGGTTGTAAGGAATATTTACCAATTATAGCAACAACGACAAAAAAACTAAATAGACAACATGGAACATGGAATGAATTTGAAAATGTCTAGTTTCATTTACATTGTGCAGTGTATGTGGGCGTGCTCGCGTATGCGTTTGAAGGCGAGTGAGAGAGAGAGAGAGATTGTGAGAGAGGGGGAGAGAGAGAAAGAGAGAGAGACTGAGAGAGGGAGAGGGGGAGAGGGAGAGAGGGAGAGAGGGAGAGAGGGAGAGAGAGAGAGAGAGAGAGAGAGACAGTGAGAGAGAGACAGTGAGAGAGAGATTGTGACTCAGGCTTAGTCACACACAAACAATCCTTACTCTCTGACATGGCCTGTAGACACAAAATCCAGCACAGATGATGCAAGAGAGGAGGGAGAAAAGGGATGGAGAAGATTTCTTTGTGAGATTCCATCTGCTTGCATTTAAACGTGTGTGTCTATTTGTGGACACATTGGTCAGAGAGGGCGAAAGTAACGAAATGCATAGAGACAGTGGCTGATGATAGCTGGAGAAGGTGAGGGGGGCAGTAAGAGTAGATAGATATGTTTTTGTTGCTTGAGGTTTCTGGGGGACAGAAAGTAAATCAATAGTGATAAGCAGCTTCATCCTGTAGCTAGACTTGCAGGGTTTTAATGGCTTGCCTTCTTTGCTGCGTCATTTTTCAGTTGCCTCCACTGGCTCCCTTTATATCTCCATTTGCTATAGTTCCCCCCTTTACTCTTCCAATCTCGTTTTATAATTCTTTACATTATCTGTTTCTCTCAACCAGTTTAATGTCCCATCCAAGTCTTTTACCCACCTGTCACTGACATCCCATAGAGAGGTTCCATCCTTCTTCCTTTCCTTAAACGAACAATCTCACTTCATATCATCCTCATAGGTTAAATGGGCAGCGGCAAGGTCAAGTGTAATATTATGTGTCTGTGTGTACTTCTCTTCCTGTGTTTTATCAGTGCTTGTGTTTGACTACAATTTGTGTGTCCAGCACACGTCTGAGCTATCTTAGATCAGCTGTTAACAAGATTCAACCCACAGCAGTGATGTCAACAGGGGTGAAGGCTAACTTTGCAGCAACACAAATTGTTCAGCGCAGAAGTCCCTCTCGTCTCTGAAGTGATAAGGGCAAACTGATTCATTATCCTTACAGCTGACTGGCGACCTATCTAGGGTGTTGCCCAAAGTCAGCTGGGTTAGGCTCCAGCAACACTTTCGAGGATGCGTCATATAAATACTAAAAAGTATACAGTGATACCTCTATATATGAACTTAATTCGTTCCGGGACTGAGCTCGTATGTCGATATTCTCGTAACTCGAACAAACGTTTCCCATTGAAATGAACTAAACACAGATTAATTTGTTTGAAAAAACAGCAAAAACAGGATATTGGATTGGAAAAAAATGTTTTATTTCTTCTAATCGCCATCTATTAACAAAGTAACACATAACTATTGGTTTAATATTACTAAAATGTGTTTAATAGAACTAAAATTAGACGGATTGCGCGGAGGGTAGAGCGAGGGACAGAGTGGGAGGAGGGGGGGGGACTTTCCACGGCAACGCACTCGTAACAGAACAAACTAATTTAAATTAACTTGGATTAATATATAGAGACACTCAAACATATGTTTAATGTAACTTTACACAAAACTGAATTCTAATTTTGTTTTATATTTTTAGATCTTCTCCTGGCCGGTTAGCTGTTTGCCATGCCTCCACCCTCACGTTCGCTATTGATGGGCTGTTTGCCGTTGTATTCCCTTCAAAATAATCCGAAAATGATGCACACAAATGTCCTCACAATAGGATAACGCACAACCACTTGCCAACGAGAAGTAGTCTTTATCTGGTAGTAATCTTCTAATTAGCGATCGCGCCGCTAACGGGAGCTAACAGGCTAAGGGGGGAAAAAACACTGAAAAAATGCAACCCTCCTCTCAGTGCTCCCAGAGACGTTACAAAAATGTAGTTGCGACCAGAGATATTACACTAGGAGTTGCGGGGGAGAGAGCCAGTGCCCCTGATGTTCTTATGAGCAGCCAACGAGAAGTAATATACTATACTGCTCGTATTAGAGATCGCTCCGGGCTTCGCACTGAGTGACGGAAAAAAACACTGAAAAAAATGCAACGCTCCGCCCAGTGCTCGTAGATATCTGTTATACACGAAAGAGATACGGCAAAAAAGACAAAAAGTGTGCTACAATGATAAACAGCCTCTCATGTCTTGGCCACCTGGCTTTGTCGCATCTCGAATTTTTTCACATATCTAGAGATAATTATTTGCTCGAAATTTTCCTCGTATCTCGAAATGCTCGTATGTAGAGGTGCTCGTATGTAGATGAACCACTGTAGTTGGATTCATGATACGTGTGCAATGTCCATATTTCTTCTCAACACCTTGTGTGTGCTAGTTTATCAGAATTCATTCTAAATGACACACACAGCAAGCTGCAAAATGCTAAATCTTATCCTCTCGAGGGCCCTTGACTACTCATCAGGAAAATATAAATACAAACAACAATTCACAATTAGGAACAATTTAGAGTCTTCAATAAACTTACATTAGCAGACATCATGCAAACACCAGAAAGGCTGAAATCAAGATTTGGACTGCTGTACCTCTGAACTCAGGGGTGTCTGTCAGCCACCTATTCACGTCATGTTGAGTTGTAGAATCTCACAAAAGTGTAAAATTCTGAATATTGTAGCCATGTCAGTGCTGTCTGCCGAATGTAAATTTCAGGAAATGCTGTTTGTAATTTGTAGCATATAACATTATTCAATGTGAGAACCTTGAATCATGGTTCACTAGGGAATGCTAGTGGTTACCAATTCTGGTACATTTCTCTTCTTTTCATAGAACAGTAGCTCCAAAAATACATAAATACATCGATACTGCACCTACAGTCCGTGCAAAGATATGCACACACAGCATAGACTAGCACAGAACAAGAGAGATAGCAAGTATCCATTAAACACGTATTTCATAGTGTTCATTAACACAGGAGAAAATTCCTGGTTTTAGTAATTATCTTCACGTTTACTGAATTAATATCTTCAATGCATTGTGCATCTTGAATTTAGATAACATTTACACTCCTCAAATATGATCCTTTAATTTTTGTGTGTACTGGGGTGGCGAAAAAGTTAGACAAAAAGAGCAAAAATTTTAAACTGTGATAATCACAGAGCCCCACCTTACAGCACAAGCAGCATAAAAAAAATCCAATCTACCAAATTATTTTTAAATATAATTTCTTATTACCGTATTTTCACGACTATAAGGCGCACTTAAAAGTCTTAAATTTTCTCCAAAATAGACATATAATAATATATAATCCAGTGCGCTTTATATATGGACCAATGCTAAAATTGTTATCACGATAAAATAAAAAAATCAGTCGATAGGGTACACCATCCTCTACAGCTCTCACAACTACGGCAAGCAGCCCCCGACTCTACTATTTTCTCCGTAGAAAAAGTACTGCGCAGTGACTGCTGGGATATATAGTTCTTTTGTCAATACACCCAGTATGAAGGAGAGCACACTAATTTGGTGTTCGCCGTCATTCCGGCTGGATTTACAAAAGAACTCCTGCCGCTAGATGTTGGCGTGGACATTGACATCAACACAGCTTTGAAGCGTGGCAGGCAGCGCCGGGCTAGTTACGCTAGCTACTAGCTAGCTACTAGCTAGCTAGCTACTAGCTAGCTACTAGCTAGCTACTATTTGCGAATGGATTGTGGCCGCCTGGACAAACGTATAAAACTCAGCGTTTTCGATGACTCATTTGGACAATTGTTCAATTCGGACACAGAAAATGAGGACTTTGATGGATTTGTGATGATGACGTGAGTACATTGTAAAATGGCTAAATAAAGTACAACCGAACTCAGTTTTGCTTCCGTTGCCTTTTTAAAAAAGTGTTTTTAGCGTGTGTCCGTATGTTTAACCTGCGTACCCGGACATTTCGTCGACGAACACTTCGTCGCCGGACACTTCGTCACCAGACAGTTCGCCTAACCTTAGCCACTATTAAAGAAGACAAAGGAAATTCACATATTCTTTATTAAAGAAAATAAAACAGCAAAAACTCGCTCGACAGAATCAACGTGACAACAACTTAGATGTCACATTGATTCTTCATAACAACTAGGGAGACATCTTGCAACAGACGAGTTCTCAGGGACACTGAGTGACTCCGCTAAATTACTATTAACTTTGGTTTTTAATCGCGAATTGATGTGGCTACGATTCTGACTGGATGCTGATATTTGTTATGAAGTATGCCAAAAATACTGCAGCTCTGACTTTGATATAGACGCACATGTTTGATTTTAAATCAAGCAATCTATTGTCCTTTCAAAGAACAAATTCTATTGACTCTATTAATAGGAGCGAATGGGCCTGTTCTTAAAATGGCCGGCAAGCGACGACGTCTAGCTCCGTTGCCTCACAACGCGCATCAGAAATCTAGTCTGTATACACGATACCTATGGGAATACCAAGCAAAAAAAAAGGAGGAAGATGACGAAGAATATGTGAATTTCCTTTGTCTTCTTTTTAATAAAATTTTTAATAAAATAATTTTATTTATTGCCTTTTATTTTAAAAACAATCGTTCGCGAGTCCGGCGACGAATTGTCCATCGACGAAATGTCCGGTCACCTTAAGCTGGTGTATGTTTTGCCATGCCTGGCTGCGTCTTTAAAAACGGTGAGTCCTTTGTGTGTTTCAAATACAGAAATAGCACTCGTTACTGACACTGCGGCTTTAGATGCGATGCGCCATATAGTCGTGAAAATACGGTAGTTTTTATTGGGCCCTGATGAACCTGAGTGTGCTTTAAGAGAGAATAAAAATAAGAGAACCATGAAACAACAGTACATTCAAACTATGATAAGAACCAAAAGCCACGTGTTGGCCACGCCTGCTATAGTAAGTACAAGAAGGTACAAATGCAAATACGAAGATAATATTGTTCACCTTGTTGAGCATGATGATCGCCTCTTGATTTACTCCTGTGATATTGAACGTGTCACTTGTCTCACCATCCAAGATGGTAAAATCTAACTTGGCATTTTCCCCGAGGTCAGCGTCACTTGCTGAGATACGTCCTATTTCAGCACCTGGGATTGCCAGTTCGGATACAGAGAAGGACCACATACCTGAGGCGGAAATGAAAAATACATTAAGGGAAGCTGGGTCTCCACAATTCCACAATCTCATTAGTGTTACACTTGTGAGTTAAACATCAAAATTTTCTTTAGAAGGGTTTATCACGTGCAGTGAGTGAATATCTATGGCAATAATATTCTATGCAGATAATGTAGCCTTTGATGTCACATACTTGAGAGGATTAGATAGATAAAAGATAATGAGGCAAGGGTTCAAATTGATGTGTTTCTAAAAAGGTATTTTATGCCCAAATTATTCCCTGTATATTAGACCTGGGCGATAAAACGATTATGAAAATTATCGTCAAATAACTTTGTTAACAATAATAATAAAAATTGTGATCAGCTGGCCATCGATTCAGGGTGTGTCCACCGCCTCTGGCCCGGAGTCAGCTGGGAAAGGCTCCAGCAGGTTTGGCTTATAATAATATTTGTATTATTATTTATTTTGAAATTGGCGCGGTAACGTTGTGCTCTGCTTGACCCTGACACTGTATTTTTCTTTAGTTTTTCGAGCGTGGTTAGGACCTGGCGTCCACATGTGTGGACATCACATTTTTGGCTGTCACAAGACTACAATGTTAAATTTTGGACTACAAGGGTCTGGCATCCACTTATGATGTGGACATCATTTTTCTCAGAAACTACATCATGTAAAAAGTGAATTCTTTGTTTTTATGCTCATCGGGTCCCAATTAGCCTATATATCAAAGAGAAAATAAAAATGCATGCCTTGCAAGAGTTTGGGTCTTAGGAGGTAAAGCAACTTTATTCCTAATTTAAAATTATTGGTCCGAATGATGAAGAATCGGGCCCTGTTATCCATCCATGACTGATATTGCAAAGCAATACGACCGTAATCCCCCTACCAGCGCTACAATATTGAAGCAGAAGGAAGCATAAGAAGCGACAACTCCTTTGTATCGCCTCTCTGTACTAAACGACAAAACGGAGAGACTGTTATTTCTTCAGATAGAGGAAGAAATTGGTGAACATACAGTGACAGAGTTGACTATTTCTGAAAAATCAGCTATTTGATGACAAGCTGTTTTGAAGTCATATGTTTAGATGTGTGCTCATACACGTGTTCGTGTGCTTTGTCTGTTGCCTAACGTTAGCATGATCCTTACATGAATGCACCTGCACAAATTGAAAATGTTCTTCCATACATAATTACATCATTTTCTCTCATTTTCCTCCTTTTTCACATCTTTCATACAAAATTGGGACATTTTGAAATGTAGTTTTAAATAATTCAGTTGGTAGTTTTTTTAGGACCGTGGAACAAATTAGAGAATTTACCTCTGCCCTATTTACAAAAAATCCAAGTTGCGAAATAAATTCTGGAATGAATTAATTTCATAAGTAGAGGTAACATTGCATTTTTATTGTAATTGTGCAACTTTTGCAAAACCATCTTGTTTTTGGGACATATTTAGGCTACTATCCTGTAAGCGGCCCAATGAGGAGTGGTTAGAACGTCCGCCTCACAGTTGTGACATTGAGGGTGCAATCTCTGTAGGGTTCCAACTGTTTGCGTGTTCTCCCCGTAGCTGCTTGGGTTTTCCCTGGGTTCTCCGGTTTCCTCCCACATCCCAAAAACACTCTAAATGTTCCCTAGGTATGAGTGTGAGTGTAAACGGCCGTTCGTCTCATTGTGGCCTCTGATTGGCTGCCAACCAAATCCCTTGCCTACATCTCACAGTTGGCTGAGACAGCCTCAGCCCCAAACCCTTTTTAAAGATGTTTTAATCCTTCATCATTATCAATAATTTGAACATATAGTGGAAAAGCACAGATTACCACCTGGAAACATTTGTAAAAAGCCTTCGTATAGAGGAAGGCCCAATATATTTTCAAACGTTTTGATTAAAAATAGAATACCACCCACCACATTGAAGAAATACAATCTCTCTTGATGTTTTTGATTCATGCATGGCCCAGAATTAAGTTTCCAAAGACTCAGTAGTTATTTGGCTAACAGATAAACTCCCCCACAAACATATCCTGCTGAGCATAGGCATAACGCTCTTTCTGAAAGATGCAGCGTTGACATTTTTGTTTAAACTGAAAAGCAAGGCTGCTTTTCTATCTGCAGATATTTAAATGAGCAGTTAAAAGTAAGAAAGACTAACCCCATCTTTCAGACAAGCATATTTAATGGTGTATCAGCTGAATAGAAGTATAAAAAGGGAAATCATGCGTTAGAGTGAAATGACCATACATTGATCAATTTGAGAATTAACATGCTTTTGTGTTTTGAATATTTTTATTGTGGCTTCCTTTTCTGAGAAGAGATCTCAGTACAGATCTAATCTCAAGTTTGTATACATTCCTCTAGTGCAGGGGTAGGGAACCTATGGCTCGGGAGCCACATGTGGCTCTTTTGATGGGTGCATTTGGCTCTTTGCTAACCTGTGAGCTAAAATATGGAAATTGCTGGTGACAGAACTGAGATATTACATCTAGAACTGCTTTAATATTCATTTTTTTTCCAGTAGACTCTTATGGAATGCATCCTCTCACTGATTAGCAATAGCATAAGAATCTTTAAAAAATATTCAGTTTTTTCCACTTTAATAGTGGTGAAATTACAAAAAATAATTGAAAAGGCACTCGTTTACATGTATGTATTTTGACTTTTAAATTCGTAGTATGGCTCCCAAGGAATAACATTGGAAAATATGAATTGTTTGTGGCTCTCTTTGTCAAAAAGGTTCCCAACCCCTGCTCTAGTGGGTGCTGCTAACGAGCTTTGGTATATTAGTCAAACACCTCTCAGTGTATTTAGAATAAAGCAACACCTATACAAATTTTACCAGCACAATGTTCAGTTTCTAGCAAGCACTAAAGGAGCTTCTCTGCAAACATTATAAGCAGTAAAATTGACAGGCATGTTAAACTCATTGTTGGCCTTGTAGCTCAAAAAAGGCATTAAAAACCCAACTGATCTTTCTCAAACTCCAACCCAAATATAAATCTTGACCAAACATACGCCCTTGCAACCGTTTTTATGGCACAGTTTCTGTCAAGCACCTTTCATTTTCCCATTGTCACAATGTGTTTCTGTGGTTAATATAAGCGTTACCCAACTTCTACCTGAAATACAACTTTACGAAAGACTTGGAAGGGATAAATGAGCAGCCAATGTCCAAAATGGTGACGTGGTGCATGTAAATTTGACAGGTAGCCCAAGAGTTTATCTGGGGGAGAGCAATTTTTCCCTAGACAAAGTAAAAAAACTACTATATTTCAAATTACAATCTGGACTTGAAGTGTCAGTCTTAGCTAACTATCTCTAAAATAAACAAGATTAAACTAACAACAGAGGCTAACTAGTGAACTGTCTTTCTTAAATTTCACGAAGAGGCAAGAATATTTATAAAACCAGATAATGTTTTACTGTCATCAAATATCATGTCTTAGTAGGTTGACATCACTATAACATCTAAGTATATAGCTGTTTTGCTGGTTATAAATGATTGACTTCATGTACTCGTTCTATAAGTGTGCTACTATTAAAGCGATGCTTTTTTATCATGCTTTAAAAAACAAGAACAAAGCCTATGTTTTGACCGATTCGTTCAGAACAGACAATGATGTTTTTTTAGGTCGTTTTGTTACCTGACACGTTTCCATCCCACGCTTAGCCAGGCGAGTACAGTAATCCCTCGAATATCGCAGACAATGGACCCATGGCCACAAGAAGACAAAGGACTTGGAATAAAACTCCTATTAACCTGTTTTTTGGATTGATATCAAGCGGAGAGGAATTATTTTATTTTATATATATATATATATATATATATATATATATATATATTTATATTTATATATATAAATATATATATATATATATATATATATATATTTATATTTATATATATAAATATATATATATATATATATATATATGTATATATATATATATATATATATATATATATATATATATATATATATATATATATATATATCAGTGGCGGGCCATCAGGGCCTTCAAGGCAATCATTACTTATTAAATAATTCCAAATTGTCTGTTAGCTTCCTTTCATTGCTTTCCACCTGGTTGCACTGCTTCCAGATGTGTGTTTTCATATTGAAGCATTTAACCATTCACATTTCAGCCATTATTTGTTGCCAGGGTCAGAAATCTGCCTCAAGGGCTTCACAATTAGTTCTGCAGGCTCTGCTGCATTAAACAAGTGTCGATAAGACTTGCTTTAACCAATCAGATTTCGAGTTGGCAAAACCACAATGCCTTCTCGCAGGCGTAGGGATACGTCATTGCCTTCTCACAGGCGTAGGGATACGTCATCGCTTTCACCAACTATGATTGGCTAGTGATAGAGTAGGCAGGCCAAAGCCAGAGTGAGCCAGCTAAACTCAACCCACAATGGCCGACGGAGGAAAACAAATGGATTTGGTGGCAGATTTTCTCACAAAGCCATTTTCCAGATGGAATTTTCCAGAAAAAAATGGACATCATTAAGAAAGGGCAGTCAACTCCGAAACTAGCAAGCCTGTTACAGCGGCAAAAAGGTGTGTTTGCCACTTACAGTGCGCTAACTACAAAGAGCTACCAAACTGTATTTAGAGCTAGCTGCATAAGCAAACATATTGTTGTGTTGATTTAAAGCCATTTTCAAGACGGACTATGCCGGAAATATGACAGGACAGGCTCGACTTTCATCATTAGCTTCGATGGCGATAGAAAAGAAGGAAGAAAGAAAGGAGGATGGATATTGTGTACAGTTAAAAAGGATTTTTGGTGAGTAAAATATGGCTATATTCCTAAATAATATTTCAATTGTGGGCCCGGTTCTGATATCTGAAAAGCTCCAGTGTTTGTATTTAAGCTCCAGTGTTTGTATTTAATCAATAAATGCTGCTAGGAAGTGGATTTTACCCCAGTTTAATTTTTGCTTTTTCGCCATTGACGTCCATCGCTGTATTTTCTCGGGGAAATCACCTCCCTGGCCTGGTTGTAATGTCTCAAAAGCTTCAGTATTTGTATTCAATCAATAAATGCTGCTAGGAAGTGGATTTTACCTCATTTTAGTGCATTTTTTCACGTATGGACATATATGGACATATCGACGTTCATCGCTGTCTTTTTCCGGGGAAATGATACTCCGGCCCCGGTTCTGATGTCTAAAAAGCTCCAGTATTTGTATTTAATGGATGATATGTTGAAGGCGCTACGAGAAAATGCACCGACCGCCACTGATATATATATATATATATATATATATATATATATATATATATATATATATATATATATATATATATATATATATATATATATATATATATATATATATATATTTAAATCCATCAGCACACCGCACAGAATCAATCACCATTACCGAGAAAAACAGTACTTTTATTTCCCTTCTCATCTCTTCCTCCATCACTTCAGCAATAGCAGTGATCAGGTTGTTTTGTATTTTGCCCAACATGTCACTAAACACTTTATTAGTGGACAGGTGGTAATGTAAATCTGTGTTTCTCTCAGCAATGAGAGAAACAAGTTCCACATAATTTCCTTTCTTTGGGGATGCAGCGCTTTCATCCTTTCATTTCATGAAAGTTTACCTAGTCTTTCAAACTTTTTAAGATTTCCCTATTTTTCTTTACCTTTTCGTTGTGGCGCTCCTTTTCCCTGCCCCCTTGCTCGCTGAACTCGGGTTTCCCAAAAGGTTTTGGAGAGCACCGTTGGTGTCTCATTGCTGCTTTGGTTAAACAAGTCAAATTTGCAAATGCAGTGTTGCTCCAAACACCATGTCGATCGGTGGCAAATAACAAGCACTCCCAGCAATACAATTTGCAATGTTCCTCTGAGCCCGTGAGCCAGGAGTAGCGCTCGAATTGAAAGTGGCGGACACACCCTTTTCCCGGCTGTAACAGGCTTGCTAGCTTCGGACTTGACCGCCCTTTCTTAATGATGTCCATTTTTTTCTGGAAAAGTCCGTCTGGAAAATAGCTTTGTGAACAAATCTGCAACCAAATCTGTCAGCCATTGTGGGTGGAGTTTGCAATCTCTGGCTGCCTCCACATCCGGGTTTGGCCCGCCTACTAGCCAATCATAGTTGGTGAAAGCAATGAAGTATCCCAGCCAGCAAAATGCTAACGCCTATGAAAAATCATTGTGGGGTTGCCAACTCAAAATCTGATTGGTTAAAAGCAACAGTCTTGTTTAATGCAGCAGACCCCGCAGAACTGATTGTGAAGGCTTTGAGGCAGATCTGATCTGGCAACAAATAACGGCTGAAATGTGATTGGTTAAATGCTTCAATATGAAAACACACATCTGGAAGCAATGCAAACAGGGGGAAAAGCAATGAAAGGAAGCTAACAGACCATTTGGAATAATAAGTATTGATGGACAAAATATAATATGATTCAGATATTTCTTAGGCCAGCAGAGAAGGCCTTGAAGGCCCTGACGGCCCGCCACTGATATATATATATATATACATACATACATATATAGCAGTCTTTTGATATGATTATAGCTGTAATATTTAATAATTTGGATAATTGTACTTGTGTACTTTATTTCTGTATAGGCACGGAAACATGTATTGTGGTAGTAATAATGTGGGTGATCCTTCTTCGCGTTTTCTTTGTCCGAGGGATTACTGTATTTGGATTTAGTGTCAGGGGCCTAAACGGGTAATTTCAGAGGTTGAACAGTTTCCAGGAATTGAGTGATGCTATTAATATTGACTTTCTCAGAATGTCAACAACCTACCAAGTGTGGGTGACAAAATGACAGATGATGCAATATCGTTTTTGTATGTCTGAATCACTTTAATCACTTTTCTTAGTCACACTGCCATCATTCAAAAGTCTTGATGAGTGATTGAACATTTGGATGGGTGGCTAAAAGGCTTTAAAAAACTGACTGGCTCAGGAGGGCCTTGATGCTAAATGACAAAGTGTCAGGATGGCTGTTTGAATGAGTGACTGATGTGAACAAGAAAGGAGAAAGAACTGTCCGGAACCAGCTCAAGCCATTTATACTCTCTCCACCTGAGAGAACAAAGCAGTGCTCAATAGAGACATACGTATATGGCTAGAGCTTAAAGAGAGACAATACAAGTTATGACTAAGATGAAAGAATGACAGAAAGGATGAAAGCTAGTGTTTGTAAATATACATTTCCTTTGGTGAAAATATCATCACTGAATAGAAACAAAATAATTTGATATCTCATTGGCTGCTATGGGCCAATTCATTTTGACTGGGAGAGTTAGTTGTGATTTTTTTTAATGAATTAAGTAAATTTATATAAATGCCAGCAAAAATATAGAAAAATGAAATTATTCAAAGCATGCTGTTATTACCAAGCACTATTTTTATTTGCTAAGCCTTTTAACTTAACTGTGAAGATGTGAAACATAATTAAGGAATTATAATTATTGGGAATGGTTGCTCATTATTAACATAATCATTGTTAGTATTTGCAGATGCAACCAAGGAAAAGACCTCCAGAGATGTGTCAACCCTTTTTAACAATCCAACACTCAATTTTTCTCCATGCTAGACCATAAATTACGCAAAGGCAGAGGTTGGGTTCAATTAACACCATTTAACTCGAAGGAAGCCGATAGACTACACCTGATGGGCATAATTCCTCTCGAGATGAAATAAAAATAACAATAAAATGAAAATGTTGCTGACAATGTTATCTTAATGGCACTAAAATCAAATAAGTCTGCCCAAATATTAACTCAATATTCAAACATTAGAACTTGTTCGATATGGAGAGACACAAATTAAAAACTTTAAATGTACGCATCACAGTTTGTATTTACATCATGAAGAATAATAGATATTTTATCCTAATCCATGTAGATAAATAGATGTTTATCATGAAAAAATATTTATCAAAATAATTATACAAAATATACACAATCCTAATGTGTGTTTGATCAATAATTGCATTCTCTTTGAAGAAAAGTGATTCTGATGAGAATTGAAATCTCTAATTGGCAGAGCAGGGTTTATAACACACGCAGCCAATATTGGCAAAAGTAGGTTGAAAGAAAAGAATGTGCAGGTGCAGGAAAAATGCAGGAAAAATTTACATGCAAACCTGAGTGTCCTTTCTGTCTTTTCTCCTCAATGTTGTATCTAAGATTATTTCTCCTCAATGTTGTATCTAAGATTAATTAAGTCATAGCAGTCTATTCATTACTCTGAGTGACAGTATGATGTTATATTTGGGACAGGCCGTCTTTCCTGAGGCTTGAATTTTTCATTTGTATGTAAACATAAAAATGTTCACAATAAACTGCTGGAAAGCCCTACAGAGTCCAAAATGAAATTACATTCTTTAAAATCTTCAAAGTTCATGATCCAGCATCCATTAAATAATCATGTTTACACAGTTGAGATGAATGTAAGATTTATGAGGAAAGAGCAAAAGGATATTTACGCTTACCATCTTTTACATTATGTTTAAGGGATGAGGACATGGCGGTGAGATGATTCGTTTTGCACCCCTGGAGCAGAGCAGTTTACGCACTGCTGTTTTTCTGACAGAAACCTTGTAATAGATGGAGCCATTTAGCCCCTCGGGAGGAGACAGTTGACTCTTGGATCAGTTTGGGATGAGGCTCAAGCGTTTGGGAAAAGGTAGTTTGAGAAGGCCTTTGTGTGTATGTTCATTTGGAATTGCAAATTCACTAAGTGTATGGGAGCAACTGTCACCCAAATGGCAGTGATGATCAACCAATTTGTCTCACAAACTTGTGGAAACAACCATAAACGGCCCATAAGGATAAATTGTAACAATGCATTTATTGCTTTGCAAACTGGTCAATATTGTTATGCTGTGTTCAGAAGGGTTGCATTGATAGGTTCCCATAAAAAGTTAATGTAAACAAGCATGGAAAGGCAATGGATGGCCTAGTGACCAGTGATAAGCACCTTGCGCAACGCAATATTAAAAGTTTGACTAATTGGGCTCCAACACCCGATGAATTTACATGCTGCAAGGAAGATGGCTTGGTTGATTTTTCTGCGACAGATTTGAGCGACGACGAGTATAGTGGCAATAAAACACATTTCTTTCATGTGACTTCAGCTGCCGAGCCAGAATCCCATCGCAACTTCAGGGCAAGAAAGATCCAAAGAAAGAAAGAAAATGAATGAGACTATGAGAATGGTTATAATACTATGAGATTTAAGTTGCAATACAGTACACTTCTTTTATCGTGGTTAATAGGTTCCAAGAATAGGTGAATAACTGCGATGTATTTGTGGTGTTTAATATTATTTTTAAACCTTTCAGTACTATTATTTAACACACACATTTAAATACTGTTCAAAATTCCTGCACTAACAAGAACAATTGTTAAGAAATAACAATTAAAATTATATACAGTAAAGTTTGTTCTGTACTCTTTATTGTTGCCATGGCTAGTTTTGTTGCGTTTTTGTTGTGTCTTTGGGTAGTCGGCTATACATATTGTATTTTGCCACTTTGGCTAGTATCTCGACTCTTCCTTTATCCATAAACACACTGAATTGATACTAATAGCAGAAAAATAGCAGTACATTAGCGTGCATTGTGGAATACACCTTTAGTTTTGTCTTCAAGTGATAGCATTTCTAAAGCTACTTTTCCAAGAAGAACAGTTTTTTTCTTTTTTACAGGTACATGCCAACTTCTTGTCAAAGGAAAATCCTTAGTGCATCTACAGAGGAATGATTTAAGGCTAATCGTGGGTGGTTAGTACAATGAATGGCTATTCACATATGACAAAGCCTCTTTGTTATGCTTTCGATAGTCAAGTTAATGAAGCCTTACAGTGTACTACAAGGAAAGTTGCAATACTACTGGGACTAACTGAATCATCAAGCATTTGGGGATTTTACAGCAGGAGAAAGCTACGTTAGCAGAAAGAAAAAACCTCAAGTTAAAGTGCACTTTATGTTTTATTCTTTGTGATCTCAAAGACCTGTTTTTTTATTTATTTAGTTTTTTATAGTATGTTTGTACTACTGATAATGTTAATTAGATTTATATATAATATATATATATATATATATATATATATATATATATATATATATATATATATATATATATATATATATATAAATGTGGAGTTTGTATGTTTCTGGGTTGATTACAATAAGTAGCGTGTCGGAAATAAAACCTGTCACTCAAGGGGTCAGGGTCATACAAAAATTTAAACTTAGTGCACAAACAAGGCGCACTGACCGATTTAATTTGGGATAGTATATTTATATATATATATATATATATATATATATATATATATATATACAGTGGTACCTCGTCATACGACCGTTCGTCATACGGAATGCTCGTCTTACGGGGGAAATTTCGATCGAATAATTCGCCCGTGATGCGGTCAAAATTTCGTGATGCGCCCAAGCCAGGTTGCCATGGCATTTTTTTTGGCATATCTTTCGTGTATAACAATATTTACGAGCACCGGATGAGCTATTCAGACCAGGAAACGCACAACGCGCATGCGCGGTGAAAAGAGGGCTTTCTGGGTAATGAAGTATACTCGTGCTCACAAAAGCATCCCCGGTAGCAACTCTATCATAGGCGCCGTTCGAGGGGATGCGAACACAGATGCTACAAGCTAAAAGGAGCCGCTAGCCAGCGCCCCCGAAGCTCCCATAAGCAACGGGGCGATCGCTGATAAAAGACTCTGCTCGTTGGCTGCTCATAAGAACATCGGGGGCACTGGCTCGCTACAGCATCCCCGGTAGCAACTCTATCATAGGCGCCGTTCGAGGGGATGCGAACACAGATGCTACAAGCTAAAAGGGAGCCGCTAGCCAGCGCCCCCGAAGATCCCATGAGCAGCGGGGCGATCGCTGATAAGACTGCTGCTCGTTGGCAAGTGGTCGTGCGTTCTCCGATTGTGAGGACATTTTTGTGCATCATTTTCGGAATATTTTGAAGGGAATAGTACGACAGCAAACAGCCCATGGATAGGGAACGTGAGGGTGGAGTGTTTGTTCTGTTTACGAGTGCGTCGTGTGGAAAACAAACCGAAGCCCCCCGCCCCTTTTGTGCGTCTCTCTCTCCCCTCGGCGAAATCCGGCCAATTTTAGTTAGATTAAACACTTTATTTCTATTAAACCACTCGTTATTTATTACTTTGTCAATATATGGCGAATTATAAGAAATAAAACATTTTTTTCAATCCAATATCCTGTTTTTGGTGTTTTTTTCAGAGAGTTGGAACGAATTAATTTGTTTCCCATTCATTTCAATGGGAAACTTTACCTCGAGTTACGAGTATCTTGTCATACGAGCTCAGTCCCGGAACGGATTAAGCTCGTATCTCGAGGTACCACTGTATATATATATATACTATCCCAAATTAAATTGATTTTTTACATGACTAATGAGTATTATAATTACCTTGCAAGGTCAAAAAGACTCAAAGCAGGACTGGTGGAAGAAACCTAGACATCCCTAAAGGTACTTGGATTAGGGGTTTAATGCTTGAATTGCTCAGCACCACTCAGAAAAAACAAATCTACATGAATAAAATTTATCCAAACAATGATGGGAAGCACCTTTGTAGTGGGCCACCATACGCTGTTGGGATGTGCCTCTCTCAGTCCAGTGAGTCTATTCATCGTGTGCTCGACACACGGACGAGAGTGAGAGTCGGAGGAGGAAGAAATGATGTAAACAGACTGAGGCCGAAAGGTAACTTTGCAGGACAAAGAGCAGGATAAGAGAGTATTCAAGGACCGGTGAGCAAGTGAAATTGTGTGTGTTCAAGAGACAGGAAGTGAGGATGGACTGATGAAGAGAGAGAGAAAAGGGGAAAGTTCTATTAACATGGAAATCACTTCCTCTTCTGAGACTATCTGTGGCTCACTGATGGCTTTAGCTTCTATTATTCTGTGAGGGTATACGCTGCCAGGTGGCTCACTGATGACTTTAGCTTCTATTATTCTGTGTAAGTGTGAACGCTGCCAGGTCAGAAGTAATAAGAATAAAAATATGAAATTGTTAAAATGGTCTCTTTGCACCATGCCTTTTTTGTTCTGTGGGAGCAAAGGCCAGAACAGATGCTCTAAAACATGCAGTATGTGATCTAATCATTTCCTTTCTACACAGTGGAAGAGAATTGACCCCATTTATTAGGTTAAATAAAGGTTTACATTTTCCAGGGTTTCCTCAGAGGTGGCAGGTAAAGAAAGCATGGGATCATAGGAAAGTGCAAAGAATTTAAAACCAAATGGCGTTAAGAGGCTCAATTACCGCAATTGGATGTCTATTGGAAACAATTTTCTGTGTGTGAGATTACTGCACGATGAATTTTCTTCTCACAGGCTGTTTTGGATGGAGGAAGAAAATCCCATTTAAAAGCAAGACTGAGTTTGGATTGTATATACTCAGCAGTTGCTGATTTGATGCAGCTCTAATGCAACTGTGCATGCAAGTGAGTGAAAGAAGCACAGGAATATGGAGAGAGAGGGGTCATAAGCAGAACCACGAGAACAAAAAATGCCAATGCACTTACAGGACAAACTAACAACGGACTTAGTGGGCTGCAGCAGCACTCTCACCCAGCCAGCGTGAGGGCAAAGAGGAATTTATCCAAGCAGCCGTTGGTAATGCGCTACCATTGACTCCAGGGCAAAGGCTTTGCAATAGAAGACCCAACTGTGCGTTATGATATAAGGGAGCAATTTCTGTTTGGAAAGCATTTTCTTGCCTGAACAATGTCCTCTTCCCATGAGTAGAAGCCTTATACACATAGACGTGGACAATTTACAAGAATGCTCAGCACTGTGTGTTCTTCTGTAGGGGTGTGCGTTTGTGGGTTGTCACAATTCTAGAAATACATTTTCATTAAAATAATAATAATCTTCATTTTGGATCAGAACTCTCAGATTAGCATCCACACAAATGTATTTTTTGGGGTGTACTGCAGTTCTACAGCCCTTCAAACTAAAACTATAACATGTGATTTTTCTTTTTACCATTTCTTTTTTATTGTTCTAGCCAGAAAACAGTGGGCACTAAGATTTATCCAACCACTCTAGTGTTTCTCAAATTGTGGACCAAGATAATATTAAGGCTCCAATTTTTGCATTGGTGAATCCGAGTGTGAATGGTGGTAAATTTATGCGTCTGTTGATTTACTTTCACAGAGATGGTCATGCACCTTAACTCTCAGCTATATTATAGCAATATTATAACATATAGATGTCTCGTGTATTGATGACCCATTTGTAAAATGACTTTGTGCAAATAAAGAGAAATTCAAATGTTTCACAACCTTTTTTTTTGTTTAATTGCTTTCCTTTTCATTGTACTCTTACAATGTAGTAACTTAAATTTAGGTATTTATTTGATTCATGCTGAATGCAAAATGGTTAGTAAATATTGCATTTAAAATGGGATTGTAATTATTTGGACAATTTATTGATTTATTGTTGTTATTTTCCTCCTATGTGAAATAACAAAGGATTAATAATTATATTTGCGCATATAAACGTTGTAGATGTGTGTTTCCAAAGACAAGCTCGTGTTTATAAAGGTTTCCATCCATCAAAATGGGTTATGACTGAGAGCGCACCCACCCTCGGCTATTCGCTGCATCATGTCAAATTCTATTGTGCAAGGTGGCTGTTATCATTACCAACTAGAGCAGTCTTAATAACTATAAAGTGTACATTGACCTTATTTTTAGTTATTGTTTTTGACTACATATAAATCTTGAGTATTATACTCTCTACTGGGCATAGTGTCAGCGATCATGACGAACTCCAGTGAGAAGGGAAATCATTAGTGATCATGTATTCATTTATATGATTCAGGAGGTAGCAATAATTATTTGTGCTAGGCAAAGGACCAAGCATGCCAGAGAAGAGAAAGGGTCCCAATCAAAGGATTCACACCAGTGAAATGCAATAGGCTAAGGCACAGTTTGGGTGAGCTATTGTTTAGTCAATCCATTATGATCCTAGGAAAATGTGAGCCCAGGGTGAGACCAAAATTCTTGCTTTCCACAATTTGTCTATACTGTATGTAAAAAATTGCATGTTTAAACACACTACCTGCACTGGCTTTTAAAATCCAATAAAAACGGCAACATTCAATTTTGCAGCATCCACTCAACTCAGTGTGAAATTGACGTGCATTTCAGTGGGCCTGATTGTCAGTGTCAACCCATTAGCTTTCCTTTTTTCCTTTCTTTCCATTACCTTCTCCCTTTTTTCCATCCTTCCATCACGTTGTCTCTTTCCTCCCTCCTTCACGCATTGTTGCACTTCCCCTTGAGAGTTACTTTCATGCATTTTAAAGAGTGACAGCGTTCTGCCCCTTATCGTGCCATTACAAACAATGGCAGACATCAGCATGCGTATGATGGTCAATGGGAAGAATGACAAGGCACAGGAAAAAAAAATCACTGTACCCACAAGCCTAGCCCTTGATTTAACACACCCAGTTCGTTGAACGTGATCTTTATTTTTTAACATTTTACTAAGACTTATAATGGATTCAAAAGACATAACAACGCCTCTTCAATTAACACTTGTATTTGGTCCACATTGGAACTGTTTGCTTTGACAACAACAGGTCCCGGGACCCTAACACCCCCAACACTGGAAAACAATAATTAAAACGAAAAAAAGATGATTTGCAAAGTTGATTTACAAGCAAGATAGGAACCAATTGTTGAAGTTTAGGGACGATGTTCAGTTGAATAAAAGTCAATCGTGCTTGCTCACAGTGGGTCTTACGTCCATTCATAAAAAAGGCTCTTCATCTGGATCACGTAAGTAAAGCGGTTATGTGGATAACGCTTGTACAATAACTATGGGGCCATTACAGGATGAAAAATGTGAGGCATTACGTTAGATGTCACAGCAAAAAAAGTAGTTTTTTTTAATGGTACGTGACACATGTATTGGGGTTCCAACCCTGGTAATTTGTCTGCATCAACATTTTGTGTGACACTAAAATGATAGTTGGCTGTTAAAGCAGCATGTCAAAGCAGCAATTGATGGAGAGTGCCTATTATAAGAGACACTATGGTACTGGGTGTGAACAGACGACAGAAGGAATGATGTGTGCGTGTGGAACTGCATGTGTATGGGATTCCAAGCGTGTGACATTTTAGACCAAAGACGAGTTAATTGGGAACACAGGTCATGACCACAGCAACTGTGAGAGCCGGGCTAACTTTACTTGTGGGGGCTGACTGATATGTGGTGTATAAAGTAGTGATGAGGGGAAAAGGTAAAGGTCTGGTTACAGAATAAACTACAGTTGTGCGTGAAGGGGTCGGCAATAAATAATTGGTAGAAAATTATTGCAGTATATTGCCATAAATATATTTTCAATTGGGTTTTCACGATGTAAATATATTCATGGTTATGCTAAAAAAATAAAAATTATTGGTCGACGAACAAAAATTATTTCCAATAATTTTCACCCGGCCATTTTCCGTAGCGTGCGAGAAATTCCTAAACTTCAAAATCGACGAGCTAACACAGCAGGAAGAGGCAACCGTTGAGCCGTCAAACTGGATGCGAATTCATCAGATGATGGTGAAAATTTGTCGTCTGGAGAGTCCGAGATGTCCTTTGGCTAAAGTCTACTAAAGATAGGTCGTCGTCTTGGCATGCAGAAGCCCAGTCGCACCCAGTTTATGGACTCATTCTTCATATTGACAACTTCCAATATTGTTGAATGTTTTTTCAGTAGTTTTCTATTTTTCTATTCTTAACTTCGGGGTTGTAGTCCCAGGGGTCATCCAAATTAAATTTTGGCGTTTAAATCTATTTTTTCCATTAAAAAATAATAAAGATTTTCTCACGCTAAGCACCAATATAATTTTCGCCCAATTATTGAAATATATTTTGATTAATTTCTTACAGTGGCGTACTGAGGAATTTTGCGGCCTGGAGCAAGTTCTAAACGTGCCCCCTCAATGTCAGAACTCGAATGGAAAGGTAGCCAAATGTGATACATTTCCTTGAAACTTAGCGAGTTTCACACTGATTTTCTTTTGTAAATTTCCCAAATATTAAAAATTTGATTTAGAAATATATTGCTGTAATTTTCAATTATTGTTTTCTACGGCAAAAAAAATAATATATTTATTTTCTGCGGCTTAAATTAAAATATATTTATTTTGCGAGACAAATATATTTCTGACACAAAAATTTATATTTTCTAGGCTGTGTGTGTGACTTGGGTCAGGGAATCACTACTGCAAGGAGAATAAATGATAAATTTATGCAATCCTCAGTGTTATTGTACAATGATGTCCATTGGAGATGAACCACGGTTAAAGTATGGCTACCATGTTCAGAAAAGAGGCATTGGTCTATTGAAGTTTTAAATCGCCCCTAGTGTGAATTTGAATTGTTATTTTTGAGTTTGTCCTGTAAATTGACTGGCAGCCACTTGAGTGGTTAACCTTCAGAAGTATCAAGAAACACCAATGCAGACAATCGCACCCACAAAACTATAGAAAAAGTGAAAAAATATGTTCCTGAGAATTAATAAGTTTGATGCTTGCAAGTGCAAGTCACTTCAATCTTTGGATTTCTGTAGACACTTTCTTTTATAAAACTGGCGATGCTTTTGCCAAACACAATGTGTGAATCTTGATATTATTCTATAAATTATCTGACCTCATTTTTAGGCAGTACTGTATATATTTCATATTTTCCAGAAGACAAATCCTAATAAAATATTATGGCTCTCCCTCCGTTCATCTTGCTATGCTCCTCTCTGCTACCTTTCTTGTATACTTATCTCTACCTATCCAGTGTCTTTGGGTTTTCCACTCACATTTGTTTTTCTCGTGTCTCACTTCTTTAACAATTCTACCATACACTTATTGTTACACTTTACGAGTCAATGAATTTTACCAATTTTGATATCCAAACAGAATATTGACTTGCAAACAATTCCTCTCTAGATTTTCCAAAGCCATGATTTAGATCTGTTTATGACAAGTTGCTGATCAAACTACTCATATCCCTTCCCGCACTACTCGTCAACTCCTCCACACATAAAATGACACTGATCTTATCAGAGGTACATGTATAGTCATCTGTCAGCCCATTAATCTTTGGATCCATCACACCCTTGGGAGAGTGATGCTCCCTCAAATATATTTATGTGGCACTGTTGGCAAGCCAAGGCTGTTTGAAAACTACATCAAACTTCAAGATGGCATACCCATCTTTTGTAGAAGTAATGAGGAGCTCAAAATTGAACAGGTTCATGTTATAAGGGCCCATATAGACTTGGGAGTTTGGTGTGCATAGCTATGAAGCATAAACAAAAGCTCTCCCAAATGTCCTGATGAAGTAAATTTAAGTTTTACCCTTTGATAGGTCAAATCTCACGAACTGGGACTTTGCGACATCAGATGTTGACATTTAATCAAGCACAAGCAGTCAAAGGATGGCATTTCACTTTTTGATTTTCACACAGAATATAATGGTTCTGGAATGTCATTTTATTTTCAATTAAGGAATATAGCTTAAAGCAGGGGTGGCCAACTCTGGTCATCGAGAGGCGCTATCTGGTCTGTTTTCCATATCTCCCTCCTCATTCTCACATTTTAATCTAGAAATTGCTGAAGGATAATAATACAACAATAAAAAATGAAATACAATTTCATGTTTTGCTACTTAATGACGCTGAAAAATTTGACAATTCATGACAGGAAAACACAACAACTGGTGATATTTATGCTACATAGTTATTTCGTACATAGACTGGGTGTACTTCTGGATGACTCAATTTAGAGTCGTTATCTCCAAGACGAAGGCCCTCGCTACTAAATTAAGTGAAAATCGTATTCTTTGACAGAATGCTAAAAGTATTTTCCAATTAATTCTGGAGGGAATTCAGCAATACAGAAGACGGGACCATAAATTATTCAGAGATTGTAAACATGAAAAACTATGTCTGGATAAATGACTTGGTAATTAGATTCCAACTCTGCCCATCAACACAGTCGCAGTAGTACACAGCAAGACAACAGCATGAACGTTCCATCATTGTAATTTCCCTATGGATCGCTACAACAGGCACACATGATCTCATCAATGCCAATGCTTTGTAATAAGACGATGATCACTTGAAATGTGATTTGAGGCCCAACACGCTTGCTTGCGTTCTGACAATTCAGTATTCCACAACACTGCTTTCCCATAATAAAGATGGTAATTAGGCAGTAAGCTCATACTACCTCCCTCTTCGATCGAATTTGTAAAAAAAATAATAATAATTGAAAAGGGAGCTGAGTCCAATTAACCTCATGGAAAATGCTATTAAGAATCCAACTAAAATGCAAGTAGTAAGATGTGGAAAATAACAATGATTCAGTTATATTTATGAAATGCTGAGATCAAAAAATAGTTTGGCTTGAATAGTTTGACTGGGATAAATATATAAAGGGTTCTATTTTTTTGCTTATTATATTTGTCTAGGTGAACTTATTCAAAAGAAGCTTTTAACATTTAAAAGCTCATTTGATATGGATGAAGATTAAATTAAAATTTTATTTTTTGACATTTGAAAAGTACACACAAGGTAACTCAGTGATGAAACATCAAAAATATTTTGCTGTCCAAACACATTTGGAATATAGTGTGTCATTTGATAATGGGAACCAAAGGAAGCATCTCAAAATATCCCAGTTTACCCTCATCATTTGACAAAAAAACATCTTCTGTAGCCTACTTTTCCTCTCTACCTCCTCTAAGACATAAAAAAATCCCTTGATAAATTCCAAAAATATTCCCATAACACTTAGTCCCTCGAATCATGCTTTGAAGGATGAGAAACTTTAACATGTACTTTTCCTATCTACCTCCTTTAAGACATGAAATAATATTACTTGATAAATTCCAGAACTATTCCCATAACATTTAGTCCCTCAAATCATACTTTAAAGGCTAAGAAACTTTAACACGCTGGGAGAAAAGCCCACAAAGCAGGGGTTTTTATTTATTTATGTAGTCATACCTCTACTTATGAATGTCTCTAGGTACGGAATTTTCAGGTTACAAAAGCAAATGAGTGCCTCGGGATATGAAAAAGATCTAAGTTATGAAATCCCACAAAATTAAATGCATTTCCTGTTATTTTAATTTGAAATTGTGGCGGATGCATTGATTCTCAGTTTATAACCTCGCTACGCTCTACCAGGCTCTCATTGTCTGTCTCACAACAACCCTCCATGTTTCTTTGACCCATTGTCTGCTTAAACTTATGCTTAGAAGAAGCTGTGGCCAAGTGCCTTGGACGGACTCGCAGTCGACAACAACTCTTCATGTTTCAAGATTCTCTAATGGTTTTTTTTCACCGCCGTTCGTTGTCTTGAAGTCTTTCTTGGAGGAAACTGCGGTTACCGACAGCCTTCGACGCACACACAGTCGAGCCTCAACCTGAACCGCTATCTGCGGTGGGCAAAATTGTGTCGCGGAGGCAGGCGATAGGGCTTGTGGTCAGTGAGGACGTTGACGAGTTGGTCGAGGGGAGCCAAAACAAACTCTCAATGGAGCAGAAGTTAATGAAACGCTCGGCAATACACGTGGAATTCAACAAGAAGGCGGCTGAAGAGGGAGAAGCCACCATTCCAACAGCATAAATCAGGAAAAAAATGGGGGAGAAATGAACTTTCCGACCACGTGGAAAAAACATCCAGAAAGTGTGCACGAGCCATGCGATCGCCCACTTTGATGACATTTGTCTGTTGCATTATAGAAACATTATTAAAAGTCGCCAAAGGCAATTGTCTTTGGATAGTTTTTTTTTTCAAAATGTCCATCAACCAGCACTGCAGAAGGGCAACTTAAATCCAAACAGGTAAAAACCAGTAGCGACTAATAAAAAGGGTGAAAAATTAAATTCCAAATAAATCATAAAACGTTAATGTTTTTTTTGTTGATTAATGTTGTTGTTTGAATTTTTAATGTTGCGTTCATGTGTTCATGTTTATGTTGCCTACCGTTAGCTTCCTCTTGTTCCCCTGCGTTTAAAATTTGATAGATTTTGTATGCTTGGTATTCCTTTTAAGACATTAATAAATCATTTTCTTATAATTTTCTCTCATTTTGTGTGTTCCTCACATCTTTTATACAAAATTGGGACACTGACCAATTTTAAAGGGTTTAGTTGGTAGTTGTGTGAGGACCGTGGAATGAATTAGAGAATTTACATATTAAGTACTGCTCCACTTATGACATTTTCATGTTCTGGAACCAATTAACTTCGTAAGTGGAGGTACGGCTGTATTTATTCTTTTAATCGTGGTAAACCAATCATCTATAGTTGATATCTGGTTTGTATGCACCAATGTAATCCTCCCCTTCTTGTAAATGTCACAAGGAATCAACGTGACCATGGGAGACATGAGAGCTCGATCTGAAAGACAGATCTGAGTAACTTTTTTGCCTCCACGTGTCATAGGGTGGAAAGGGTTGCCGTCAATTGTGTATGAGGAAGCACAGAGACTAAAATAGATGTATTTTTTAAAAGAACACAAAAAGAAGATACAAACAAAGCAGTGTGTAAATACGCAAACATATAAACCAAATGAGGAAAGAAACAAAAGACATAATTGGATGCATTGACAGCAGGATGTGATTATGCCACATGCAGTATATGCAGTATATGATGCTTCAAGGAAGAAAATGTGCTTTTTTCCCCCTGTTTCAGCAACTTGGGGTCTCTTATTCACCAGAGTTATGAGAGTAATCCCAGATTTCATCGAAGAAACTTTTGCAATCCAAAACCCAATCTTTGAAAGGGGTTCAATTTGACAAGCACTCGGCCCACCGCAGGACATCATTAGTCCAATTTTGGCACTAAAGCCAAGATTCGGCTACGCAAGAGACAAGCTGCCGAGTCGTCAGCCTTTGCTAAGCCTCCTCTTGACTCACAATTCTCTGCTACAAATGCTGAAGTTTACATACAGTTTTAAAATGTTCCTAATAATATTTGTTTCGCGATTCTCGCATTACTCATTTCAACTTCACACAGACACACCTGACTTTATGTAATGTGTTACAAATGCTTACATGCACAAATACCCCCACACAAACCCGCACACATGCGCACAGGATATTTGAGTCATTTTTTTGTTAATTTACATTCCACTATAAACTGTGGCATTATCAAACATTGAACCACTGATATGAGCGTAATAGCACGTAAAAAAAAAATATAGCACTTAAATATAAGACATGCCCATAGTATTCCCCAATCAGTAGGTGATAAAATAACAATAGCTAAATCATTTGTGAAGGCTCAGGGATCTTAATATTTCCTTGACTTCATTCCGTGTAAACACAAAATGTGTAAACTACTACAAGCAACTTTATCAAACGCAATTAGGTATACGCCGATATTATTAAGTGCTATGGGCAACATTAATTAATGGCTAATATTTTAAGCGAAAACTTAATGAGGATTTTGGTGTATCCAAACTTGTGTGCAGCCTGTCAATGTTGCTCTCTTGTTAATCATTCTTTTTCTCTGCAGTTTAAAAAAATATTTAAAACACTCAAGCAGTCTTATAAATGTGTCACCGAGGGTAAACCAAGATGGTATTGTGAAAAAAATATAAACAATACTAATACACATGCATACATTATTATCCATAAATATTATTATTCATTGTTCAAAACACACATATTGAACTTATACTGAACATTGAGGTACTTTCCATGATCGCAATTTAAAAATACATAGGGATCTCGTTAAATTAAATTAAAAGAACCACAAGTACGAGCGAATATATGATTCTACAAAAGAGTGACCTAAAGGGTGAGGAAGCATTTCATGGCCCTGGGGGAGAATTCTCTGCCTGACTACTGCCGTGAAACTCTTAGTAGGACCTGTCTGTCATAAAGAGTCAAGAATATTTAGGGGTGTTTTAGTCAGCATGAGACAAACATGACGAAATAGTTTCAGCTGTTTGTTATTGGCTCTCATAAGGTGATTTCTTGTTGGAGGTCATTTATTCAGCATCTATTTTAGTTTGTCATTTATTTCTGAGGCATTGCTATATAAATATGGTATCATCCAACTGTAGAAGATTCTGTTATTGATTATTGATGTGAGATGTAGTTACTCACTCTGAGTGAAGCGTGGAGGGTTGTCATTGACATCAGAAAGGGTAACTGTGACTGTTGTTGTACCAGATAATCCCCCCAAGTGGCCCCCCATGTCCTTGGCTTGGAGGACTACAAGGTAATGGTCCTGGGTCTCCCTGTCCATGTCAGGGACTGCTGTTCGAAGAATACCTGGGGGAAAAAATATATATCAAAAGTAAAATTCTATTAAAAAATCATGGTCTGTTTTGACCAAGGTACACGGTCGATTGGTCGCCAGTCTTTTGGTCGCCGATCTTTTGGTCGCCAGTCTTTTGGTCGCCCGGAAGGTAAATGATAATTACCATTTAAATCGTTGCTCAAATTCCCTAAATACAAACTGCGAATTACTATTTAGTCATACTTAATGCCCTAGTAATTATTAGGCTAAAGAAAAGCTCAAAATTTCCCGGACTTTTATTGTTTTTTGTTGGAGAACTTGTTAAGACCCTGAATGACGTAGCTTCTTAAAGGGAAAACGAATGTACATACAAACTCTTATACACTCACACGTCGGCTCAGTGAAACTGCTCATGGCCATTGTTGGCTTTTATTGATGCGTAGACCGTATTCTTTTACCTTGTTTTGTCGCCGGTCTTTGGTCGTCGGTCTTTTGGTCGCCGGTCTTTTGGTCGCCCCGACCGCGACAACGGGCGACCAAAAGACCGGCGACCAAAAGACGGCGACCAAAAGACCGCGACCAAAAGACCGCGACCAAAAGACCGCGACCAAAAGACCGCGACCAAAAGACCGCGACCAAAAGACCGGCGACCAATCGACTGCACACGTTTGACCAAAATACAAAATTTCAGCTGCCTAATGGTTTAATGGTTCACTTTCCTGAAATGGGTCTGGGCAGCTCGATTTCCACTCTATGATCGTGGGTGTGAATGGTCGTTTGTCTCTGTGTGCGCTACAGCTGACTGGTGACCAGTCTAGGGTTTGGTCTGCCTGAAATCAGCTGGGAAACTGTCCGACAACCCCCTTTTAAAAAGTCAATTGTGTCTTGAATTTTCTTTTTTACATTTTACATGTTTCACTTTGCCACTTACCATGTTTAGAATAAACAGTTGTGAACCATAGCTATAGCTACTCATAAACTCCAATCTGCCGACCTCTTTTTTTCGAAGGAGAGAACAAAGAATTCTTTTAGGTCCCGAAACCCACGTAGTTTACTTTTTTACATTGTGACATATAAAAAGACTTCAGGTGAATATTAACTTTAATGATCAATTATGTCATGTTGTTTTTTATATATCTTGGATAGACATACAATTCTTATCCATGTAGGTATGAGCCCAGTTCAGGTTTGAAATCAATTACATTTTTTATTCATACTACATGAAAAATAAAAACAGATGTGTCACATATGGAAAAATAATTCTGAATTACCCTGCAGTGTAAGTTCCTCTCAAGGATCATTAAAAGCCTGAGTGTTGTGTGGTGTATAGCCACCTTCATTGTCATTCAGCAACAGCCCTCGGCAGTCTCGTTTTTTTCCCCACAATACCTTGTTCACTCAATTGATTGGCATTATTAGTTTAAAAGATTTTAGAATAGGTATATTTCTAGTAGCTTTCTACTGAATTGCTCTCTGGCAGCAAGCAATATGTAATCATATTTACAAAATTAAGTGTGACCGCAAGGGGAGGTTATATGCATCACATTACGATAGACAACCCTGCTAGTTTACACGTGACCTGCTAATAATGACAATCACAAGTGAGCCTTAAATACAGTAAAAATATATTTGTAATCTTGTCCTCAATCACTAGTAACTTGTAATTTAACATTGATCAAGACAAATGTCATTTAATACAAAATATTGCCAAATTGTTGTACCTCTGCAATGCTTAATCCATCATTTTTCTCAAATACACAGCTCTTGATGGTTGTACATTATCATATCTTAAAAAGATCTTGACGGCCCGGCGATTAAGTGGTTAGCGCGTCGTGCTCACAATTCTGGAGTCGAGGATTTGATCCCAGGTCGGTCCTCACTGTGTAGAGTTTGCATGTTCTCATTGGGCTTGCATGGGTTTGTTCCAGGTACTCTGGTTTCCTCCCACATCCCAAAAGCATGCACACTAGGGTGGTTGAGCACTCTAAATTGCCCCTAACCTATAAGTGATTGTTTGTTTGTCTTCTTGTGCCCTGTGATTGGCTGGCTATCAATTCAGGGTGTCCTCCTCCTGGTGCCTGAAGTCACCTGGGATAGGCTCTAGTACCCCCCGCAACCCTTTGTGAGGATAAGCGGCACAGAAACTGAATCAATGAATTAAGAGCTCTTTGTACCTAATCACACATTTGGTAGATAACAAGAAAATAACTGATTTTGTTTCTAAAATACTATAAACGATAGAAGTCAAGGAGTGATTTTAGCTGACTAATCTTTAAAGAAAACATTTTTCCGCGTTTAGTTGACAGGGAAGGATTTCCTACTTAGCCCCAATTTTCCTATTTGGGGTTAAGGTTAGAGCATTTTAGAGAAAATTGAGTCAGAATTGCCCTGAACTCTTCATTAATTCTGCAGCTTTCGACTGCCAGAGGACAGTGTAACACAGAAAACTCCACTGCTCACTTTCCCTCTAATCTACATGTACTGTATGTATGTATTAAAGCATTATATGAAACCTCTGGTAATTTAGCACTGTCTCGTTTTTTAATTTGTAGCCAGTGTTGAATCGCATACTCTAATTAAAGTTAGGTTTCATGAAAACCTATGAAAATTATCATATTATTGGAAAACACTGGACATGCCGATTTACCATATACATTTTGATAACTTCTTTGATGATGCGGCAAACCTCAAATCCTTCCACACATGAACTATGTCCCACCGTTCATCTTTAAAAGGCAGATCCACCACTTCTAGTTACTAACAGTAGACAAAAGTCATCAATCAACCATGTCCAATTTGCTTAACTCATCTAAAGATTTTAGTCATACTCATTCATCTTCTATACCACGAATCCTCAAAAGGGTTGCGGTTGCTGGAGCCTAATCCATCTGACGAAAGGCAGACTACATCCTAGATTGGTCGCCAGTCAGCCATAGGGCACACAGAGAGACAAACGCCCATCCGCACTCACCATCATACCGCCACCAGCGGGAAATGAGCCTGCGCTTGCCCGCACCGAAGTCAGGCGAGTGAACCTCCACACCAAGAGGCAGCTTTAAGGATTTTATGACCATCTTTAACAAAAGGCACAGTTCTAATGTGCTGCACAACATGACAATGTTAAGTATAATCCTAATAGGATAAAAAATAAATAAATATAATTTAATCTAATAATACATCTAAATTAGTGGTTCATAACCTGGGTTACCCCTAGGGGTTTGACCGAACCCTAGGGGTTCGGTGGAGCCTCTGCCACGGAGGTCAAGGCACATCGGCTCATCATGTCTATTCTCGATAACATGCCTCGCTTGACCACCACTGGCTGCAGATGATTATGTGACATTGCTTGGCCAATCGGTACACGGTCGATTGGTCGCCGGTCTTTTGGTCGCCGGTCTTTTGGTCGCCGATCTTTTGATCGCCGGTCTTTTGGTCGCCCGGAAGGTTATTGATAATTACCATTTAAATTGTTGCTCAAATTCCCTAAATACAAACTGTGAATTACTATTTAGTCATACTTAATGCCCTGGTAACTATTAGGCTAAAGAAAAGCTCCAAATTTCCCGGACTTTTATTGTTTTATGTTGGAGAACTTGTTAAGACCATGACTGACGTACCTTCTTAAAAGGACAACTCATGTACATACAAACTCTTATACATTCACACGTCGGCTCAGTGAAACTGCTCATGGCCATTGTTGGCTTTTATTGATGCGTAGACCGTGTTGTTTTACCCTGTTTTGTCGCCGGTCTTTTGGTCGTCGGTCTTTTGGTCGCCGGTCTTTTGGTCGCCCGTTGTCGCGGTCAGGGGCGACCAAAAGACCGCGACCAAAAGACCGCGACCAAAAGACCGCGACCAAAAGACCGCGACCAAATGCCGGCGACCAAAAAACGGCGACCAGAAGACCGGCGACCAATCGACCGGCGACCAATCGACCGCACACGGGCCAATCAGTGCTGCAAGGAATTCATATATCTTGAATATGAAAAAAAACATATTTCATTTTAATCAAATTTTACACTAAAGCAGGGTTCGGTGAATGCACATGAAACTGGTGGGCTTTGGTAGCTCCAACAAGGTTAAGAACCACTGATCTAAATGAAATTTTATTGCCATGTGCAGAGGTAGAATATTCTTTTTCCAAAACCGATTAAGAGTAAAATAATGGATACAAAGATTTCGGATAGCTGTTATCTGGTACATGCTCTGTCTTGACTTAGATGAGCAGTGACATTTAGGGGGGCTTCCAATACATGGGAATCTGGCAATTTTAATGATTATTTAATGCACAGGTGTCAAACTGATTCCAGAACGGGCCAAGAGGGTGCAGGTTTTCCTTCCTACTGAAACAGCGCAGACAGTTAGGGCAATGAGGAGGTCTGCTGGAAAAAGCAGAGAAAAGATTGGTGAAAAGGTGTTGTCTTGGTGGGTTGGAACGAAAACCTGCACCCACTTGGCTGTTTCTGGAGTGAGTTTGACACCTATGCTTTAATGTGATCTGAATTCTTCATTAAGAAATCAATGCTGCTCAGAGTCAGTCCATTTATAGGTATTATTGACATTTTTGTCTATCTTTAGAGCAGTGTATCAGACAGAGTTGTTTTTATTTGTTGCTGGAGTGACTTGCCGCCAAAGAAAGTATTTTTGAGTATTCCTATGTATCGTTTATTGGTGTGAAAATACGGTACATTAAACGCTTCATTTTAATGATGATTTTGTTTCTTTAGGATTTTGTGGTAATATTGATAAGTTAACAACTTTGTACATTTACACACATTTACAAACACTGTGAACCCTAGAATGGTAACCCTCTATTTCAGGGGTTAACTTTCACGCTTCTGAAATAGAGGGTTACCATGGTTACCGAGGGAAAACAATGGGTACCCTTCATTGCACCATCTTGCTTAGGACCCCTTTTTCCCCCCCGGTAACCATGGTAACCTTCTATTTCAGAAGCGTGAAAGGTAACCCCTGCAATTGAGGGTTACCATTCTAGGGTTAAATGCCAAATTAACAGAGGTAGCACAGCATTTAAAACTCGTTCAGGAATAAACAACAGCTCAAGTGTTCTTCATGGATATCAGTGCCGTTTGATTAGCGTGGCTCCGTCAATGTTACAGTGATATTTCGAAGCGAAGTGGTACAGTGGTAGCTCAACTTACGAATACTTTTACATGTGAAATTTTCATTTTACAAAACCCTTTGATATTAAAATTACTGTTCTAATATACCAAAACAAGGTCCCAGTTACAAAATCCCGCAAAACTTAAATACATTTTATTTTGAAATAGTTGCGGTAGCATTCCATCCTGCTTGATAATCTCCCTACACTGCACTGGCCTCCCATTGG
Organism: Stigmatopora argus; assembly: GCF_051989625.1. Lineage (NCBI taxonomy): Eukaryota > Metazoa > Chordata > Actinopteri > Syngnathiformes > Syngnathidae > Stigmatopora > Stigmatopora argus. The sequence goes on from NC_135398.1 coordinate 14,987,833, forward strand.
CTGTCTCAACAGCAACAACCCTCTGTGTTTTTTTTAAATGAGGAAGCAGGCTTTCTGTTATCCATCATTGATTGATATTTCTAGGCAATATGGCCGTACCGCTCCTCCCATCGCTATGAAATTGAAGCAAAAGGAAGCATTAAAAGTGACGACTCTTTAGCATTGCCTCGCTGTGATTTTGAAAAAAGAGGTCACCAGTGAACAACGAGATAGAGAGACTGTTACTCCTTTGGAAAGAGGGGGAAGAAATTGCAGGACATACAGTGACGGAGGGGAATGTAAACTCAAACAGGTAAAGAATGAAAAAATAAATGCGAAAAACATCATAAAACAGAAAGACGTTAATAAAAAAGATATGTTCTACTTAATACTAAGTTGCCTTGAATTTGTAATTTGAAATTGTTTAGATGTTTTTTTATGTGCATGTGCTCATGTGCTTTGTCTATTGCTTAATGTTAGCTTCCTCCTTAAACTAATGCGGCTGCACGAATAGAAAATGTTTTTGCATGCTCGTTATTCATTTTAATACATTAACAAATCATTTTCAAACGTTTAGTTGGTAGTTTTGGTTGAGTACAGTGGAACAAATTAGAGAATTTACATGTATTACATACATATTTATATATGAATACTGCTCTATTTACGAAAAAGTTAGGAAACACGTTCTGGAACCAATTAATTTCATAAGTAGAGGTACCACTGTAATTCTACATTTCTGTCCATCCAAACTGCCAGGCTGCCATTAGGATTCAGCTGCTAGATGTGTTGAGGAAAAAGAGATGTCTGCAAAATTGTCTGCACATACAATGCGAGCTGAGGAGGATGTTGTCAAGGAAATGTCTAGTATTGCTGGTCATGTTTGAAAATTCCAAAGCATGCCATTGCATGGCATAAGTACTACCTTGTTTTTATGCAGACTTGCAGCGTCGTTCAAACGAAAAACGAAATCAAGCTCTACTTGTCTGTAATGAGGCTTTTTCTGTTGATTTGGTCAGAGCATCTTCATATAAACAGACCTTAAATGTAAACAACTGAACTATTTTAGCAACGGCTACTAGTCCCTCATTAGTGAGTATAAAGGTATATTTATGTCTACAGTTGAGCGAACAGGATTGTATTGGGTCTACTTTTTTTCATACCAAAACCGGTGAATCTCGAACCAAAAATAATACACTTGAAATAACATACAACCAAATTATTTTCAGGCTTAGAATTTGATCCACTAGCAATAGCTATGCATCTATTTATTTAAATGTTTTGACCATATATATATATATATATATATATATATATATATATATATATATATATATATATATATATATATATATATAGTCAGCTGGGATAGGCTTCAGCACCCCCCGCAATCCGGTACAGAAAATGATTAAATTAATGAATTGCAAGTGAAACAGAGAGGCACACTCACCTGTCTGGGGATCAACAGAGAAGTATTGCTGGCCTTGTACCAGTGTGTACACTAGCCTGGCGCTATTCCCATAAGTCGGGTCATCAGCATCTGTCGCTGTCACTTGGATTATCGAAGTGCCTGCAGGGAGGAAAGAAAAGGATGAAAGGACAGGAAGAAGGAAAACAGAGGGAATTGTGGTTGGAATAAGGACCATGTCAAATAAAACTAAAGAATAGTCAAGTCATCTTCCATACCGCGCATCCTCGAAAGTGTTGCGGGGGTTGCTGGAGCCTAACCAAGCTGACTTCAGGCAAAAGGCAGAATACACCATACACTGGTCGCCAGTCAGCCGTAGGGCACAAATGACCATACGCACTCACAATCATACCACCACCAGTGGGAATTGAGCCTGCGCCTGCCCGCACCAAAGTCAGGCGAGTGAACCTCTCCACCATGAGGCGACCAAACTAATGAATATTTGTAGTGAAATTGTCACTATACAGCACCACTTATGGTATATTCGACATTTGCTGTGCTATTTCCACACAAACACTTACTTTATTCACCAAATCTAAACACCCATACAAACACACCTTCCTCTCCCAGTGTTAAACTCCCTTCCCCTCCGGTCTCTCTCTGTCTCAGTTCATTTTTCTTCATTTCCCTCTCCAATTTCTTTTTGCTACCTTTTTGCTGGACCGTCGGAGATTTGGATCCCAGAGGCTCTTTTGTGCTGTTTGGCACAAAGTATCAACCCACTAAATGTAATAGCTGTAGGTTCAAATACAAGGAGGCCCCAATTTTTTTTTATTTTCAAGGGAGCACTGTCGAGCCAATTTGTGTGTTTTTGTTCTCTCGAAACCAAAAAATTATAAAATGACAAAGTTAGAAATGTTGTCAACATTTGAATATGTTAAAACCTCCAAATTGGCCCATTTTAATTGCTAGGAAAAATAATAATAAAGACCCTTAGAATTGCAATAGGGGCGACCTGGTGGAGCAGGTGTTTAGCGCGCCGGCCTCACAGCTCTGGGGTCCTGTGTTCAAATCCAGGTCACGTCCACCTGTGTGGAGTTTGCATGTTCTCCCCGGGCCTGTGTGGGTTTCCTCCGGGTACTCCGGTTTCCTCCCACATTTCAAAAACCTGCATGGTAGGCTGATTGGACACTCTAAATTGCCCCTAGGTATGGGTGTGAGTGTGAATGGTTGTCCGTCTCCTTGCCGTGCCCTGCGATCGGCTGGCCAGCGATTCAGGGTGTCTCCCGCCTCTGGCCCGGAGGCAGCTGGGATTGGCTCCAGCACCCCCCGCGACCCTAATGAGGATAAAGCGGTTCAGAAAATGAGAGAGATGAGAGAGAGAATTGCAATAGAGCTGGGGTGGCCAAGTCCGGTCCTCGAGACCCCCTATTCGGTCTATTTTCCATATCTCCCTCCACCAACACACCTGAATCAAATAATCTGGATCGGTATCAAGCTTCTGGACAGCTTGCTGATGAGTTGATCATTTGATTCAGGTGTGGTAGAGGAGGGAGATATGGAAAACAGACTTAATATGGGGCTATCAAGGACTGGACTTGGCCGCCCCTGAAATACAGCCTATCGCACCCAAGTATGCTCGGGCCCTAATAAAGTAGTAAGTGCCCATTTTAATTGCTAGGAAAAATAATAATAAAGACCTTTAGAATTGCAATACAGGCTATCGCACCCAAATATGCTCTGGCCCTGATAAAGTAGTATGTGCAAACCAATGGGTATACTGCCAGTTTTTTTTTGTAGGCAGCTGAATTGAAAAAAAAAAGTCTGATTGATGAGGGCCTCTCAATGTCAGGAAGTGACATGTGAATCGGTCTCTGTGTGACATCAGAAAAGTCGAGACATAAGAGGTTATCTCAGCCACCTATTTAAATTACCCCGCAACTCCACATTGTCGCCAGATCAATTCTTTTGGCTTTGTATCGGCTGCATCCTGCACTTCTTTTTGCACTCTTTTTATTGATCTTTCATAAGCGGATCTTTGTTCGACTTCAAGCTTGTGTGTGTCAAAAAGTCAGAGGAGCAGTTCATGTCTAATCCCCAAAGCACTTGGCAGATTTGCAGATTTTTCTGTGAGTTCTGCACTCCGAAAAATTTGTGCCCTCAATGATTTCCTTAAGGATGAGATGGCTTTCTTGGAAGAATCTTCCTCCCTTGAGAGAGTTTCTAACCTTACCACGTCAAAAAGTTAGAATAATATTTGACCATAAATAGCATGAAGCTATATCTTGACCCATAGTATGTACAAGTGTTTCAAGTTGACTTTTTTTCCAAAGTCTGAGCTGCTACTTGGTTAGCTTGCCTTCTGTTGTGGCTCAAAATCTAAGATACAAACATGTACAGATATTCCACTGTTCCAATGAAGTGGGTAAGAAATGTGACACTCTATGTACAGCCATGTAGTATATGTACATAGTCTATTGTGTGTATCACATTTGTAACTTTGACCACAAGTCAAATAACTGTAGATTTTAAACCTAATGTTGTTGGGATAGATTAGTGAAATTTAAATGCCTCGAAATTCACACCATCGCTACGGCCTCCGCCATCTTACTTACCCATTCTATTCAACTACACTGTAAACTGGATGAATTTGGTAACACGAGTGCATTGTGAATCATCTGAGCATGATAATAACAGTTTGATGTAAATCGTCCTACGTTTTTTTTTTTTTACATTTCATATCGATTTTGTGTGAATCGCATTCACTCCTGATGAAAACATAAAACTCCTGGGTACTCCCGAAATGTGGTCGATGAAGGTTGGCAGCTCTGCATTTGTACTCCCTATTAAACCGTGAATATGGAGGTGAAAATTGTGAATCAAGGGGAGTATTATTCGAGAGAAATTGTCAAATTCAACGATTTTAAGGCAATTTTAAGGGTACGGCTTATACGCAGAGGCGGCTAATATGCGAAAAAATACAGTAGCTAAAAAAGTAACCAATTCTGCTTGATGTTGTTGACTTGATTTCAAAAAAGGATAATGAAGAAAAAAAGTACTTCAATTATGTACCTATATTTGCCATCTCAGGCACGGTGGCGCTGTAAGGACCTTCGTCGAAGATAGGTGGGTTGTCGTTGATATCCTGCACTCGAATTATGAACTGTGATGAGGGCTCTAGGGCACGGTCTGTCTGCCTGTCAGTGGCCGTGGCAATGAGACGGTACTCATCCTTCTCCTCCCGGTCCAGTGGCTTGGTGACGTGGATGTTACCTGTCTTCTCATCAATCACAAAGACAGAGCCAGCCCCCTCACCTCGTAGGACATATTTAGTCCTTCCATCATTCCTGTCCATGTCAGTGTGCAGCTAGAGAAGAGAAAACAGTCAGGAAAAAAATATTAAGATCACAAGCAAAAATCATTAAAACACTTTGCTGCTTTTCCTGTTTTAGGTGGGGCTTGAATCAGAAAACATTCTATTCGAGTGGAAAATTGGGAATTAAAAAGACAACCACATGGTGTAAGGTTGACTAAGGGAAATATACACATCAGGAACTGTAAAAATTGCATTTCTGTCTTTCAGGGCCCATGTTAGCAATTTTTAGCCAAATTATTCATCGCTAATCATTCATTCATTTTCCAAACCGCTTATCCTCACAACGGTTGTGAGGGGTGCTGGCGCATATCCCAGCTGACTTCGGGCACCAGGCGGGGGACACCCTGAATTGATAGCCAGCCAATCGCAAGGCACGAGGAGATGCCTTCTCCAAGTCCACAAAGCACATGTAGACTGGTTGGGCAAACTCCCATTCCCAGACGAGGACCCTCCTGAGGGTGTAGAGCTGATCCACTGCTTCACAGCCAGGATGAAAACCACACGACTCCTCCTGTATCCGAGATTCGACCTCCGGGTGGACCTTCCTCTCCAATACCCCAGAATAGACCTTCCTGGGGAGGTTGAGGAGTGTGATTCCCCTATAATTGGAACACACCCTCCTTTTTAAAAGGGGGAACCACCACCCCGCTCTGCCAATCCAGAGGCACTGTCCCCAATGTCCACAATATGGTGCAGAGGTGTGTCAACCAAGAGCGTCACAGCCCCACAACATCCAGAGCATTTAGAACCTCCAGGTGAATCTCATCCAACCCTGGGGCCTTGCCACTGAGGAGCTTTTTAACCACCTCAGTGACGTCAACCCCAGAGATATGAGAATTTGCCCCAGGGTCCCCTGGCTCTGCTTCCTCATGGGAAGGTGTGTCGGTGGAGTTGAGGAGGTCTTCAAAGTATCCGGCCCACCGATTCACATCGCAAGTCGATGTCAGCAGCGCACTATCCCCACTACACACTGTTGATGGTGCACTGCTTCCCCCTCCTGAGACGTCAGATGGTGGACCAAAATTTCCTTGAAACCACCCGGAAGTCATTCTCCATGGCCTCACCGGACTCCTCTGGAGTCCCATGGGCCAACAAGGTCTAATAGGACTCCTTTTTCAGTCTGACGGCATCCCTTTCAGCCGGTGTCCACGTTCCCTGCAGACCCTCACAGAACGTTTGGGTCTACCGGGCCACACGAGCATCCACTCCCACCAACGGAGCCAACTCACCACCAGGTGGTGATCGGTTGACGGCTCCGCCCCTCTTTTTACCCGAGTCTCCAAGAAATGCAGAGTTAAGTTTGTTTTATTGTTCCGACAATATGAACATTTTATATTACATGTCTGTTTTTAGTTTTGAGATTTATCAAATAAATGTCCCCCAAAAATGTGATTTTTACTCCAGTGCGATTTGATATGTTTTTCCCCTTTCTTTTAACATTTTTTGGCGAGCGCAACTTATACAATTTATAGTCCAAAAAAATACGGTAGTATATTGGAAACTGAATATTCTATTGCACTATGCACACTGTCCCTTTAGATCACATTAGATCGATAATATTGCCTGGCTCTAGCTAAAACGCTAACTAAAAAGTTATTTTCTCCTCCTGTTTTTTTTAACGTCTTGCTGTCAGATTTGTTAGCATCCTGTCACTGCTGATGATCTGCTGAGTCATAAGCTATTTTCTAACGGTTGTCTTATCATTACTGCTATTTATTGGAGTCCACATTCCACCTACAAGAACGGAATATTTATAGCAGAGATTCTGTGTTTGACAGATTGCAACGAAACCAGTCATCACAAACAATTATATATCACGTCAGAGATCACATTTGCATGTGAGTCACTAATAGAAATATTATTTGAGCATTCTGTTGAAAATTCCATGTGTTTTTTGAAAAAATAGGATAGCTTAATTTTACACAAGTTTGTTCTGCACTTAAAGAATTAATAAATGGGGACATTTCAGGGTGAGTGCGACCCCAAAAGAGTTTATTCATTCATTCATTTTCTGAACCGCTTCATCCTCACAAGGTTCACAGGGGGTGCTGGAGCCCATCCTAATTGACTTTGGGCCAGGGGCCCTGAACCGGTTGGCCAGCCGATCGCAGGGCACAAGTAGACGGACAACCATTCACACTCATACCAAGGGGCAATTTAGAGGTTACAAGTAACCTGTTTTTGGAATGTGGGAGGAAACCGGAGTACCTGGAGAAAACCCACCCAGGCCCGGGGAGCGACCTGGATTCAAACCAAGGACCCCAGAGCTGTGAGGCCGACACGCTAATCACTCATCCGCCAGGCCTCCCAAAAGAATTTAATTGAATGGATTATATATGCGTGTGCTTGCCTATTTGTTTTGGATTTAAGTTCTCATTAAAATACAATTAGCACACTTTCCGACTGACTTCTTGGGTTTAAAATCTCACCTCAACACCAGCCAATGATCTATAACAGATCCATGTCAGCAAAAGCTATCGTCCAATTTCACTTGTCTTTGCATGGTTCCCCATCGGTGGACATCTATAATAATGCTGGTCAATCTCTCACATCTTTTTTTCCTCTCAGTGGTAGTATTGCAGGAACATTTGTTTACACAAGCTCATTCATTTATTTATTAGTCTGTCCATTAGAATAATGGGGTTCATGTGAGTGCTAGAGCATATTGCAGATGACTAAAGGGGAGGCAGGGTAAACTATTAAATTATTGCCAGTCAATCACAGGCTACAAAGAGAAAAATATATAATTATTAATATTTACAAGTGGCCCAGTGGTCGAGTTCTTAGCGCGTTGGTCAACGCATTGGTCAACGCATTGGTCAACGCATTCGTCAACGCGTTGGTCTCACAAGTACTGGGGTCGAGGGTTTGACCCCAGGTAGGTCCTTACTGTGTATTTTGCATGTTCTCTGGGCTTGCGTGGGTTTTCTCTGGGTAGTCCCATTTCCTACCCACATCCCAAAACACACAGCCCGTTGGTTCAACACTCTAAATTACCCCAAGGTATGAGTGTAAGCATGAGTGGTTGTCTGTCTCCTTGTGCCCTGCGATTGGATGGCCATCGATTCAGGTTGTCCCCGGCCTGGTGCCCGTAGTCGGCTGGGATAGGCTCCAGCACCCCCAAGACCCTTGTGAGGATAAGCAGTTCAGAAAACGAATGAACTACTAAATTTACACTCGCCAGAAAACACGATCCCCAAGAAAACTCAGAGGCACAGAGAGAAAATAAAAACTCCATAATCAAGGATTAAGCCTTATAATGGAAAGTTTATTTATCACTCAACTGTGAGGCACGCACTAACCAGTCATCCACTATGCTGTCAGTCAATTTCTGTGAGTTGCTTCAAAATGAGAATTTATCAGTCTTGTATTTATCAATTCAATTTATCAGTAAGTTATAAAACAAGTGATAACATAAGATAAAAAATACAATTTTGAATTTTAAAAAAAAATTAATAGCAGAAAAAAATCGCGAATAAGTGAAATCGCGATAATCGAGGAAGACTGTGAGTAAACTTGTTATCAGGCTCCACTGAAGATCCATTTGAGGTTCAATTATAGCTGGTAATAGTTTCACTAAATTCAACCTATTGAAACTTTTTTAACAGCACTGAACAGTATTTATTCGTCTATTACACAGGTATTTTTCCAACCACAAGTTCCTCTTAGAACGTTTTTTAAAAACTTGTTCAAGTTTTCTCTCATCCTTCATCTGACAAAAAACACTAAGGCAATGGACCATCCAGAATCTCCTGGGAAGCCTCACTTCTCTCTCTTCTGAATTAAGAGCCATTAACAATCAAAGCATTAACAGCCCTACTGCTTAACGACGGGACTTAATGAGCTTCTTAATGAAGCCCAGCATCATTACCAGAGTGAGTGGTGGCAGTCGTGATCGAAAGGTTTCCTTAGATTCATTCTCTACCAGGAGAGGCTTCTGTTTCACATCTATTTAACACTGACCTATCAACATTATCTTTGCTCCAAAGATTAATACAACGTAATAAAAGGAAAAACTATTATCTTGATTTCAATTTCAGACCCAACAAGGTACATGATTCCTCCCAAAACATTCAGGTTAGCTTTATGATGGTAGTTGGTAATTGAGTATATAATAAACTGTGTGGGTTTATTTATTTTAGGGTATTTCGGATCAGCTCCCTACAAATCTCTGTGAATACAGTCAACCAAGAACAACTGCAATGCATTTTTACGACCTCAAGAATCACAGCTCGTCTGTACCAAGTGTTTGAACCATCACTGAAAAGATGGTATTTCAGTAGAGTAGTACTACTAACTTAATGCGTTATGAGACCGAGCTCGTATGTCGAATTACTTTGCCTCGCTTCCACCTTCACTTTTAGCCGGAATTTTTAAAAGGGACCTATTTTGTTTGCTTTTGTCTTCCTTTCAAAATATTACAAAGATGGCGCACACAAATGTCCTCACAATAGGATAACGCACGACCACTTGCCAATTTGTCCGGTTGCTCCTCTCGTATTGGCAAGCCAGCTCCGTCACGTGTATACAACTCTCATGTTTTTCGATTATTTCATGATTAATATCGATTGTCATCATACGCCTTTTCTTCGCACTACCCTTCATTGAACCTGCTTGCTTTGGACCTATTGTTTTTCCCTTAAACACGCAAAAAAATGCAACGCTCTGCCCAGTGCTCGTAGATATCTTTACACAAGGGAGATCCGGCGATAAAGACAGTGCACTGTTATCATAAGCAGCCTCTCGCGTCTCAGCCACCTGGCTGTCTCGTATCTCAAGGCAAATATTTGCTGGGAATTTTACTCGTATCTCAAGGCAAATATTTGCTCGGAATTTTACTCGTATCTCAAATTTCACGTATGTTGGGGCACTCATATGTCAAGGTATTACTGTATTCTACCCAAATACCAACATGCAATAAAAATGAGCACGTGGATGTGGATATTTGGATTGAGAATGTTCTATATTGTTTTATGAAAATGTTCTTTGGCGGCCCGGCGACTAAGGCCTCACAGTTCTGGGGTTCTGGGTTCGAATCCAGGTCGGTCCATCTGTATGGAGTTTGCATGTTCTCCCTTAGCATGCATGGGTACTCCGGTTTCCTCTCACATTCCAAAAACATGCAGGGTAAGCTGATTGGTCACTATAATTTGCCTATAGGTATGAGTGTGAGAGGAAATGGTTTTCCGTATCCTTGTGCCCTGTGATCGGCTGGCCACCGATTCAGGGTGTCCCCCAGTCCGGAGTCAGCTGGGATAGGCTCAGCACCCTCCGCGACCTTTGTGAGTGAGGATAAGGAGTTCAGAAAATGAATGAATGTAATGTTCTTTGTAATTGTCAGAATATTAAGCATTGCTGCTATCTTGGTCCAAGGCTCACTTGGAAAAGAGATTGCCAATCTCAAAGAGTGTTCCTGATTAAATAATGGTTAAATTAAAAAAAAAGATATAGACGGGTGGACCAGTACATGATATATATTCCCAAATCAGCTAAAATAGATCTAAGCTCACACACAACCCTAATAACATTTAAGCCTTTTGTGCTTACTGTATTACAGTGACTATCAGGCAAGTTCTTAAGTGCAATACAAGCAGAGAAAAGATTTCTATCTGTAATTTACTCATCATAATTTACCATTGCCATATGACTATGGTATTCTGCTTGGTTGAGTACTTGTTCCTTTGATACAACTATTTTTCCTGTTTCCTTACAAGAAAATCATTTGTTACCTAAGTATAAAGTGAAGCATGGTTTGTTATTGGGTCTGGTTGGTGAAAGAGAAGGTGTCGGGAGAGAAAACAGAGAGAGAAACCACTCAGACCACCACTGCCAAGCATACCTGCCAATGTCAAATCTATTGAAAACAAAATGGACGATTTGGAATTAGAGCTTGCTCCTAATCGCTACACTCACGAATACTCCATGCTAATAATCACAGAGACGTCGCTACACCCACAAGTACCCGACACTACTCAGATCAGACAGGATGTGAAAAAAAGAGGTGGTGGGCTTTGCATTTATGTGAATGAGGGATGGTGTAACAGCTGCAATGTTCTCGATAGACACTGTTCCCCAGGCATGGAATTCATGTCGGTGAGATGCATACCCTTCTTTCTGCCCAGAGATAGCCATTGTTATCATCACTGCTGCCTATATCCCACCAGACGCTAAAGTAAGTACCGCTCTCTCCCCACTAATTGACACAATGAACACTCGTCTACCCACGTGCCGCGCACATAACTGCAGTGGATTATATATATATATATATATATATATATATATATATATATATATATATATATATGTATATATATATATGTATGTATATATATGTATATATATATGTATGTATATATATATATATATATATATATATATATATATATATATATATATATATATATGTGGTCAGGTAAAGTAAACGCAGTTTAAAATGATCAAATTTTCATTGTTATAATTTTATCGCCCAGTTCTAGGTGAATAAAATGGTTTTGTGTGTTTTTGTGTGTCTGTCTGTCTGATTTGGCAGGTCATCGCATGGTGTGGCTCTTTGACTCCCACAGTTTAAAATATTAGCTCTTTGTGTCGAACTTGTTCAACACCCCTGGTGTAGTGGTTCATTCACCCCACTTTGGTTTGGGCAGCTTAGGATTGATCCCTACTAAGTAGCAGTGTGATCGTGAGCGCTAATGGTTACCTTTCTAGTTTAGAGTGTTGTCTTTTGCCAAAAGTCAGCTGGTATAGGTTTCAGCACCCTGTAGCCATGGTGTTGAAAAATAATGGAAAAAAAAGAATGTCTCTCTCTCACACACTCTTTTTCCCTCTCTCTCTCTCTTTTCCCCTATATTTAATAACAGAAAAAAGTATAAAAAGTACTTCTTTCCTGAAGCAGCATGTCATACTAAACAAACACTATCCTTGAAGGACATATCAAGGGCCTCGCAGTCAGACAGTTTATCATTTATTAGTTGCACATTTAGTTTAACATCAAATTTATTGTACTTTAAAACAAAGTGGAAGGAGAGGAAGCACTCTTTAAAATTTATCCTCAGTGCTGTCACTGGTTCCACAAAGTTAGTCCTAACCATTAGATCATTTTTAGTTTAGTATGGAGCATTTGTCCTGTATTGACACCGTAGATTATAGCCTTGGCTCCTATTTCCAGCTTTAGAGATTTATCCAAACCGAATTTTCTGGGATAATACAAAAACAGCATAATTCAACGTGAGCATAAAAAACATGCATTGTATGATTTTCATTTTAGTAAACAAACCATGAACATGTAAATTATGACTTGCTAGCAATTGTTGGAGAGTTGACCTTTTAGCAATTATTTCCCTTTTTAAACATAACCAGGTTCCTAATAAAGTGTAAAAAGGCATGTTCATATTTATCTCCTTACCTATAGTGGGTGCCTACATGAGTGCTGATCAGGAGATTAAAAATTCATAAGTATAATAGGATTTCTAAGAGCATTATTTTCTCTTGTGTGCCACAACAGTCTAATACAACTGGGTCTAATAGTATGCATTTCAAGCCCAGGATACTCACATAATGGGTGTATTCCAAATATCAGCATCATAATATGAGTTTGAGTGTGTGGTCTGGCTTTGTTCCCTCTTTGAGAAATAGTTGATGGTCTAAAATGGTTTGACATGTAGGGTGAACTGAAAAATGTTTTGTTTGTGATTTCAAATGGTAAAAGTCCAATATTTTAGGTGTTCTCTTTTAGGATAGGCATAAATCAAATAAAGAACTTTCTCACAATTGCAAAAATGTCTTCCAAAATGGTCCACCAGCCTGTAGGCTCTGGAAATTTTCCTTTGCCGATTCAGATAAAATAGATTTTTATCTGTGATGTCAGTACAATAACGGTGATTGTTCCAAATGAAATGCAAGACAACAAAAACAATGAACTCGCAGGAGGACAGCGAATACAGTGATAAAAGTGTTTCTATTCTTTTTCTCATGCCTCAGGAATGTTTGACTTCGACTATGAAGCCATATCAGTTCAAACCCAACTCTCGACACCAAATAAGGATGAATGAAATTCAGAACACAAATCAGGAAGTGAAACAAAACGAGACACGCTTTGGAATATTTTTTAGTCTAATGTATTTTTTTTCATGCCTTATATCAGGGGTAGGGAACCTATGGCTCTCGAGCCAGATGTGGCTCTTTTGATGGGTGTATATGGCTCTTGGAGTTCTGAACGCACCAATAGGAGCGTCAAGTCGCACTGTGGCGCCGACTCCCTCTAGCGCCGCTAATGATAAATTTTTCTTCATTAAACTCTTTTGCATGCACCCTCATTGATTATCAATGGCGTAACCATGTTGTCATAAGAATTCAGAGACTTTTTGTACTTGGAAAGTGGTGAAACAACTAAAAAGGCACACATTTTCATGTATTTTGACTTTTGAATGCTGAGTATGGCTCTCCAGGAATAAAATTTGACAATCGGAATTGTTTACCGCTCTCTCCGTCAAAAAGGTTCCTGACCACCTGCGAGGACACTTTGTCAGCAAAAAGGAGTGCATAATTTTAGCAGTGTGCGGCCAGCACATACTTGGTAATACATGTGTTCTGGGGAGCCACCTGATGGTGTAGAGCAGGGGTCCCCAAACTTTTTCCTGTGAGGGCCACATAACTTTTCCCTTCTCTGATGGGGGGCCGGGGTCAGTTTGTAACAGAAAAAGTGTGACGATCGTAGGGGAGCTTAACATTTTTATTGTTTTCCAGAAAGCCACACAAAACCAAATAACCCTTTCCAGGTTCTTTACAGAAAAAAAGTCAGGAAACAAATAATAGCACTTAATGAAATAAATAATAACTAAATAACCCTCTCTGAGTTCTTCACAGAAAAAAACAGGAAATAAATAACACTATTTATGAAATAAATAATAACTAAATAACTCTCTCTGGGTTCTTCATAGAAAAAAAAGCCATGGAACATTAACTTTCAGTTGTGCCATGCACAATCTTCTCCCTTTGCTCTGAAGTTTATGCACGACACCACAACCTTCATTACAGAATCCCACGTCAACACTTTGCAGCACAGTGCTTGCTGGTGAATTAGGCAGTGGACTCGTAGCGGGGCAGTGAGACCCCTTTTTTCCAACTCTCGGTTCATGCGTCCTATTAGACCGTGAGTTTTGCCCACCATGCTAGGAGCCCCGTCAGTCGTGATGCTAGCTAGCTTTGACCAGTCCAGGTCCAACTTCTCCATGGTTTGGCACACTTTGTCAAAAATATCCTCTCCCGTTGTAGTCCCTTTGAGACTTTGGAGGGCTGCCAGATCCTTGCATATCTCAAAGTTTGCGCTAACTCCACGAATAAAAATGAGCAGTTGCGCTGTGTCTTGCACGTCCGTGCTTTCATCCAGTGCTAATGAAAAAAAGTCAAATTCTTCCGTCTTCTGCTGCAGCTGGGCATATACATTACTCCCGATTTCTTCAACGCGTCTGGTCATTGTACTCACCGACAGACTTACGGCATTAAATGCATCTCTTCACCTCCTCCGCGACAGCATCCATTTATTTCTTAACAAACTCTCCGTCAGTGAAAGGCTTGCCGCTGCTTGCTATCAGTTTAGCAACCCGAAAGCTGGCCCGAACGGATGCCTGGTTCAGCTGAGCTTGGCGTACAAATGTATTCTGCTGAGATAGTAGTCCACTTTTTAGCTTTGAGAGTTTGTCTGCTCGTATTTGACCTTGCAAGCTATAGTACTTATCTTTGTGACGGGATTCATAGTGTCGGTGAAGATTGTATTCTTTGAATACCGCCACCGTCTCTTGACAGATGAGACAAACAGCCTTTCCTTTGCATTGAACAAAAAAATAATCGTTTGTCCACTCCAGGTTAAATACCCTGCATTCTGAATCAATTTTTCTCTTACCTAACTTTTTCGCCATTATTCCTTTCTCTCTTTGACAGGGCGGGGCCTAGGATTTTTTTTCTGGAGGCCAAATAGGAAAAAAATCCGATAGCATCTCTGGTATTGTTCAGAGGGCCGGGCCAAATGTGCTGACGGGCCGTATCCGGCCCGCGGGCCGTAGTTTGGTGACCCCTGGTGTAGAGGTTCACTCGCCTGACTTCGGTGCGGGCAGGTGCGGGCAGGCGCAGGCTCGATTCCCACTGGTGGCTATATGATTGTGAGTGCGAATGGTCGTCTGTCTCTTTGTGTGCCCTCTAATCCTGACTGGCACCCAGCCTACGGTGTAGTCTGCCTTCCGCCCGATGTTGGCTGGGATAGGCTCCAGTAACCTCCGCAACCCTTATGAGTGATGCACGTTAGGAAAGATGAAACTACTTTCCTCAGATATTCCTAAAATAGTCATAGAAGGCTAGTTGAACGCTTTTAAATTGCCCTAGATATGAGTGTGTCCATCTCCCCGTGCCTTGGCTGGCCACCGATTCAGGGTGTTCCCCGTCTGGTGGCCAAAGTCAGCTGGGATAGGCGCTAGCACCCCCCGCCCCCCCCCCCCCAACCCTTGTGAGGATAAGAGGTTCAGAAAATGAATCAATGTTTTCCGGAATAAAATTTTTAAATAACACCAGTGTGAAAAATTGTTGGTGTTCTACATTGAAGATCCCAAATATTAGGATGTAGTGGAACCAAGGTAATTACTTTTATTTGTTAAAACAAGGTTTAAAACAGTATCTCTGTAATTTCCCACACCAGATTGAACTCTCAATCTCAAAAATGTGCGGCCAACGCCCTAACCACTCTTCAAGTGTTAATATAGCACTTTTATTGAATGGCAAAATAACAATAGCATTGGCAAATCTGTGATCAATCCAGTGTGGTTGGACACATAAATTGGATATTTTGACAATAGACTACAGTTATTGTCCACTGTGAGGTTTAAAGAAGCCTACAGCACTTATTCAGGGCTCATTAATACTCGTTTGATTAGCAAAATAGCGACTCAGGATTACAATTCACTTTCTATTGAGTACCGAGATGGTTGTAGGATAACACTAGGAGAACAGACCATCTATAACACCTGTC
The DNA here is from genome assembly GCF_051989625.1 of Stigmatopora argus. NCBI lineage: Eukaryota > Metazoa > Chordata > Actinopteri > Syngnathiformes > Syngnathidae > Stigmatopora > Stigmatopora argus. The sequence continues at coordinate 15,003,607 of NC_135398.1, forward strand.
TCATTCTCATGACTGTCATTATGTTTCTCCATCGTTAATAGCGGAGCGTAATACACTCTAGGGATAATATGTGTAACCAGTTAGTCAGTAACGAATTACACAGAAAAAAGGATATGACTATAATCTCTTGTTTGTTGAGCTGAAAATATAGTGATAAATCCTTTTAAACCTGGAGTAAATCAGTTTTGATTGCATAGCCTTATTGGCACGAGACCATGAGGGACTTAAATTGACATACAGGAATACTCAGTTTGTGCCTTGGGGTAACGATCATTGCTGGAAGAGGGAATGTAAGACTGTTAGTTCAAGTGGTTATGTCAGTACCCAAAGGTGGGAGCAGATTGGTAGTAATCATGACCAAACCCTTGGTCAAATGGAATATTGGGATTATGTTGCATCTCAATTAACCATTGATTAGTTGAAGATTTGACATCTTCCTTTTAAGGCACAGTAGTAACCTGGCAAAATGATGATCATTTTCAATGGCAAATGTAAAACAATCCATTAAAAAAACTGCAGGGTTAGATTACGTAAAACACATCTTGTAAAATGAGTACCTGAGGGAACCTAAATTTAGATATTTTATGCAAATTGCTTGTAATAAAACCATCAGCCGTGTCATATTCATTTAAAAAAACATATCCACACAAAAATGAACCCATGTAAATGAGGAATCAAATGCATATTTTACTTACCCGGCCAATGAGGACAGGTTCAGGTCCAGCATATTCTTCAATCACAAAGAACTGGTTCCAAATCCAACTTCTCCTGCTACGAGAACGTGACTTCTTTTCTTTCAAGGGATCTTCAGAATCCTCCTTGCTTTCGGCTTCCTCGAACACAAGGCCATTCTCATTGTCTGGATCCAGCACCTGCACCCCAGAATCTTGAGAAGAGTGGTCCCATTCTGGAGCTGGATGGAGCCTCAGGACATGACTGCTGTTGACAGTCTTTCTGTCTTCATCTAGTGAGTAGTGAGTAGTGCCAAGTTCTGTTTGAGTAGTTTGAACTGACTTTGTTAATAGGTCTCTAAGGGCATCTGCCGTTCTGTTCCAAGGTCTTACTCCCTGGGGTTGGGTTGTCAGCATTGATGGAGTCGAGTCATTTGTTTCAGCAGGAATATGCAGTGGCAAATGTTTTGTCATCTGGAGAGGGGATTCTGTTTGGGTGATTGGCACTTCTTTGTTCAAGATGAGATTGACGTTGTCACGAGGTTCTGACATGAACAGCACATGTTTATTCACACTATCACTACCATCTGATACTTGTAGATCAACATTGTCTGTCCCTTTACTGAAACCTGGACCCATCACTCTTGGATTAACATAAGTGTTAGAACTCTGTTTCCGATTAAGATCTGGAGTGCTGACCAAATTTAGATATGGAAATGCAGTTTGATTATCATGTCCAGTATGTGTCTGAATGATAGGCGTATCTTGCCTTCCGATTTGAAGTGCCTCTAACTGCCTGTGATTAACGTCAATCAAATCTCTCTTTCTGCTCCGATTACTCTTACTGTTATGTTTCAGACTGGGAAGATTCTGCATTTGAGAATTAACTATCCTCACAAGGTTATCTTTTGACAGAACTTTCAGAACCTCATAAGTTCCACTGAAGTTAAGTTTTCGGTTTAATTCAATGCCCAATCCCTTCCCTGGTACACCTGTTACATGGACACTCATATCGGGTCTGCTTTTGTTTCTTGAACTCAATCTTATGTGACTTTTATTAGAATGTAAATCAAGTTTATGGTGCAATATGTTTCCTTTTCCAATTTTGGCCTCAACACTTTTTGTATTATTCTTCATTTTTAAATCATGACTTAGCTCCTTGCGCAGATTCACCTCTTTATTGCTGCAAGACTCAGCCTCCTTCTTAGCCATGGCATCTAGCCTCTCCTTGATAACAGCAGATGGAGTTGCATGATTGGGCAATGCTTTGGAGTGGGAAAGAGGCCCAAAGACACCTGCCTGTGCATGACTGATCAAATTTCTCAGAGTGACCATAGGCATTGCATTTGTGTCCATGCTCCCTTCCTTTTGGACTGGAGTTCGGTTGTCCTCTACCTTCATTATGTGTGAGCCACCTACTTCTTTCAATCGGACAACCTTACTGGCCGAGGTGACGCTCCACGGTCCTTCACATAGGCAGATGCAAATCAATAAGAGCAGATTGCTTTTAATCATCTTGTTTGAAGCGAGGTTTCCTAATTGGAGCAAGATATGCTTTGAGGAAGGCCTGGTTTTCCAGCTGTCTTCATTCTTTCTGTTTGTTTCCCTTTTTTCATGCCCTACCTGTCACGCTTTTAATCTTTGACATCCACTAAGCATGAGAGCAGGTGTCACTTTTTTGTTGCTTTGGCCACCACTTAATGTCTCTCTATCTTGCTCTGTGCTTTCTCTGATATTTCTTTTTATTTTACTCCACAGGGCCTTTAGTGATCGTCATTCAAAGAAGGTTGAACAACCTAAGAGAAAAATGATAAAGATAATCAAGGTCAAACTATAATCATGGCACTCAGTTAATTAAAAGTGGATAGACAGGTAAGGACACTCATGGTTGGGAGGGTTGATACATCAACAGAGGCGTAATCTCATTTCACAAATGAATGATAAAATCTAGAATACATTGTGTATCTTGATAATGACCTAAGTAGTGTTACGCTTGTATTTCTATAAACCGCACAATGGAAAAAATGAAATCCAATGTTGCACTCATTTGCATTACTTTTATAGATAAATTTCAAAGCATTTCAAACTGCTGTTTTAATTTCCTTTACATCCTTGATTAATTACCTGGATTAATATCGAAATGTTGATTCGTCACATACAAGTGCATGCCAAGGCAAATGCAAGCTATTCAAGCCGAGGGACTTAACATTGTCAGAAACTTTTAACATGTCTCTCTCATAATGTGACGTCTGCAGAGAATTCATACGCCACATCAACAAGTCATGTCACTCGTTTGAAAATTAGATCACAAATCAAAAGTTTGACCACCTTCGTATCACACCTAATAATTCATTGTCAGTCACGCTTACTCATCAAATGCAAGAACACAAAAACACAAACTTTCTGCTGCTTGTATTAAGGTATGGTCACACTATAACATACCTGTCAACCTCGGGAAATTGCTGCCGTTATTAATGATTGCAATTCCCCTTATTAACCGATAATAAACTGTACAAATCCAACGGTACACATAGTATTTATGCACATAGGACATACTTAAAAGTCCAAAATTTTCCTCAAAGTGAACGTAGTGCCCAATCAGTCGGTATGCCTTTTGTATGCATATCTTTATATAGTGAAAATGCAGACGTGTGGAAAGGGGAATGCCCGTGCGCATATCATGCTTAAAGCATAACAATATTAGCTGTCGACAATGACATTTTTGTCTCCTACAAGTTACCAAGACGATCCGGATTGGCCAAAACAAGATCGGTTTTACAAATAAAAGTATTTTAAAAAATCCTGTACAAAAGTTGTTATACGGCGTACACAATTTGAAATGATCAAAAAGCGTATAAAATACAGGAAAAACATATAAGTTGACAGGTATGCTATAAACACCCACTCCACGGAAAAATAATAGGTATAGTCGATGTTGCTCCCCCAAAAGAGTATGGCTTATGTGATGCATTGCATGACGGACAAGTACTTGACCAGATGTTGCCGCCACATGCCAAACATGGCCGCACACACATTGTAACATTCAACAATTTTAAGGCAATTTTAAGGGTGCGGCTCATATGCGCGGGCAGGTTCTATGCAATTAAATACTGTGTATTAAAAATAATAATTGTACAAGCAATGCATAACATGTCATTTGCAAGGTAGTTTATTGTTGAATACGAAATCGTACATTGTTTTCACCATTAGCCTCAATCGGTGCGGATAAATGCACAAAGCATATTGAATTTCTAGGCGCAATGTATGGTAATTATAATACTCCTAAAGTCAGACAAGGCATATACATGGCATTGACTGATTCAACGGTGATTCGAAGATTTACGTGGAAGTGGTGAAAACACTTAGCAGTAGTTTTCTTCTTCATTGGTGGATTAGCTCTGGATTTAACTGAAAGGACTGACTGCCCACCTTCAGAGGAAAACAAAGTTAGAGGTCGGTCGTATGACTTTGGTCAAATGACTAGGGTATATATTGTTGTGTATTGTATTATTTAAAAAGTGGTTACTTTATTGCCTCGCTCTCAGCAGCGCCACAACAACATACAAAATAGCCTCTTGAACTCAATTGGTCCATACAGCATGTAAGAAACATTGACAAGCGATATTAACACTGAGAAGTAAAGAGTGTGTGAGAAATATGGAACTGCCTACAGGACCCCACCCACTCAAACAAAAGGCCACAAGAGGAGCTCCACCCCTCCCCGCCCAAGCATTACGGTTAGGACACTTAATGAAATCTGTCATAAACTATCATTCATGTTGATTAGAGCTGTCACATCATCATTATGATAGTCTTATGGCTCTGCCCTAAGAAGCATTCAAATTATGTGTTACCCAGAATCCGTCAATGACATTGAGAACCCCAACCCCCTCAAGTAAATTCTACTACTTGCATCCAGTGCTGGCGTTTCATATCACACCAGAAGCACAATTTCCATCCAAGCCTGTGCGTTGTGTTTTACTTGTCAAACATACTGTATTTCATTTTGGCAATGTCAGATTCTGTTAGCAATTCACAGGAGTCTGACTGAAGTAAGGGTGATCGAAGGGATAATATTCTACCCCCTTTTTCTGAACTTGTATTGAAGCCTCTTTTTATCGCTACAAACAAACTTATGATTAACTGAATAGGGAAGGAAATATTATCCTTCCCTCTCTGTTTTCTGTGTTGTCTCTTTCCACATCTCCCACACACCAACTGTCGTCCTCTCAGCTCATTTAGGTACTTATCTCACAGCTCTTTAACTCATTTTGTTTTAACCTCCTCGTCTCTTGCCTGCTAGTTTGTCTCCCTTAAATCTGTGTCAATCACAAGGCTGTCACCATGTCCGTCACCCTTAGAGCACTGACGCTTCCATCAATCAGCCAATCTCATTCCTGGGCCTTGTAACATTGGACGTGACAGGGCTAGCGCCTCTTGACAAGAAGGCTACCGGAACATATATCTGCTGGGAAAAAAGCACAAAAATACATCTAGTATTGACATCGAAATAAACGGAAAATGTCTGATATTTGATAAAATATAAATATCATTGGAGCGAGTACAATGGTATGACATTGAATTCCACATTTGTGTTATCTCCAATGTACAGCATGAGGTGATGATCAGAGTGAATTCAATGACAGTGCCTTTTTCCCACCCAGAGGAACTTATCAGCAGGGATTTTGATGGCCAAGCAATCATTGCTAGGGGCACCTTGTTAACAAGCCTCGGGCAGGTGGTGGGTTTGTAGAGGAGCATATCAACATGGCACAGCTGAGCACAATTTTTTGAGGGGGAGGTTTTGCCAATTTGGTATTTATGTATATCACACGAAGTTAACATTAATCAAGAAACAATGATTCTTTTAAAAACAAAGCTAGTATGCTAGATATTTAAAATGTATACAAATTAATGGCGTAGTTTGTTACACAGGGCTTTGTTGAATACTGAAAGGTACTTATTGTCACATGTACAATGGAACAGATGACTGAGGTCACAAAAAGCGGGATAGACAATGGTGAGTTGATTGTATCCCACCTGACTGAGAGAGAAGTGGATACAACCTAAACTGGTTGCTACTTTCTCACTGGACATGTCATTTGGAGGCAAAAATAGCCAGTTAGATTCATAGCCTATGACAAGAATTTAAAGACTGAAATTAAATTATTGGTCATTAAAACGAAGTGCTTTGTCTTTGTTACATAATAATTACAGTTGCACTGGTTTTATGCGTGTATGTCTGTTAAAAATTTGAGGTTTCACAAAGCACGAGTTTGACCCAAAAATAAATGGTTAAAAGTCCATGTATTGCTATGCTCGGTGATTTTTTACCATTATCAGTATTAGTAATGAGAGAACCAAAACCCAGAGTGGAGCAGCTTTCTCATATTACATACCACCACTGTGCAACAGTGTATTTCAGCAAACTCATTTCATTTTAGATTATATAATAAAATGCTTTCAATTACATCTAATGTTATTTCCTCCTTTTACAAACGTTTAACAAAGAATGTCATCCCTCACCACTTCCCGGCTTCAACATTTGCAGCTTCAGTCTATCGCGGTATTTTATATTAAGTATCAAAATCAAAAGTGTTCATAAAAATGGGAAAATTCAACTGAAACTCGCAAGCAGAAAACAGGGAACCGCCACTCAACTCAGCGCCAATAAAGAAAGGGCGGCGAAGAAGAATTCCCCCAAAATAGAAAAATGTCGGCGAAGAAAAATTCCGCCGAATTAAAAAAAAATAGCTGAATAAGAAAAACTATGCCGTAGAAGAATGGCCGTAAAAGGAGAATAATGCCATTAATGATACTAAAGGCGAACGCCGTCAGCCTTATCTGAAAATAGATCCCTCTGGCCGAACAAGAAGTCGCGGAGGAGTGGAGTGGAATTTGGATTTCCCCCAAAGTGCGGGCACTGAGCGGACGCTATTGCTCTTGTCCAAAAATAAAGCTTTGTGGGTGGACAAGACGGCTGGACGCCGCGGAGGAGCGGAGTGGAAGTTGGATTTCCCCCAAAACGAAGACGTCAATAAGGATAAAGAATGTGGTCTTAGAACTTTGAACAATTGCCAAGAGATTTTCAATATAGCACACAGTTTGCAGAAAAGTGCCCCGAAGATTGATGACAGCATGGTCAAAGCCATCAAATTTGGCAATCGTCTTGACGGTGTCATGTCATGTCCAATTGAGATATAGCATGTGGAGCCTACAACCTATGTAAATTACATACCGAAAATTAAGTACATGCTACAGTCTTCAAATGCACCAGAATTTAAATTGCCCTTGGGCGTTGGTGCAAAAACAATCATTTTTACCGAGATAGGTTAGCGCAAAAAGAGTTACGAACACAGGTTAGTTTCTCATACTGTACTTTTCTCAACCAAATAACACACTAACAGATAATATTTCATTTGGTAATGCATTGACAGCATCCACAAAGACAACTTCATTGTTCCGTCCATTTTTGTCAGGAGTGGCCTGTTTGTCCCTCCTGACGTGCCGTCAGAGAGCAGATGCAGTCAATCTGCTGATTGCTTCCTGTTTTGTTATTTAAGGAGCAATGAGTCATAGGACCATTGCCGGATCGTACTTCTGTTCATGCGTGCGCGCAGCATGCTGCCGTTTTGTTTCCATGCCATTGTTGATTTATAGATCCCTGTTGATTTATTAAAGGATGTCGTTTGAAGCCAACTGGCTCGATTCAACTCCCGTTTATATTCCCGATCGCGCCGCGACGACGCAGCGAGATCGTAACAATTTTAATTTAAATTACTGACCAACACACTAACTTTGCTCTGGTCAACGGGCCCTGATACTACACAATGTTAGTACAAAGATGCCAACTATCTTTATTTTCCTATTGTCATTTTACCATACAGGAATGCATTAGAGGAAAAAACTAAAATCTCCATCACATTTCAAGGAGAAGTCTGACAATTTTGGCTTATAATTTCTCTCCATTGTTGAATGCATCCCCAAACCATATCCTTGTTTTTTTTCTGGATTTTTCATGGCAAATATGTATATATCAGAGATATATGTTGTTTTTTTTTATTGGTACATAACATTGTTATTTTGGACTGTGAATGTGGTAATAACCTGGATAGCCTAAAATCAAAACAAAATATCTCAGCTTAACCATTGAGAATTGTGTTAAAGGTTGAAAAAGACATGTTTCCTTGTGTCTATTAAAATGTTAATGTGATTTAACGAACAATTTAAGTACAAAAATAACATAATGCTACTTTAAATGAGCATTTTAAAACATGTGTATTTTCAGTCCTGTTTTCCGAGACACAATATTGCACTTATGTATATCTTCAATAGAAAAGTATAAGTGTAGTGGATCTCTCAGTGAGTTGATTAATTGGAGCCATAAATATCTTAATTAAATTTCCACTACCAGTCCCAGCCCACTTAAAAAGTAAATGATCTCAGGGTGTGTTAGTACTGGAGGCAGATCCTTACCATTGATTGTTCTGTGTCATCTGACTAACGAGACTGGAAATTGTAATTACGATTTACATCCTTGCTCACTGTCTTTTACTTCTGCTAACCCTCCTCTCTCCCACAGAGCAAGACACTGACTGAGTAGGAAGCCCACGCACACCCATTTCACAACAAGAAAAATCCCCAAAAATAAATTGTGTACTCTTCTACTCACTTGCTAAAAAGGCTAGGCTCATTGAAGACTATCATCCACTATCAGCCTCTCAAATAACCGTATTAAAGAGGCTCCAGAATAAACAGAAACCTCCAAACAAGGAAAAAACCTTTTGGGCTGCTTATGAAAGCAAAGAAAGCTCAGAGGAATGCCTCTCTGGCCTCAGCGAAGTCAAAGAGAAAACTGGAGTCAGCTCCCACACAAGAAAAAATGGACCTCAAAAGAATTATGTATAGCTTCAGAAGGTCAAATACCAGCAAAAAAGCCAAGAAAGATATAGGGAAGTTCTGAAGAAGTGATTGCGTGTCAATGGATCCAAATGTAGGGAAAGCCTGCATTGGAAGAGCACCCCTGGTGCTTCAGTGCAAAATGGTGTGCTGGTTTTTCCTTGAACCTTGGCAGATAAAAGTATAGCTGTCCATAAGTAAAGATAGGGGAAAAGCTCGGGAGCTCATTCCCTTTCTAATGCATGAATACTTGATTCAAATGGGTCCCAGCCTTGGCTTTGTTTCAGCCATGAAACCTTGAAAGGGGATTGGTTGCCAAATAAAGGGCAAAAAAGCCCTTTTCAAACTATAGTACAAAATATTACGTTATCATCTGTAGTAGTGACACTGTATGGCACTTCAGACTTGCACAATATATGTATTTTACATAAAGTATTTGGACAAAAGTAGTGGTGCTTAGCATCTTTAGAGCTGCACTATTGAAGAAAACATATTTCCATTACAGCTGCCTCGTAGTGTAGTGGTTCATTCGCCTGACTTTGATGAGGGCAGATGTGGGCTGAATTCCCACTGGTGGCGGGAGTATTGGGGATGCGTATGGTCGTTTGTCTCTCTGAGGGTACCTATGACTGACTGGCGACCAGTCTAGGGTGTAGTCTGAAGACAGCTGGGTTAGGCTCCAGCAACCCCTGCAACCCTTTCAAGGATGGGACGTTTGGAAGATGAATGAATGAATGAAAAATATTTCCACTACTTTGATGGTTGATAAGTGGTTCCAGCAAACAATATTTATTCAATTCATCATGTTTTTCTGTTTTTAATATTTGACACAATTGGACTCAACGCTATTCATTCTAGCGGAATGAAAATGCAGCGATGAACTATTGTATTCAAATGTTAAACCCTCTTTGAAGAGTAAATTGAAAAATTAAGATTCACCGCCACTAACTTCGTGGGAATAAGCTACATATGGAAGTTGAAAGAATGAATGTTTGTAAACAGTGCAGTATGAGATAACAAAAAGAAAAACTAAGAAGAAAAAGATGCAAAGGCTCATTTGCAATGAGTGTAATAACCTGGTACTATACAACCCTCCCAGCCATGGTTATGTTGCTTATCCTCACTATGATTGTATGGGTGATTGAACCAGTTGGGGTAAACCCTGGATTGGTCGTCGGCCAATCACAATGTATAGAGAAAAAAAAACCTCTTAACCGATACACAAATGAGTCTTGAATTAATAATCTTTTCCATGAATGGGATGTGGGAGAAAACCGGAATACCCTGAGAAAATTCACGTGGGCGCACGAACTGCCTGAAGAAACAGGCCACCCCTCTACTACAAGTTGGATGTACTAACATCAACTAGAGCTGGGCGATATGACAAAAACTGTTATCACGATAAAAAAATAATCAGTCTATTGATATTTATCACAATAACAATCACATCCTTTTTTGTTTCAAATTTGAAACTTCAGATGTCTGTGAATTAGTAAAAAAATACTTTTCTCCTTATTCAAATAAGAAAGTAACTATGTTACCTTACTTTATAAGAAAAGACAATATGAAATATGATGATTTTAAAAAGAATTTTTGTTGTTCTGTTGTGCAATAAAGATAAGACAACTCCCTCCTTACACTATGAAAAGTAAAGAATAAAACCTGCAGAAATTTTGACAGGCATCTTCATTTTTATAAATTTGCCTTCAAACCAAAAGTTGCTGTGCAGTATGAAATAAATAAAATAATCAACTGAAAACATCACCATTGGCAAGCTAAATAAACTATCTTCAGCCTCACGAAAAGAAATACACTCACAGCCATGCCTAGGGGCAATTTAGAGTCTCCAATCAGCCTACCATGCATGTTTTTTTGGAAAGTGGGAGGAAACCGGAGTCCCCAGAGGAAACCATTTAAAACATTTAAAAATGTCATCTTCAAATTACTGGTCAACACAAAACATCCAACACTTGTTGTGCAAAATAAGTTGTAACACTTGGCAGCGACTGGACTAGTCTTAAGTTGGTACAACAGCATTTCATACACTGCCTAATAGAAAATACAAGCTCCTCTCTCACTGCTTCCACTGCTGTAACTTAGGTTACGCTGAAGTGAGAGGCGCAATAAAAATCTAATAAATCTTGACAGGAGCGTTCAGAGAACCACAATGCCAGTGGGTCGTGACAGAGACTACGTTTGTGGACCATGTTTTACTGCCTTGGCCCAAGTGCAAGTTTTTCTAACACTGTTTGTGTGGTTGTAACATCTACTATTGCGGACGCGCTTTGTTGTCAAACCCAGTGATGGCTTTTAATCTGAAGCCTGATTTGGCTCATAATTTTTTAATGAAATAATGTGAAATATCAAAATAGTTATAAAGAAGTAAAGTTTTACATAACAATAAAAATAATTACGATAACTTTTTGCCTCTTTTCTTGAATGATTTGAAGAATAATTTTACAATATCCATCGCTATAGGTATTTAAGAGTGGGCTCCAACACAATGACTGTGAAGCGTTTAGTGTGAATACAGGTCACATTTTCCTGCCAAAATTGAGACTGTTCTCCATGCTCTCCGCTATTTAGACAACTTTAACATGTAGAGAACACACTCCTTTCCAAAATTTAGACTATATTCTTCATGCTATTTGGAGAACTTTGACATAGACTAGGCGATAAATCGATAATGATAATTATTGTCAAATATTTTTTGTCAACAAAAAAACGAAATTTCCCGAATACGGAATGAATAAAGTTATCCAATCCAATCCAATTATAATAAACACTTTTGATAAAATTTTATAAATTGAAACTGCAATTACAGCACACGAACACCACAAATAACGGGGCTGCTGATGCGACGTGAACGCTAGTTCCAGACCAACATTCAGTAGAAGAAGATGGTAAGCAAAAGCTTTTTTAGCATGGTTAGCAAAAGAGCCCCTAACACTGAGCATAAGAGTAAAAAGACTAATACAGTCAAAATGAGCGATTAGGAAATGCTGGACAACAGTGATCCAAGTGAAGTCTCCCCATCGTTATCTTTCTTTGTTTTTTTTAATCCCTCTTAAATACATTTGCACAAACAGCTGCCCTATTGAAACACTCTTTAACCCATTTCAACCCACACTGCTCATTTGAAGACAGTCTGTAATTCTTCTGTAATTTGATAACAAGGAGTTTCCCCATTTGGGCGGCCTGGCAGCTGAGTGGTTAGCGCGTCGGCCTCACAGTCGGGGACTTGCGTTCAAATCCATTTTGATCCACCTGTGTGGAGTTTGCATGTTCTCCCCGGGCCTGGGTGGGTTTTCTCCAGGTACTCTGGTTTCCTCCCATATTCCAAAGACATGCATGGTAGGCTGATTGGACGATCTAAATTGCACCTATGTATGAGTGTGAGCGTTGATGAATGTTTGTCTCCTTGTGACCTGCGATTGGCAGGCCACCAATTCAGGGTGTCCCCCACCTGTGTCCCAAAGTCAGCTCTGATAGGCTCCAGCACCCCCCGCCACCCTAGTGAGGATAGAACGGTTCATAAAATGAGATGAGATGAGATGAGTTTCCCCATGTTATGCAAATGTTCTTACAGTATTGCAAAAATGTAAACCTTGTTACCTTGGGTTAAAATGGGTTAAGTTCATCCTATTTTTTAAATGCCCATATGTGAGGTAAATTGACAGTTTCTTTTTGTGAGGCTGAAAATTGTCTGCTTGCCAATGCTGATGATGTCCTAAGTTGATTTTTTATTTCATATTGCACAGCAAGTTTTTGTTTGAAGGCACATTTATAAAAATAAAGACGCCTGTCAAAATATCTGTATGTTTTATTATATTTTACTTTTCATAGTGGGGGGGAGTTGTCTTATCTTTATTGCACAACATAACAACAAAACTACCTTTTAAAATGATCAAATGTTATATTCTCTTTTCTTATAAAGTATGGTAGCATAGTTACTTTCATAAGTCAATAATGTGGTAGAAGTAATTTATTCACAGAAGTGTAGAATTTGAAAGACAATGTGATAGTTATCGTAATAATCATCAATAATGACTGATTTAAAAAAAAAAAAAAAATCGTGATAACAATTTTTGTCATATCCCCCAGGTCTTGAGAGTGCAGTGGATGTCCTCACACAGCATCAATAATCTAAGTGGTCTTGATAGATATAAGACAATTTATGTCTTTGTTGGTTACAACTGGTAACCGATAAATCATGTATTAACCTTTGTTTTTGCGACATCGTGAAATGTGTGAAGAATGACACCCAACATTCAGAACATTGAATGCAAGATAAATATAAAATAAATTCACTCATCTTAAAAATCACAAAGCTTGCTCAAGTACAACTAAACATAATTTACAGTCAAGTCAAAGGGCTACACTTTTAAATTAAACACCTTCTTCTATGGCATCTAGAATAATTGACTTGTAAGGAATATATGCAAGAAAAGGTATAACGTGCAAATTCTGGATTCAAACAATTGTTTTAACTTTAGGAGCAGTCGTCATTTTGCCATGTTTCACCAAAAAGCTAATCATTATTGAATGTCTCGAAGAGTTTGAAGGAAAAATGTTTTGTGGAACACAGTATTGAAAAAATATTCTCATCTCATTTTCTGAACTGCTTTATCCACATTAGGGTCGTGAGGGTGCTGGAGCCTATCCCAGCTGATTCCGGGCCAGAGGCAGGGGACACCCTGAATCGGTGGCCAGCTGATCGCAGGGCACAAGGAGGCGGACAACATGTGGGAGGAAAGCGGAGTACCCGGAGGAAACCCACGCAGGCCCGGGGAGAACATGCAAACTCCCCATAGATAACCTGGATTTGAACCCAGGACCCCAGAGCTGTGAGGCCGATGCGCTAACCACTAATTTTGTAAATATGACAAATTATCATAATAATAACTTCATGTGTAAAACATGTGGTGTACTTGACATAGTTAAAATTAGCATGTAACAGCTAACAGATAAACAACTTATTTTCGTTTGGGCTTAATGACGAGCCACTAAAAGAGGAATGACTGAATATGACATGATTAGTTTCAGTTTCTGGATTTTTATTATAATCGGTGGCTGTTAAAACCAAATAGCCCCTTTTATTTTATGGTCAATGAAAATAAAAACGGTGCCTCACAGATTCCTATTCAACTCGACTTTACTTCCTGGGAACTTCATGAACAACTGTAGCTATAAGAAAATCTCATCTCATTTTCTGAACAGCTTTATCCTCACTAGGGTCGCGGGCGGTGCTGGAGACTATCTCAGCTGACTTCAGGCCAGAGGCTGGGGACACCCTGAATTGGTGGCCAGCCAATCGCAGGGCACAAGGAGACAAACAACCATTTACCCTCACACTACCATGCATGTGTTTGGAATGAGGGAGGAAACCGGAGTACCTGGAGAAAACCTACGCAGGCCCGGGGAGAAAATGCAAACTCCACACAGGTGGACCGACCCGGATTTGAACCTAGGTCCCCACTGGAATGCCGACGCGCTAACCACTCAGCCGCTGGGTCGCCAATGAATGAATAAATAAAATAATTAATATTTGGAAATAATATAAATAAAGTAAATTTTCAGTAGCCTAGAATCTAGATATCGCATTGATATGTATACAGTGGAAGAGCATTCAAATATGCATACAGCTATTTTACATTATTATAATTTTCCCATACAGCAAAAACATCTGAGGGCTCTTCAGCTTGAGCCTCTCTGAAGAGCTATGAGGCTCGTCAGTAACTATGTTTTACATGTGCAAAGTTCAGTGGATGTTTAGTGTCAGGGACATACTCTGATTGTTGCCAATGTCTTTCTTGGTTATACGTAAGGCCCTTCTTTTTTTTTCTCTAAATGTTGAATCATCTGCTGCCAAAAACCTTAGTGCAATTACACCTGATGCTTAATAAGCTTTTCTCGCTTCCTCTTCTGCCTGGCTGCATATGCAGCATCAAAAAGCTATGGGATCCTTTCAACACGCTGGCTGCTTTTCAGCTGCCGAGGACTCCACAGTACTGCTCCAGACTTTGTCCTCAGTCATTCAGCCGTATGCACCCATTAGTGTGTTAGAAAAAGTGCGCACAAGTAAAATAATGACATAGTAATATCTTTTAAATAAATGTTAGACATAAGCTCCATTTATTTGTCCTGCTCCTTTTATTCTTTGTGAATCCCATCTTTGTAGTCTAAATACTGTGGAAAATCTTAGTTACAAAAGCATCCGATATCACCTCGCTCCTAATCGTATCCATGCCCCAGTAACACCACCCCTTGCAGCCACTGCCATTTTCACATTTTTTACTTATCATTGCATGTTTTTCTTCATCCCAACCAAATTTCTCTTGTGACTCCAATTTAAAGTCATTAAAGGCATGAATGACTTTACCAGGATAATGATTTTAAATGCCTTGTTTGATACACTGATAGGCAGTTTTTTTCTCCAACTCAACAGTGTTTCATCAGTGTTACTTCAGTTTTTACCATGTTTATCAAATGTAAGGTTGCAAAGACATCTGGCCTAATCCTAGAATGTTTTCATTGACCCATCACAGTGTTATAAGGGCATTAAGACTTTATTGTGGAGACCAAGACCATAACTAAGTCTTGTTAAAGTCGAGCTAGGAAATAACCACAACCTTCCAAATGTTGTTTTAAGAGTTAGGGTTAGGTTATCTACAATGTACAAGACTAGGATATGACCATCTTTCCCCTTGTAAAATACTTGCAGTATGTCAGGTTTGCTATTAGACATTCCCAAATTCACACACAAATAAAGAGGAAAAAGACAGTCTTCTGGATTTTACTTGCAAGGAGAAAGACCGTTGAGCCAGCCTCCCAACTCTGTTCTGACCTTGCACATCTTTTCTGTTATTTTATTAAATTTGAGGGCTCTAATTACAATGTACGTCTCAACTCTAAGGGGAGGGGTGAAAACACAAATGGGACGTTTGAGCATGCGTGTGCATTGATATATGTGTAGTCAAAACAGGTGAAGGTCTGGAAGCCTTGTGGAGTGTATGTGGTGGATGCAGGTGCAGTCCAAGGCGTTCTGGATCCTCTTTGTTTAGTCTAACCAAGGTTTTCAGATTTTACTTTGTTGCAAGCAAGTATGATACTGTCAGGAGCGGCCCGTTTGTCCCTCCTGGCTTGCCGTCAAGGCAAAGCAGCAGCCATCAATCTGTGATTACCTCCTGAGTTTGTATTTAAACACCAATGAGTTTTAGTATTATTGTCGGATCGTCCTGCATATTCCTGGATGTCACTGCGTAGATTCCATGGTACACGGTCGGTTGGTCGCCGGTCTTTAGGTTGCCGGTCTTTTGGTCACCGAATCTTTTGGTCGCCGGTCTTTTGGTCGCCCGGAAGGTAAGTGATAATTACCATTTAAATCGTTGCTCAAATTCCCTAAATACAAACTGCAAATCACTATTTAGTCATATTTAATGCCCTATTAATTATTAGGCTAAAGAAAAGCTCCAAATTTCCCGGACTTTTATTGTTTTTTGTTGGAGAACTTGTTAAGACTCTGACTGACGTACTTTCCTAAGGGGACAACTCATGTACACACAAACTTATACACTCACACGTCGGCTCAGTGAAACTGCTCATGGCCATTGTTGGCTTTTATTGATGCGTAGACCATGTTGTTTACCTTGTTTTGTCGCCGGTCTTTTGGTCGTCGGTCTTTTGGTCGCCGGTCTTTTGGTCGCCCGTTGTCGCAGTCGGGGCGACCAAAAGACCGCGACCAAAAGACCGCGACCAAAAGACCGCGACCAAAAGACCGCGACCAAAAGACCGCGACCAAAAGACCGGCGACCAAAAGACCGGCGACCAAAAGACCGGCGACCAAAAGACCGGCGACCAAAAGACCGGCGACCAATCGACCGCACACGAGATTCCATAGCCATGCAGCCACGCTACCCTTCTCCTCGATACCACTTGTTCTCCTGTTTCCGGTTTGGTTTCGTTCCCGTTTCACAAGACCTCGTTTGTTTTGTAAGATCCCTTCTCAGTTATTAAAGTTGTTGTTTTGAAGCTAATTGCCTCATCCTGCTTCCCTGCAACTGGGTCCTAATCCTTTCCCGATCGCGCCGCGACGTCGTGGCAAACAGCTGTAACAGATACTAATAATGATGAGCAAAGCAAATGTATAATAACATTAAAGAAAATCCTGACACAATAGAACCTGGCGGGGATATTTTTACTAGGCAGTCAGAGCAAATGTAAGGCTTGCTCGGGACCCACTGAAATAATTTGTACTAAACATTGCAGTTGGCCTCCCAACAACAAACATCTTTGAGAATTGCGGACAATGCATTAACCTTTTTTTCCCAGCAAGGTGAGATGGATCATGACCCAGTTCTGACAAATTTTCGATGTGTGAAAGAACTTTATTTGAGGGGTCGTAAAACATACAAATAGATTTGTTGTCTGTCTGTCTCTCTCTCTTTCTCATGCAAACGGTTGCCATTGCATAATTGGCACCAAGCAGTTCTCTTTGAGTGATATTTCCTAGGGTTCAGTTTGTGAAAATGCCACAGCAGATATTTGTCAGTCTTGATCACCCTTTGTTAGAAGAATTTGTTTTCCTACCCTCATTAGATGTCATGTTTTGTTGGGGTTTTGTCGTTTGGGTGTTTTTCCTTTTGTGTCATGTCCATGTGATTACCCATTAGTTTCACCTGCTGTGTCTCTCCTGCTTGCCTTCCCTCGTGTGACCCAGGTGTTTCCTATTGTCTTGTCAACCCCTGCTGGTGTATTTAAATCCCACATCTCAGTCAGCCCTTGTTGGGCTATTTTTTGAGTAATGTCATGTTTGAGTTGTTTGTTTGTTTTTGCATTTAGCTGGTGTTATGTTGGTGTGCTTTGTGTCCCGTCGTGTTTTCCCACAGTGAGTTTAATTTTGTTGTGTCGGTATTTTTCCCAGTTTTTTGTATGTAAAGTTTTATTTTGGTAAACTGCCTTTGTTTATTATTATTACATTAGTGCACCCGTACTCCTTTTGTCCGCCTGATTTGCTGTATCGGGATCCGACTTTGTTCCACTCACCGCTTCATAACAACATGAGGTGTCTGAGAACCAAAAATAAACAGGAAATATGATTTTAATTGTCATTACCACACTTAAAATTATTAATTTAAACTATGTTTTGTACTTGAATTTGCTCTGGGTAACTAATATGCTTTGTATCATAAAACCATTAGCTGTAACGTCATTTGACATGCAGCAAAGACTTGGAGTATAGATAGTCATTAATGATTAAGCAATAGGTAACATCATTCAGTACTGAACATGTTTTGGGCAGATTACTGATGGAATATGGTATTCTTCAGATTACTGATGGAATATGATATTCTCCAGATTACTGATGCAATATGGTATTCATTCATTCATTTTTCGAACACCTTATGCTCACATCAGTCGCAGGGGGTGCTGGAGTCTATCACAGCTAACTGTGGGCAACATGCGGGGGACACCCTGAATAGGTGGCCAATCAAGGGACATGGAGATGGACAACCAACCAATTCACGCTCACACTCATAACAAGAGCAATTTGACGTGTTCAACCAGCCTACCATTGATGTGGGAGGAAACCGGAGTACAAAACCCATGCAAACCCAGGGACAGCATGCAAACTCCACACAATGAAACCAACCTGAGATCAAACTCTCAACCCCAGAACTGAGAGGCCAACGTGCTAACCAATCGGTCACTGGGCCACCCTGAATGTGGTATATTTTGATTAAATATAGTCCCCTTGGTACAAACCAGGTGCATTCATTTGTTTTATGAATAATCCTAAATGTCCCCAAAGTCACTAAAATTGGCTGGAGTTTAGGATTTAGGACAAGGACTATAAGGAAACTGTTACTTTGATCATATTTGACCATAATTAATTCATTAGGAAATAGGTTTAGCAGTCAATTCATCTATTTTCTTATATATGAATATATCAATATCAATATATCTTATTGTAACTTTCTCTATGATTCGCATTCCTTGAAGGCACACGTTACAATTGTTTACTTTTAATTTAGTATAAAAGTAAATTTGATTCGGCGACATACCAGGAAAAGCTTGACTTCATAGGACTTGAAGATGATTAATCTAAGTTTTAATAAATCACTGTCCCCCACTGCATTTTACAACTTCAGAGGCATTTGAATAGAACACAGCCAAGGTTGTCTGTGATTTTGAGTGATGGTTCGCCAAGCAGGAGCTGGCTGCTTTAGGACTCTCCTCTTGGCCTCGAAGGAGACTAAATAATGACACTCAATTATTATCCTCAATCTCATCTGAATTTCATCCCTTTAAAGTACATTTGAGTCATATTTTCATGTCTATCTCCAGCAGAACTGTGAAAGTGAAAAACTCGAGCTGTCTCTTTTAACAGCTATCAGAAATCTATGTATATACCTCTAATGTGCTTTGAAAACTGTGTGTTCACGTTTAGTTTTATGGTGGCAAAATACAGAGCAGTTAAAACTATTTGAAATATTAAATGTCAAACAATGCAGTCACAAAACTCCTTTTATGTCATGGTGAGCGATAATGTTGGTGCCTAGGCCTTTATTTAATTTACTGAAATTAACCCACCTTAAATACTGGCCCTATCACATCGCAATTATTAACCTTAAAGCATAATTTTTGCATAGTGTTGCCTGTGGGCGTGGTTGGGGTTAGTATAGGAAATAGTTAGGCTTAGTCATGTTACACCTTCTTAAGCATTTTACGTCCCTGAGAACACGTTAGAAACCCGTCTTTCAGGACGGTCTGACGGGTGTAACGATTAAAAAGATCATGGAAACCCACCCAAGGAATGTTCTTAAAACTGTGGCAGCAAACCCAATACATTTAATTAATAATTACAATTAGTGCATAATTGATATAATGTCAACTGCTAGTTATCCTAATGCAAGCATACATACAAGAAGTAAAGTGACAAGTGAAGACCATAAAAAAAGAGGAATGATCTCTTCAAATGTCCGTAAACACAGCCATGAAATAACTGATTGCTGAAGTACATATTCTGTATTTTATTTCCCACATATATCTTTTTATGACTAATGTCCCATTTGTGCAATTAAACCGATCACTGCTTGCCAACAACCATATTCCCCATAATTTTAAAGTGTTTTAAATGTCCTATAAAATTTCCCTTTACTGACGTCTTGTGAAATGTTTGAAGATGTGATGAAAATATGTGACATGGCTGACATTTTATTTCTGATTCACCGAGGTGTAGCATTAAACACCTTTTCACAAAATCATTCTGCATTTGGCTTGGCCAAACGGAATCATTTGTTGAATAAGTTGTTGCTGCTAAACAGTGTCAATTACTCTTTCAAGCAGGGCCAGGAGGCTTCAATTGGGTTTGCTTCCCTCAAAAAATTAAAATCTTTCATTCATTCATCTAGCCTACCACCCATCCTCATAAGGGTTGCGTGGATTTGCCGGAACCTATCCCAGCTGACTTCCGGCGAAAGTCAAACAAGTACACCCTAGACTGGTCGCTGGGCAGTCATGCTATTAAGGATATCAAATCAAGCCTTCCAAAGACTAACCATAATTTCCAAGCTGCGCAGTGACATTCATAACGAGATGGAGAGCCTTCTTTTAATATGGATAAAAGATAAACAGTTAGCAGGAGATAGCGTGACCGAGTCGATAAAATGCGAAAAAGCCAGCGGAATTTACATCAATTTAAAAGCAAAGCAAGCATCCGAAAAAGGGGAGCCTTCAACATCACCGAACCCTTCATTTAAGTTCTCTCTCTCGCTCTCTTTTTCTCCTGCGTGCAGCCTGCGTTGTACTGAATATAATGTGTAATTTTAGTATTAAACATCATAACCACTAGTTATTTGTTACTCTGTTAGTAGATGGTGAATCAAAACCAATAAAAATGTTTTTCCATTGTAATATCCTGTTTTTTTTGCGTGTTTTTTCAGAGGTTGGGAACGAATTTGTTTGTATTTAGTTCATTTCTATGGGAAATGTTGATTTGAGATACGTACGAGTAAATCGAGCTCGGTCCCAGAACGCATTAAGCTCGTATCTCAGGGTACAACTGTACTTACCTTTGCTTAACAACAGAGTCATATAGGATTGATGATGACTTATGAATTGACTGTATTGTTTTGCTTTTTGGCCCCTCATAATGTGTGTTCTAGATTAGTTATGAACACATGCCTGGAAGCTTGGTTTGCCAATGATATATATATAAATAATCCATACTACTGTTAGAAAGTCACTAGAGTACACACGCCACCCTTCTCCTGTAATTTTTGTCATCTTAATTAGTGGAACTGTGAAATGTGTGTTGATGTATTCCTGTTTACTCTGACAGTATATTTTTTTCCGGGCACTATTCATTCATCTTATGTACCGCGCATCCCCGTCAGGGTTGCTGGAGCCTATCACAGCTGACTCTGGGCGAAAGGCAGACTACACCCTAGGGCAACCAGAGGGCATACAGAGAGACAAATGAACCATCCGCGCGGGAATCGAGCTCGCGCCTCCCCACAATGAACTCAGGTGAGTGAAACTCTACACCAGGGGTCCCCAAACCGGTCCTCGAGGGCCGCTGTGGGTGTAGGTTTTTGTTCCAACCGATCCAGCACAGACACTTTGACCAATGATATTTCTGCAGAAAACAAGAAGCACCTGACTGCAATCCACTGATTGCACTTGTAGGACACCAGATTGGCGAAAAAAGGTGTTCTCTTTCTGGGTGGAAATGAAAACCCGCACCCACAGCGGCCCTTTGTGGAATAGTTTGAAGACCACTGCTCTACACCATCAAGCGGCTTCATGCCTCTACCTATAATAAATTCAATTTTTTGCAGAGCAAAGGAGGGGCTTGGATGGGAGTTTTTGCAGGATGCATGCATTTCTGATGTTGGCTTGCCAAGGTAACTATGTGACTACTATGAGTAAATGAGACCTAATACATCAGACACATGAAAAAGGAAATAGCCTGAGAACAAAAATGCATATGGGACAGAAAGTAAGTTTCTTGTCACCTTTCAGTGGTGAGCTCCTCCTCAGTCTAGGTGCGATAATGAACCCACCTTCATCACATGGCTGTGAGGTAAAGTCATACTCAAAGTTGTACCCTGGAAGCCCTAAATTCCTCGGCTTTAGGGATTTGGATGGAAGACATCACACAGTGGTGACAGATGGAGATGAACCCCACTCCACCCTTTGCTTTTGTCTCCAATATTGTGCTAACAGGGCCACTCTGTACGGAAAAGTCATGTGTTTCTAGCACAAAATCCACATCATGGTCCGTTGAAAAGCTTACACTTTAATCTTGCATGACGGATTGAACCTACCACTGCAAAAGTCGCTTTCTTCCCTTCCAAATTCTCTTATAGACACTTGTGTGTGAGTTAAAGGCTGTGTGTTTGTGTGGCCACATCAAAGTGAATATGATGTATACCATACACTTTCTCACACATCTCTATCAAATGAGTGTATGCCCTTCCTTCCATTCCTTGCTTTAAATATATTCAGCAGCCTATAGCTATTGAATTTTTGCAGCTATACTCGAAAGTGTGAATAAACAGATGACAGTGGCAAGAAATGGAAAATGGGTACCCTCCCCCCTTTTTTCACAGGGAAAAGAACAGAATGTAAAATAGACCGTCACACAGACTTGGTCTGTACGAGAGAACAAATCCCTACGGAAAATATCCAAGGAGGCATGCAGATGACCTGGATTTTGTTTCTACTCTCGTGTGGCATGGATTTTAGTACACTAGCAGAAATGGTCTTTGAGATAAGGAACGTTCGTACACTTGCAAATAAATGCTCTACCTGTGTGCTAATCTATGCCAAATCACCTATTTGTTCCTTCCCTCTTGCATATATTCTTTCTATTTCAAAATCTTCAGGTCTCTGTCACTGTGGGCATTAGGAATTCAAAGATATTTCTGTTGCATGCAATAGTAGTTATCACTGCATCTCTTTCCCTTCCTTACTCTTTCTCTCTAATCTTCCTTAATCTCCCTGCCCAGGGTGAAGTGAGAATTAGTTTCTCAACCTCTTTCATCAATCTTTCACAGCCGCTTCTCCTTCCATCTAACTCTCGTCACTTAACTTTTCTTGGACCCGTTCTCCTCCAAATTCACCAATAGTGTTGTTATTAGTTAGTTTGATTCTTCTTTTTTGAGCAATAGTGGTCCATTCGGTTTCACACCAGTGTCATTCTTCACTTTTCTTTGTTCGTCACCACTTTTGCATCTGTTAGGCTTAAAGTTTGTCTCTACTGCAATTGGGGTGTCATTTGTGGTGTGCTGCGCAAGACCCTGCACATATTCTATTCAGCAAACATACTGAACATTTTGCTGTTGCTTTGTTGGAAGAGATTGACCTGAGCCTTGCATTCTACCAACAAAAGGTAAAACATCAAAAGCTAAGGTACACTTGATTGTGTATGAGCACAAGGGCTTAAATAATCATCTTGTTCTTTTCTTACTTAATCGAGGGATTACTGTATATGTCCAGCCACATCCGGAACTAATGCAAGAAGTATTTAATTAACACAAATTAAGTGAAGTGGGAATGGTTGGCTTTCTCTATGCATACCCTACAGATGACTGGCGACCTGTAGTCCACCTTTCACACGAAGTCATCAGGGATAGGCTCCAGCATGCTGTGACTCTGACAAAGATAGATGGTGTTGAAAATGAATGAATGTATGGATAAATACCTACCATTGATTTGTCATGTAAATGTATGCACAAAACACAAACGTGCATGTCTTATATCCAAAGCGCTAATTATGTTCCTCAACTTTTATAATAATATAACAGTAATATTGGCGGCCATGCGGCTTGAGTAGTCAGCACGTCAGCCTCACAGCTCTGGGGTCCTAGGTTCAAATTCAAGTCGGTCCACCTGTGTCGAGTTTGCATGTTCTCTCCGGAACTAAGTTGGTTTTCTCCGGGCACTCTGGTCTCGTCCCACATTCCAAAAACATGCATGGTAGGCTGATTGGACACTCTAAACTGCCCCTAGGTATGAGTGTGAGAGTGAATGGTTGTCCGTCTGCTTGTGCCCTGCGATCGACTGGCCACCGATTGATTCAGGGTGTCCCCCGCCTCTGGTCCGAAGTCAGCTGAGATAGGCTCCAGCACCCCCCGTGACCTTAGTGAGGATAAATGGGTTCAGAAAATGAAATGAGATGAGAATAGTAATATTCTAAATCTTGTGTATTTTTTAAAGTGTCCCTCTGGCCTTAATGTCTAATGCCAAAACTTGCATTCAACCAACACTGCCGACATCCTATAAGTCCCCTTGCACTCATTTTGTTCTTTTAAGTATGCAGTTAATGTGCAGCTGAAGGGAAACGCTGAGCAAAGCCAAGAGACACATGAGAGTGGATACGATAAGAGTCAGAAAAAGGGAACACTGGGCATTAATGAAAACAGTAAGTAGTGGGAAGGGGCTGCTGTGAAGATTAGCTGTAGTGGGAAAAATAGGCTGTACAACAAAGTTAACAGAAATTGGAGAAATGCCCAAAAAACTGATGTAATAACTAACTCAATGTATTTCAGTTTTATTCCTCTTTTGTAAAAATAAAAAAGGATGAGAAGGAAAATAATTCAGGAATGAGTAAGAGAAAATGGGGATAGGCCTCAAGAACTAAGATTGATAAAGAGCTGCTTAGGCAGTAAATAAATGTTCACCAGGATTGAATCAGTATTTGTGAATACTGTATACCGATAGGTTGGCTTAATTCAGTGCCAAAGCTTTTGAGTAATAGCGGGAGATAGTTTGGGCTGTAGAAATCAACCAAGAGATGCGTGTTCGTTATTAGCATGTGTGTTAGAAGAAAGCATGAGAAATCACATTAATGGCGAAGAATGCTAATGAAAGTGATTGGCGTAATCAAAGCAACAAGAGCGGAAGGAAAAAGACACCAGGCGGTATCATCTCATTTGCTAATACAAAAAACGTTTTGAACAATTGAAAAAACATTTACTATGTATTTTGAAAACTGATCAATAAAATTCCCTATTATTGAAGTGTTATCGTGAGGGCTAGGCGTTATGACAAAAATTGTTATCATGATCAAAAAATGTATCAGCTGATATTGATAATTATCAAGATAACTATCACATTTTTTCTTTCATATTTGAAGCCTCAAGCTTCTATGAATAAGTGAATAGATTACTTTTCGCATTATTCAATTACGAAAGTAACTACATCACCTTACTTTATCAGAAAAGAGAATATGATGATTTTAAAAAGTATTTTTGTTGTTCTGTTGTGCAACAAGGATAAGACAAGTCCCTCCTTACACTATGAAAAGTAATGAATAATACAACCCTTAGAAATTTTGACAGGTGTCTTTATTTTTATAAATTGGCCTTCAAACTAAAAGTTGCTATGCAATATGAAATAAATAAAATAATCAACTGAAGACCTCATCACCAATGGCAAGAAGACTACTTTCAGCCTCACTAAAAGAAACGATGTAAATTTACCTCACGTAGCCATTTATTTTATTTTTTTTATGTTGGATGAACGTACCCAACTTAACTAGTTTTAGATTTTTGCAACGTTTTCATAAAGTTAGCATAAATTGGGGAAACTCATTGATATCAAGTAAGAAAAGAATTACAGACTGACCTTAAATGAGGAGAGGGTTAAAATGGGTTTTGACATTTTTATGAACTTTTTTAAGATAACAAAAACCACGATGTACTGAAGCCACGAATGTTGAAGCCACGAAGTGGTGAAAGATCAAAGTATCGGAACCATTATAAACCAAGGATAGGTTTTTTGTTTGTTTGTTTGTTTGTTTTTTAAGTTACTTGATCATTGGAATTGAAAAATGATTTTAGATTTGATTTTTGCTCATACAATCAATAATAAAGACGTGTAAAACTAATAGAAATATTTATTATTGGAGCATGTTCACACAATGACCCTCACTTACAAATGGTTGCCTCTCTGCAACTCATCATAACAACTGCCTTGTTGCATTCTAAAAGAATGATAACAATATGGTTTGGGAGCATGCCCCCAACCTGGAGCATGAAAAGGTGCATTTTCACACCATTCCCAGGCTAGTACTGTTATGTCTGTGTCTGGTTGCTTGAAATAAAGACGCCTGGCAAAACATCTTTTAAGACAACCATAAGAGTCCGGTTGTGATCGGTGCATTGCCTAGAGCAGGGGTAGGGAACCTATGGCTCGGGAGCCATATGTGGCTCTTTCCATGGGTGCATATGGCTCTCCACTCACCTGTGAGGTAAAATATGAAAATCAATGGTGAGAGAGCTGAGTCCCAAACATACTAATAGGAGCATCATTGTGGCGTTGACACTACCTCTACCACCACTTTAATCATAATTTTGTTTTTTATTACACTTCTGCATGCATGATATCATTGATACTGATTTATTAGCAACGTCATAAAAATGTTGTCAAACAAATTCGGAGACTTTTTATACTTAAAAGTGGTGAAAGGACAAAAAGATCACACATTTTCATGTAATTTTACTTTTCAATTCTGATAATGGCTCTCAAGAAATAACATTAGAAAATATGTATTGTTTATGGCTCTCTCCGTCAAAAAGGTTCCCGACCCCTGGCCTAGAGGTTGATTATCATATCAATGATCATATGTATGATCATTGGGTTGTTTAAATATTCGGGTGCCAACATTGAATATCTAAATTGAATATAGCTGTGAACTTCCTAATAACAAATGACGTGCCAGTTGCATTCCTGGTGGGATCCCGGGGGCACAGTATATCAACAATGAAGCCAATTAACCTGTATACATCTACTGGGATTGCTTGCTGTGGGGAATGACAATACTGTAGTTAAACAATGTAACATATGTACTAAAGTCAGGCTAGCAGAGGGCATCTGTTCAACAAATCAGCAAAGCTAGTACTTCTAATCACATTTCACACCACACTAATCACTTCAACCTAATTCATCATCCATATGAAATCAACCCTATGTTTTAAGACATAGAGGTGGAGGAAAAGGATTGGGGATGTAGATGAAGGGAAAAAATGGATAAAAGAAAAGAGAAGTGTATAAATGTCTTGATTTTTTTTTTTTTAACTGGTATTTTTTTATCTGAAGCTCACTAATTTAATCTCAGAACGCATGTGATTGACAAAACTCTAAGGCCTTTGAGCTACTACCAATTCAAGAACAGAATTCTGAAAATCCCTAATCCTTCTCCCGATAGCAACAGCCCGCAAGGAGGAGGCCACCTCAAAAGGAACCAAGAAACATGATGGAGGAGAATTTGGAAGAAAATGAACCCCGCCTGCTGCTTACATAAAATTCCTCTTTAATTAAAAGTCTAAATCCCCTTTACTTTAAACCCCTTAATAATTAAAACTGTGATCTCTCTCTTCCCCCACCCTCGCACAAAATTGAAAAACAATATCAAACTTTTGCAATTTTTGCTTAAAAACTCATTAATTAAATATTGCAAATGAACAGAGGTGCCATATCGAGGCAGAACCCCACTTTTCTCATTACCCGCTGGTTAAGTGATCCTAACGGCAATGTTTACCAAAGGGACACTAAAGAGGAAAATATTATAATTTTACCCCCGCTAATTGCAGTCGTTATAGTAAGGGGGCCAAAAGGGATATTCTGTATGACTGAGATCACAGGGAAAGTGGATTTCAGATGATCCGCTGCGGTTTCGTCTCCAAGGCTTCACGTTTTATAGCACTTATGAAATGTTATGAGATATTCAATATTACATTCCCAAACAATTTCGCAGGGGAACAAGGCGGGTAAAGTACCACAATCTTGGTATAATTCCGAAATGATCTTCATAAATATCCTCTGTTAAAAGTAAGATGATTAAATTTCCTCTACAACAATGTCAGTCAGAGCCCACTAATAATACTTTATCTAGTTTGCACAAATCAAATGTTCACTTTGCAAAAGGTTGCTTTTCATCTTGATGTTTATGCATTTTCCTTGCCTACCTTCTCACTGTGTTTCTTATGGGTTAAAAATAGAGATGCAGTGTGTTCGTTTCATGCTGGCACAATATTTTGCCAAATGACAAGTCACACAACAAAGCCACTGTTTCTCCTAATGTATGCACTTGTATTTCTAACCTAAGTTCAATAAGATCATAACCACAATGGTAAAACGCAAAAATATTACTGCCGCCAAAATACACTGCTTGATTTTATATTAAGCATTTTAAGTAAGTAACTCTTAAACTTCCATTTAATAGAATATTCTGGGGTCTTGGGTTCAAATCCAAGTCACGTCCACCTGTGTGGAGTTTGCATGTTCTCCGTTATTCTCCCCCCGCGACCCTGAGGATAAAGTGGTTCAGAAAAATGAGATAAATGAATACATCAATAAAGAAATAAAGAAATAAATCGTATTAGCAAGACCACAATTTAAACGGGTTAGCAGTAGAGCAGGGGTGCTCAATATATTGATCGCATGCCTCAGTAAGATTTGATCCAAGGATTGGATTTGTAATAGAATTTCATATGGGACTTGAGCTGGGAAATAGCGCCATTGCAAGTCCAAGCACAATTACTACCTGCTTAAGCTATGTTGGGTCCTGCTGGCATCAGGTATATATAGTACATAACTGCTGTGCTTTGTCAGGGGCCCGGAAAAAAAGGTAGATCGCGCAAAGTTGGCTCCCTGAAGAGTAGATCTTTGAGCAAAAAAGTTTGAGCACAACTGCAGTAGAGGATAATGATAAAAGTCCACAGTTTAGAGAGGTCAAATCATAGCATTCAGTAACTATATTGACATGTTTGTTAAAGATTGACTCAACACTGTGAAATGTATGAAATAAAATCCTTTGAATGTTGTGTGCAGTCATGAAAAAGGCCCGTCAAATTCACTTTAGGTACACAGATTTCTACAGGGATCCAACACACAGATTTCTACAGGGATCCAACACACAGATTTCTATAGGGATCCGACACACAGATTTCTACAGGGATCCAACACCCAATCACATTTTATTAATGAACCTTCCAATTCTCCAATATTAAATATCTAATTCCATTTTCCACAAAAATTTGGACATTTATTTTGCTCCCACTTTATCTTATCACCTGCTGGTTGCTCTCAAAGGACAAGGTGTGAATGTACAAAGTGTCTTTTGGTCATCTCACCGTGAAAGCCTGTTATGAAAAATTCAAGGCACTTGCTGTTTTGGCCACCGCAGAGCTTTCCTCTGTCATTCAAAGACTACAGAGCAGCTCTATTCTCATATCCAGTGGCTGTCCGTGCATTTCCTAGTGACGCCTTCAGCAAAAACAATTTTATGGCTATAAAACCTCTAATGCAGCTACAGCTGTGACACATAAAAAATAATCAATAATAACCTCATACAATTGAAATATGATTTAGGAATATAGCCATATTTTATTCACCAAAAATCATTTTTAACTGTACACAATAGACTCCTTTCTTTCCTCCTTTTCTATCGCCATCGAAGCTAATGCTGAAAGTCGAGCCTGTCCTGTCGTATTTCTGGCATACGTTTTTATTCGATTTAGTGCTGAAAATGTTTGTTCCCGATTGTGACAGGCTTGCTTGCTTTGGAGTTGTCCCACCTTTCTTAATGATGTCCAGCTTTTTTCTTGAAAAGTCTGTCTTGAAAATGGCTTTAAATCAACACAACAATATATTTGCTTGTGCAGCTCGCTCCAGATACAGTTTGGCAGCTCTGGCTAGTCCACGCTATCACTAGCCAATCATAGTTGGTGAAAGCGATGACGTATCCCTACGCCTACGAGAAGGCAATGACGTATCCCTACGCCTGTGAGAAGGCATTGTGGTGTTGCCAACTCGAAATATCTGATTGG
Source organism: Stigmatopora argus (assembly GCF_051989625.1). Classification (NCBI taxonomy): domain Eukaryota; kingdom Metazoa; phylum Chordata; class Actinopteri; order Syngnathiformes; family Syngnathidae; genus Stigmatopora; species Stigmatopora argus. Next base: position 15,033,017 of record NC_135398.1, read on the forward strand.
TTAAAGCAACAGTCTTATCGACGCTTGTTTAATGCAGCAGAGCCTGCAGAACTGATTGTGAAGGCCTTGAGGCAGATTTCTGACCCTGGCAACAAATAATGGCTGAAATGTGATTGGTTAAATGCTTCAATATGAAAACACACATCTGAAAGCAGTGCAACCAGGGGGAAAAGCAATGAAAGGAAGCTAACAGACAATTTGGAATTATTTAATAAGTATTCATGGAAAAAATATAATTAACACCAGTGTGTGATTCAGATATTTCTTAGGCCAGCAGAGAAGGCCTTGAAGGCCCTGACGGCACACGACTGCTCATATCAATAGTCGATCCATTTTCCAGGTGAAAATATTATTGACTATATTAACATTCATCCCCATATTATTGGACTTTTTCCCCTAGCTTCTGCTACATGGTTTCATTTAACTACCACTCTTGATTTCTTATTTCAATCGATTTCTTCCCCTACCTATTTGCATCATTTGTAGGGCAGTGTAAGGTTTCACTCAGATTATTGTCATCCGTCGACAATGATCGACAGCAAAAGATGCTATTTTAAAAGGTACTTAATATTATTCACCAGGGTAAGATCGATCAAAAGAAAAGCATGCTGTGTTATTAACATGAGTGATGACATTTGCGTGTTGCACAGCCCTGTCACATTGTGAGCATGTTTGCAGTATGCCGTAAAAATTTGATCACAGGCTTTGGCTTTGATCCATTGCATTGCTGAATCGGGATAGAACCAAGGGACAGAACCACCAACAGCCACATGCTAACTAAAAAATAAAAGGAGAGGAATTTCAGGCAAACATATTCAAAAAACAGTCATTCCACTCCAACTAGATGGTTAGAATTCATCACTGTGGGCCATTCAACACACCAACTGCAATCTACTGTTCTGTTCACTGAAGTGGAAGCACCATATTTGTGTTGGCTTATTTGTTTGACCCAGTAGTAGCAATCAGCATTGAATGGCCTGAATTCTAAATTACCACAAACACAGGAGAATGCCTATAAGAAAGGTAACTTCTCATGCAAAATACAATACTAGCATTTGAACATAAATCCATGAAGATTACCAGTTCAATAATAAGAAAATAATGACTAAAGCTAATAAAAGATTTTTGAATGGCACCATTGGTACCATTCATTCTGCGTAATTGACAAAATCATTCATTCATTTTCTGAACCGGTATATCCTCACTAGGGTCACGGGGGGTGCTGAAACCTATCCAAGCTGAATTCGGGCCAGATCTGGGGGACACCCTAAATCAATCGGTGGCCAGCCGATCGCAGGGCACAAGCAGACGGACAAACATTCGCATTCACGCTCATACCTAGGGGCAATTTAGAGCGTCCAATCAGCCTACCATGCATGTTTTTTTTGGAATGTGGGATGAAACTGGAGTACCCAGAAGAAACCTACGTAGGCCACGCAGGAGAACATGCAAATTCCACACAGGTGGACCAACCTGGATTTGAACCTAGGACCCCAGAGCTGTGAGGCCGAGGCGCTAACCACTCGAGTCGCTGGGCCACCTTGACAAAATCAACAATCCAAGAACACCTAAATTGAATTTGATGAGGTTTGACTTCAAAAAGGCATTTAAATCTGTTTGGTGCCCCGCGATTGGCTGGATACCAATTCAGGGTGTTGCCCGCCTACTACCCACAGTTGGCCGTGTGTGGGTAAATGGTACAGAAACGTAATGATTGAATGAATATGTTTGGTCTGCTGACCCCAAAAAAATAACTACATGCAAAATAAAGAAAATCAAAGACAATTCAATAACTTCCCATTTTATTATTTTGGGGTTTTTGTTTTGTCAATTTGTGCTAAAAGTAACACATTTGACACAATAGTTTTGAGACATTCTTAGCATTCTAGAACATTAGCTATCCTGAAATTTCAATTACTAATTAGATATATATTTCTGCCGTTCTATTCCTGTTTGGCGCGTGCTAAACTGTAAAACTTGATTTGGCCCGGCATCGACGAAGCAGAAAATAGACCTGCTCCTTTTTTTTCATCGGGGACCGAAAAAACGCAGAGCTTAACTGAGTAGATGGAATTTCTCATATTGTAGACAATGGCAACATATTTGCTACATTGGCTGGAGCGGACTTTGTGGGATTTGGGGGTTAGGAAAACTGATGACACGAACTAACCACAAACAGACTCAAACCCTGACTTACTGTTTCTTCCTCATTGTGAAACTGAATTTTATTTGTTGTGCTTGTATTTGTTGTATGAAAAACCTCTGTGTTACCTAGGTTATCTGTCTTCTGTTAATTGACAATGCACTGTAGGTGGCAATAGATGATTCAACAGTGACAAAGGTTTGTGTGCATTTCTAAGTATTCCATTTTATATTGTCCCTATCTCAGAAAATGCATTCACACATTCATTCCCTTGCTCTATTATATTTTCATTTTCTCATGGTAATGATTTTTCTTCTTTCTTAGGGTATCTTAAGGCTTATGAAAGCTCTGTTGCTCACACTTCTTAAATGTAAGTGTCATTTGTGGTCAAACTAACTCAATAATGATTGATTACATAATTGCAACTCTTTAAGTTTGAATCAGACTGGAGCTCTAAAGGAAAATTGGCGTTTCAAACCCGCTTTTCTGTCTCTTCCCGCCTCCCTCGGAACAACAGCTACTTTACTTAAAGCCAATGCCACAATGGGAGGCTCATGTTAACTACTACTCATTTGTTTGGATTAAACTTCTGTTTCAAAACAAAAGCGCTCGTTTGCTTACTTTTGACAGGTACTATAGAGTAAGAAAAATGTCTACTTTTATGACTGTATAATTCTAAAATATTGAGAAAAATCTTTTTTTATTTAGATGTACACAGCCTTGAAGTTAAAAATATTGCCAAGACTGATTGGATAACTTTATTCATCCCGTATTCGGGAAATTTCGTTGTTCCAGTGGCAAGAGGGTGAGGATGCAGGAATAGCAAAGGCATTTTAGACATGAATAGATAGATAATAAGTAGGTCAAGAAATAAATACATGAATAAATATATAATTAAATAAGCGTGTTGCTTAGCACATATATATATACAGACATACATACACATAAATGTAGATGCATGCATACGGTAGGTCTTAACACACAGCCATTTTTTTGTTAAAGAGCCTGACAGCTGATGGGAGGAAGGATCTGCGGAAGCGCTCCTTCCTGCAATGAGGGTGCCGCAGTCTATTGCTAAAGGAGCTTCGGAGGGACTCCACAGACTCATGCAGTGGGTGGGAGGTGCTGTCCATGATGGACATCATCCTGGTCAGCATCCTCCGCTCTCCCACTTCCTCCACAGAGTCCAAAGGACAGCCCAGAACAGAGCTGGCCCTCCTGACCAGCTTATTCAGCCTGTTCCTGTCCCTCTCCGTGCTCCCGCATCCCCAACAAAGCACATCATATTGTAGCATTATACAAACATTGACCCAGGAAATAAAAATAATAGTAATGAACCAAATTTTGCTTCTTTGATGCCTGTTTCTTAGGTGCATTCTTTAAAACTGAGTTCACAACTTGAATAGATTATTGTCCATTATTCCAATGGAGTAACCATCAGAATAATGTCAATATGTGTCAATATTTCATTATTTAACCTAAAATCTTCCACTTTGTCCTTGATACATGCATGCGTCTACTAAAGCTGTCTACATTTGCGGCTTTAGTACATTGCATTTTTTTATATTAAGTATCCAAATCAAAAATTTTATAAAAATGTCAAAATTCATGCTGAAACTCACAAGCAAACGAAACTTCCCTGTCTGCCATTTGCCAAGCAGAAAAATGACAGAAGACCCGGGACTGTGATTCAACTCAGCCCCTAAGAAGAAAATTGGCGTCGCTTTTATCCGGAAATAGAGCTCTCTGAGCAGACTGGACGGCAGGGAGCCTTAGTGAAGATGGATTTTTTAAAGAAATGCAAGCACGGTGGAATTTCCCAAAAATATTTTTCAAGTGCAAGCTGCAGGCGACGTTACGGCGGACGCAAGATGCCGCGCAGCACCAAAGTGAAATTTTAACTTCCCCAAAAACAATGACGGCGATAATGATGAAGAATGTGTTCTTGGTACTTTGTTAAGTCGGCAAGAAATTTTAATTATTGCTCACAGTTTGAAACAAAGTTTTCATGAGATTGATGACAACATGGTCATAGCCATCAAATTTTGCAATTGTCTTGACATTGTCATGTCATTGTACAAAAGCATATTTGTACCAAAAAAAGAAACAGTGGTCACAACTTCCTATCCACATCTTTCTTGTGCACCGAAAACCTCTCACAAAAGCTCCTCCTCTACGGCGCCTCCTGAAGACTGCATCGATGATTCAATGCGAATCGAATCTGACAAAAAAAGACTTGGACTAAAGCTCCCAATAACCGTTTTCATACCTGTCAACCTCTGCCGATAACTGCCCTTATAAATGATTATGATTCCCCTTACAAACCCCCAAAAAACCTTACCTTTGTAAGGTATGCGTTTTTTTTAATTCAATTCAAGCGGAGAGGAACTATTTTTACTGTGAGTATAGTACTTGAAGTATTTACACTTTGTTTTAATATATAGACCAGGGGTGGCCAAGTCCGGTCCTTGAGAGCCCCTATCTGGTCTGTTTTCCATATCTCCCTCCACCAACACACCTGAATCAAATAATCCGGATTGGTATCAAGCTTCTGGACAGCTTGCTGATGAGTTGATCATTTGATTCAGGTGTGGTAGAGGAGGCAGATATGGAAAACAGACTGGATAGGGGCTCTCGAGGACCGGAGTTTGCCACCCCTGATATAGACTATATTTTGATATACATTGCAGTCTTTTCATTTGCCTTTAACTGATCCTACTTTGCAATTTTTCGAGGATCGCCGCCATGTCTGGACTACATAATTCGCAAAATTCCATGAACTACTGTACATTTAATGATTAATTCAGTTTTGTCATTATACTGTTTACATTTAGTTTTGTCTCTACATCATGTTATGTTAACCTGTTCTATTTACAGTACTCTTTTATATCTGCAGTTGTTCTTAAAGTACTTTACTGTCTAAACAAAAGTTGAATGTTATGTATATTGAGAGGTGGCCCAGGGAACGAGTAATTAGGGCGTTGGCCAGTGTCTTTGAGCAACCGTCTTTAAGATGGTCATTTACAGTATGTGTTGTCTGTCCGTTAAGTTTTTTAATTTCCTCTCATACATCTGAAATTAAATTTAAGGGTTTTCAGACCACTCAACCATGAATATTTATTCAAATCTGCGTAATACTAATGTGTTTTAAGTGTTCTCCTCTCTGGTGCTGTCACACTGTTTCCCTGAAAGTACTCTCAGGTCCTTCTCACTATTTTCACTTCATGTCTCCCTTTAACCTCCTTCCCATCCACAACACCACACAATTTTCTATTTTATATTCTCCTCTGTCATCATCTCTCAGTCTCATCGTCACTTAAAGCCCCATGTCCACAACACTTACCCCAACCCCTCTCTTACATTTAGATTCAAATACAGCCTGCCAGATGCCTCGATCGTTCAATGAAGGCAGCAGGGTGTTGCTGTTATCGTTACCACTAATAATGAAGCCCCCAAACAGCTAGTCTGATGCCAGACCGCCACAATCATGATCATCAATAGATGCCATTCCTCTTTTTGCTCTTCCTAAGCAATCACCAGCCTTATTACCATCATCTGAGCACAAACACAGACACAGTCGGGGGTGACACACTCACACACACACACACACCAATATGTCTGTATGAAGAGAATAAGACAAGCAAGTGGGGTAGATGGATAGATGGAGAGCCTGAGGAGGAGACAGGAAGAAGAATGAAACTGGAAGACAGTGGATGGAATGACAGAATAGATGTATATGTATGGAGGGAGTGTGTGTGTATGTGTGGTGGGGTTGTTGAGTGGGTGTGTTTATTGGGTGGATGGAATGACAGAATAGAGGTGTATGTATGGAGGGAGTGTGTGTGTATGTGTGGTTGGATAGTTGAGTGGGTAAGTGTTTATTGGGTTGGTTGGTGAGTGAGTAATATAGAGTGACAGAGCTAGTGGTGTGATGAGATTAAAATGTGAGTGTTAGACTCACACACACTGCGTCTTTGCGTCGATGTGAGTGTGTACCCAAGAATACCGGAGTGGCAGGCAGGGGATGCGGGAGGAGATGTTCGAGTGTGTACCAGCAGAGTGAAGCCCCTTGAGGCCATTGTTGCATTCTGAATCCAGGATGTACATCGACATGAATGTAATTGGTGGAAACTAGCTCAGTGTGTGGTTGAACTGAAACGGAGGCTCAGTAGTCTTAAGATTTGTCAAGCCTACTTTGTTCCTTTTTATCACACCAAACTGATATACTATTCTCCACTTGGCCCCTTTTGACCTCTTTCTAGACTTAAATGCTATGCTCCATGAGCCTCTAATATATATTAAACCTGTATGATGAAGTATGGGCCCTGAACTTGCACCATATCAACTAGACTGATTCCCCTATAATTCGAAAACACCAACTGGCCCCCTTTTTAAAAGGGGGAACCACCACCTGCCAATACAGAGACATTGTCCACAATGTCCACGCGATCTTGCAGAGGCATCTCTATCAAGACAACCAACAACATCCAGAGCCTTTATAAACTCCAAGCGGATCTCATCCACCCCCAGGGCCTTGCCACTGAGGAGCTTTTTAACCAATCCCTGAAATTGGAGAATCCACCTCAGAGTCTCCAGGCTTTACTTTCTCATGGGAAGGCATATCAGTGCTGATGAGGGGGTTTTCAAAGTACTCAGCCTACCGGCTCACAACATCCCAAGTTGAGGTCAGCAGTGCCCCATCATCACTATACACAGTCTTCATGGTGCACCGCTTTCCACTCCTGAGACATCAGATGCTGGACCAAAATTTCCTTGAAGCCATGCAGAAGTCGATCTCCATGGCCTCGCCGAACTCCTCACCGTGTTTGCTTCAGAATAAAAACCAGGCCCGAGTGCCAAAAAGGCCCGAAGAACTTCGTCTCTTAACACTGGTGTCCAATGGGATTCCCGCCACAACAGGCACTGACCACCCTGCAGCCGCAACTTTTGTCAATCGCCTCGGCAATAGGCTCTCCCTGGACATAAGAGAAGCTCTCTCAAAGGTGGGATTCGAAACTCCTTCTGATGGGGGACTCTGCCAGGCGTTTCCAGCAGACTCTCACAAAACATTTGAGTCTGCTGGACCAGAGCGCCATCTTCCTCCACTAAGGCTGCAACAATTAATCGATAAAAAATGATTATTAAATTTGTTGCCCACGAATTTGATTATCGATTATTATCGGCTACTATTTGCGGGTGTACACAATGTACTCAAAGATGGGTGGAAAAATGGGTGGTACACACTCTTGTACAGTAGGTGGCAGTATGCACTTCTGCTCTTTAATCATGTGATCAGCGGTGGCAGTATGTACCTAATTAAATATGGAGATGCTAAACTTCCTCTGTTTTAATAACCTACCATCGGAGCCAACTCACCACCAGGTGGTGATCGGTTGACAGCTCCGCCCTCTCTATCCCGAATGTCCAAGATATGCAGCCGCAAGTCCAATGACAAGACTACAAAATCCATCATCAAACTGTGGCCCCGGGTGTCCTGATGACAAGTGCACACACCCTTATGCTTGAACCTGTTGTCCATTATTGACAATCCACAGTGGGTGCAGAAGTCCAACATTACCAATGTCAAGTAAAAATTAATAAAAGGGTGAGTTGATAGGGTCACGGGGGTGTTGGAGCCTCTACCAGCCAACTGTGGGCAGTAGGCGTGCAACATGCTGAATTGGTTGCCAAGACAGGGCACATAGAGATGAATAACTATTCACTCGCACACTTATACGTTATACGTAATTTAGTGGTCAATCAGCATACCACGCATGTTTTTGGGATGTTGTAGGAACTAGCTGGAGTGCACGGAGTGTGTGCAAACTCCACATTGGTAGATCAAAACCCACTGGGAATTAATAACCACTTGAAAAGAATTATTTGAATTTAGTTTGATTCAAAATTTGATTTACATGGTTTCAAATCTGTGTACTTTCAGTTTATTAGACCCAAACATGGTGTGATCACACATCAGATGATTTTGTTTACACTCTTTATATAATAAAAACATGTATGTCACAATATAAAAAATGTACACTTCTAAAAGTGTGAAATACCTCCTGTGTATATTTTGTGTTTGTTTGTTCCTTTCTTTGGCAGAGCAGATTTCTTGCAAGTGTCCACATAGCCTTCTGTTATGGCAGCAATATGACGAAACCATTGATCACACAGAAAGGTGATTTTTTTTTCACTCACAATGAATAGCAATTAACTTAGTTGAACACTGGAAGTCTATTTAGCCTCTGAACAAAACAAATTCACTGTTGCACAGCACCTTTCCAATACCAGGCTCTTACCAGATTTCCGAAGAGAAACGTTCACAGGTTAATTCCTACACTAAAATGTACTCTGATGTGTCAACATTCAATTACCTTTGGTTAATAGACTCATTCAACCTCCTCTGTGAGTGATGGAGAGAAATGATCCTTTAAATTCAGTTTAGAAGAACGCAAGGAAATGTAGAAATAAAACAACTGACATGATGCACTCTGCTTTTTGGAGTCATGCTGACTGCTGTCAAGCGTATTGATGGAGTGGCAGAGCAAGTTAATATGAGATGCCCCAAGAACCTGTACCGTGCAAGTGGTGTACAAAATGTATTTGCCTTTGGTCATCTGAATGGCATACTCTCAAAGGTACTAACAATTGTTAGGAATGTTCCAAATATAAGTATAAAGTATAGTCTTCTGAGTAGAATACATGCTAACACACAATTGTGTACTGTGTGTCTCTATCATAGGATATTTATGTCAGTGCCAGTAAAGCACTTCATCCTCCTCAAAGCTGGAATGAAACCAGGGCTATAAATGTACACTGGGAAACGCATCCCAGACGTGCACCAATATTAAAATAAGTTGTGCTTACTGTTAAAGTTTATTTACAGTTTATGACATCATATAACCCTCTGTAAAATCAGCAGCGAGTGAGAAATAACTCCTGACTGAATGAATAACTATAGGCTTCGTTGAACACAAATCTTTGAAGGTGATAGAAACGAAATATATAATAACATAAACAAATATATCTAATCAAATACAACTGTTGAAAATTAAGAGAAAATAGGAATTAATTATGAGTCTGACTTTGTCTTAGTTTCTCTCTGTACTTATTAGGGGCTGACACCACAAAGCCCTTTTGAACTTTTCATAACACGACGACACTAAATGCCCATAAAAAGGGAGCTGAGGAAAAGAAAGGCTCCAGAGTCACTCTTTTCTAAGGGCTGGCGTTTTTCCTTTATTTTAAGGAAATGTCTGAGACCAATTTGAACTTATATTCATATTCAGTCCAAGTCGTCAAAGCAAGGTAATGACAAAAAATATTCTAAATTCTGTGCCATAAGGCTTCAGTGTGTAGTAATATGTTGTATACAATGTAGCATAAAGTTTTATACAGGTCAATCAATTTGGGTTGGTTGTTTAAAAAGTCCATAGTTTGTGTGGGCACCCCCTGCTTCATAGAGTCACAGTGCAACAGAGTTCCATTAATTATAAATGTGTCATTTATTCAGGGCATGATTAAAAAGTGGCGATCTGTGTTTTTGCGATAAAGACTAGGGTAGATGAAGAGATATGAACAGTGCATGCTCAATAAAAGAAACCGAAAGATGAGGCCTGGAGGATATGCATGATGGTTCATAATCCAGCGCCTACAGGAGGTCACTAGTGGGAAGCGGTACTAAGGGGCGGATAAATAAAATAAAGTAAGGTTCATACTCCAAGTTTACTGCATTACTATTGCCAATGTGTGAAGAGTAAATGTTCTGAGAAAATATCATCCCATAAAATAGGTGTGATGGTATAAATATGTGAGAACCTTCTATAATGCTCATAGAGATCTTTGATTACCTTCCCAGTGCACTGACATGAGTATTTATTCAGTAAAAACTTGAGTTAACCATATCCCGCTGTTTTGCCATGCAAATGCTAGATGTGTAGAACCAGTAATTATTTTGTGTCAACTATACCGTTTTGTACATCACAGTTCAGCATTTAGATCAGTATTTGCCAACCGTTTTTGAGCTGGGGGCCCTTTTTGCATTGAAAAAATCTCACTCACGCTAACAATTGAAAATCTACTAATTTAAGACTGTCGCATATATTACCAATATAAAGTTGTTTTCATCAAAGTTTTTAAAACAGGGATCAAATTATTACAAAATCATTTTTTTCACACGGACCTAATGTTGAGATCTGCGGAGCACGGACAACTTCCAGTTCGAATTATGTTAAAATAAGTAATGTAACGAAGTAATTTTATGACATTTTCTCCCAAAATTACTTAAATCTCCAAATATTACGCAAAAACCAATGTTGTGCTCAACAGACTTTATGTATGTCGCCAAAAGTCTATCCCTTTGAAACCAAACAAATTCTGGTTAAAATAACGTAAAAACAAGAAAAGACGTTAAATCTTGTAAAGTTACGACTTTTTTACTCCCAATATTATTTTAACTTTCCAACATTACACGAAGAGCAATGTTCCCTCTAAGCTGCGCGCGTGCGCAATTGCGCACTACTCTCGTCTTCTCTGCGCACAGCAAATCATATGGAGCGCACAAAATAAAATAATTTTTTTTAGCGTTGAGGATGACGCGCGAACCACTCATCCGCCGGCCCGCCCATTCATAGATATTAATCATTACATTTCATTATTACTAAATCATTTATGTGTAGTAGACATGCACCTGCTTATGGCAGGTGTGATACTGGTGTGTGCCCATAGCGAGCAATGATGATGTTGCTCACACCGGTACTCAGTAAGGTTGTCTTTCTGCCCAGACAAACAAAAAATTAGAGGGAACATTGACAAAGAGCAGTTTTGTGCTCACAGACTTATCGTCGACAAAAGTTGAAGTCCGTGAAGCCAAACAACTTCCAGTTCATATTACAGAAAAATAAGAAATAAAATGACTTTAATCTCAATTTGAATCAATTTATGATTTATAGTTTGTCATATTTTGACCTTTTAACCTTGTAATACTTAAATTTTAACCTCATAACAGTTCATTTTTAATTTCCTAATATTAAGATTTTTCTCTTGGGAATATTACAATGTATGACTTCTTGTAATTTACAACAAGCGGCACAGTGGTTAGGAAACACTGATGTCACTAAAATTTCATTTTAAAGCAAACTTGGAGAACTATGATTGTTTTTAGGATTTTTTTCTCTGATTCCATTTTAGCCAATATCAGGCTACCAAGTGAGTAAAGCTAATGTGGAAAAAGACTTGGCTTGACTTCTCTGACTTCTCTCAATCATTTTTCCTTTGTTGCCCTTCTCCTTTGTTGCTTGTTGTCCCTAACGGTAAGATACTAAATCCCTGGACAATTATCCATATGTATGCTGTACAGCTCTTAGCTCTTTGTGGCTAGTTTTTATTCATGAGGAGGTGAAGCAACAGAGCCAGAATTACTGTTTTCAATGTCTCAGCAAAAGTTGAAATGATCTTGTGGATGGCTCACGATTAACCACAGGCTGAGAGAAGTCAGACATCAATGCAACTTGTAGAAAGCGAGAGTGAGAGTGAGAGTGAATCTTTATAAATGAATTGAATAGTAGCAGTTGAAAAAAATCATTTAATTATGACAAAAATTGTGACATTGGGAGATGAAGTGCATAGAAGTGAACATATATTCTGAACTTTTTGTTCATGCGTAATCTTCCAATTTTCTCAGATACTAAAGTTTAGCCTTTAGAAAAAATCCATTTAGTTTAATATTTCAATTGCCATTATTATGTGTCATAATTGGTTATAATGTATCTCACATTCTGGAAGGTCTGAAAATAAAACATTCATGCTTTTTCCAAACATTATTTTTTTTCATAAGTCGCACCTGCACTTTGTGGTTCAAATACATATCAAATATAAGGTTGGCAAGGATTTAAAGGAAAAGCACAATCTAAAAATGTGCCATTGTACAAATGCTTCTACAACATACGCTTTTTTTACCATTAGACTAGTTCTTGTGTTCAATAATTTTGTGGTATGTCTGCTCTTCATCATATTTGTTTAAGGAATAAGAATGTCACTAAAACAAAGGAGAGAACTTCCATTTTTTTCTGCGTATATAAATGGGTATACACAGCATTATCACAATTCTGAGAATTGTTCAACCAATATGTTTTAACTATATTTGTTCATCTGCATCATTAAATTTAAATAAGACAAACCTCCCTTGCATTTGTTCAAATTTGAACGTATACAGTACACATCTGTGATTCAGCTGTATTTTAATTTGCCAAGTTCCAAACAAAAAAGTCTACAAAGGATTCTACATTAAGGGGAGAGAAGCAAAGGAAGGTGAATAAATAACAGTACAATGTTTGGGTTTTTTTTGCTTTTGTTGAAGAAGTTGAAAGTGTGTACACAATGCAGAATAGACCCTGCAATTATGATGACTGTTCAATAGAGAACAAGTGACTTAATAGACAATGAAAGTCAAGGTAATTTGTCAGGCATAGTTCATGAAAGAGGGAAATAAGACATTTGTTAAGGCAGCCATTCTATTTAGCAAAACCCTTCAACTGAAGTATTGTAAGGAGTCAGCTTCATGATCACGAGAAGCCACACAATACCATTCAACAAATACGCAAAAACACGCACACAGCAACAGAAGTATCAATCTAGCTTTTCCAACACTATCTCACACATTCACTCACATGTGGCCACAAGCGACAGGGACTGTAGTGCATGAACACACAAACGATATATCTCTGGCGGTAAAACAAAAATCCAGAGACCTGACACGAAAAGTCAAAAGGGATCTAAAGCCTTGAGGCAGAGGAAGCGCGGATGAAGCAAGGGACAGCAGATGACGGTTGAAGGGAGGAAGAACGATTTGTGGGTCTACAAAGACATGGGGGGATGAAAAGGAAAGGGAGGGTTGGAAAGTAACGACGCAGGTGGGCGATGTGGAAAAAGTGTGGGAGGACGCGGAGATGCAAAACTGTGGAGACGGAAGAGATGCTAAAGAATGAACAAGTGTGGGAGGAATAGGAATGGTATGAGGACAAGTAAAAAGAACAAAAAGAGGGGTAGCAGAGGAGATACATTTGGAGATTTTAAGTGGTCGGGTTGGGAGGAGAAAGAGACGCTCTGCAGATGAGAGCAGAGGAGACAAGGTGATGAAGCGTCAAATCAAACCACGAAACCAGAGTGACAGTAGGGAAGCCTTTATGCATTTAGATGTTAGTGGTGCATGTGCAAATGGCCTGAGTGGGGCTAAAACATGCAGTGGCATGAGTGAATGATGGTAAGCAAGGTAAAAAAGAGGGACAAAGTGAGTTGGGGAGATTGTGGCGGGGATTCATTGATGCTATCTAGCTAGGCACAGAGATGTGTGTGACACAATCTCAAATTGGAAATCGCTGTTTCAATCTCGCCTCACTCGCTGCTTGGCTACTCGCTCCACTGATAACAAATGGCCTAATTCTATTAAAAATATCCCATGAGTGAAAAGTTATGTATTAGGAGTGAGGGTGACGGTATGAGATGAGGGCAGCGTGGAAAAAGGAGGCCTGTGACCAAGCAGCAAAAGAAATGTGAAAGACAAGCAAGCTGAAAGTCCAAGAAGAAACTTTGGCTAGTCTGTCACTATCTTTATTTCCCATCACCTTTCTACCTGACAAATCACTCCCTACATATTCTCTATCAAATTACCTATTTGTCTATTTATCGCTGCATGTATTTTTGAGCTCATATCACCCCAGAGTTGACTCATCTCCTTTCTCTTTCCATCCTTCCCTTCTATTGTACATTGCATTTCACCCTACAGATATACTTTCCATTAACTCCATTAACTTTATCTGGTTTTCATACAAGACTCTTACTGTACGTCCGGGACAACATGTGCACTGTAACTCATCATCACGTATTACCGTCTTTACGGAAGTTCGGCGAAGATTACGCCACAAAGCAATTTAGAGGTTTTATGCTGCAAGAGCTTAGTAGTTCTTGGGTTCTTTTTTTTACTAGAAGCTTCACATGTATTATCAAGAAAAATAATTTTATGCACCTTCTTCTACCTTTGATGATTTGAGTCTTGAACCGCTTTATCCTCACTAGGGTCGTGGCGGGTGCTGGGGCCTATCCCAGCTGACTTCGGGCCATAGGTGGGGGACACCCTGAATTGGTGGCCAGCCAATCGCAGGGCACAAGAAGACAAACAACCATTCACGCTCACAATCATACCTAGGGGAAAATTAGAGTGTCCAATCAGCCTACCATGCATGCCTTTGGAATGTGGGAGGAAACCGGAGTACCCGGAGAAAACTCACACACGGCCATGGAGAACATGCAAACTCCACACAGGTGGACCGACCTGGATTTGAACCCAGGTCTGCCACTGTGAGGCCGACGCACTAACCACTCAGTCACCGGGCCGCCCTGATTTGAGTCTGTTATTTCTTTTATTGAAAAGTGCTGACAGATGTTACTAGTTAATAAATGGTAAATGGTGAGTACTTATATAGCGTATTAATCCATGTGACTTTACCATGCCCAAAATGCTTTAGCACCCATTCACCAACGCATTCACATACCTATGGTGCTGCTGCCATGTAAGAGGCTGCCAAGTCACTGGGGGCACAATAGGGGTCAGTGCCCTGCCCAAGGGCACTTCAAAATAGGGCAGTCTTAGCCAGGAATCACTGACCCTTCACATCCAGGACAATTCAAGCTACCAACTGCAGCACGGCTTCCCGGTGGTCCCTCATGTCGATGACTTGAGGGTCGTATTCATGCATTCATAATCAAGTTATACCGATTCTTACCAATATACCAATGGCGGATATGAAAAAAAAATTGGGCTCTTCAATCAAATACTACTGTGAAAAAGAAATCTGATCTTCATTACATATGTGGAAGGAAATCAGAATAGACTCGCAGTTTGAATGCAGCTAAAATTGTCAAATAATAAGAAAGTGGGTCCAATTACATTTTACACATTCCATTAGATACTTTCATTTGTGGTCCAGATTCTAAAATGATGCCATTTCCTCACAGGTTAAATGTGAGATGTGTCACTGAGCGCTTTTATCTACAACATTAGTGTGCCCAATTTCTCTTTCACTAACACCCATTTAAACACACATTAATACATCAGTTGACTGCCGCCATGGAACACGTTTCCGTGTTCTCTGGGAGAAACTTAAGGATGACCTACTCAACCAGATGTGCTGCACCCGCCCTACAATTAAACAGACAAATTCATTTCCATTGGAGCATCGACATCAGTAGCTCCAATGTCATTTCACAGAAGAGAGGTGATGTTTACAATGTCATAAAAATTACAATTTCTGGCAGTTTTTATGAGACAAAAGCAGGATTTTTGTGCTTTTCATGTTTTATGGGCATTCAGTTCTCTTTCTGGAGTTGCAGGACACTCAAAATTGATAAAGAAGTTAGTGAGGTGTTATACTCTAAAACATGTCTCACTTTAATGATAAACTTTTACAATTGTATGGGCTTTAGAAATGTGAAAAGATTATTTAAAACATGGCTTGTGCAGTGTAAAAATATTTTAAGATGGGGAAAATTTAACCTTAGAGCTATTTTTTTTTTTTCTAACGGGAACTTGAATACCATTTATAATTGACTTTTTTCTGGTAACATACTTTGCATATGTACATGCAAAATGCGATTAATGCTTTTTGAATAAGAAAACAGCACATTGGTGAGAGCAGCATTTCAATAAAGCAAGCTCAGTGCTTTTTTTAATGTTGTAATTTTACAGTAAAATAGGGCTGTATGAATATTGGCTCGTGTTAGAAAAATAAACAGTCATGACTCCAGAACCTGGCAATAAAGTGTTAGCCTAATGAATTAATCAAACAGTCATTAGTTCCCAGCTAATGTTGTATTTGCTGGCCATTCTCGCTCTTAAAAGAAAGAGAAAACAGGGCATGCTGGGAGTGGATGCTCATTCAGCTGTGAAAGAGGCTGTGTGTTTTAAGTGTGTGTGTGTGCATATGCGTGTGTATGTGTGTCCACCCACTGCCAACCTGCCTCTGTGGTGAACTACTGTGGCTGGTTTACATGAGTGGATGCGTGCTTGCACCCATTACGCTTAGTAGTTTCCTGCTGATGATGGCCTGTCATACCAATAAACTCCTTCTGAGAGCCTGAGAGGGAGGGGGCATCTGTTTAATGTAGATGGCACAAAGACAAGGTCAAGTATGGGTGGGAAAGGGAGGTGGGGGATGGCCCTGAAAGGGCAGACAGGATAGGATGGGATGGAAGAATTCGGTGCACAGTGGGGGGAGACTCAAAGATGAGCCGTAAAATACTTGGATTAGCAAAGTGAGAGATGAAGAGATTGAGAAGAAACCGCTTGTGTAATCTTGGCCTTTAAAAATGAGTCGGCTACTTCTGTGGTCACATGAGGGAGATTATATCTAAGGGATTGACTGCAGAGAAATAGTGATATGGTGCCACTAATAATGACAAAGAGAATTGGGGGTTTAAGACGATAGCCGGTTCTCAGATAGTACGTCAAATAATACTTAATCTCTTTGAAAGATCTCTTCATTTTGTGGCAGAAGAAGCAATTGTACACAGGCAATAAATTCACAAGAATGCAACACGTTGAAAACCAATTGTTTGTCCCAATGTTTCTCTTTTGGTTGTTCTCAAATTGTAGCCTATGCCACTAAACTCAGTGACATAACAAAGTACTGCACACATGCTTCAATTATTAGGCTGCATGCAAATTAAATACAAATAAGGGGGAAAAAGAAAGCGATACAAACAAAACAGAATAAATGAATTTATATAGGTATGAATGTACTGTCTCCTGCATTATTCACAAAAAATCCATTTGACAAAAAGACATGAAAAATGATTTTGGTTTGAGCTGAAGCACTGCCATAACAATTCTTAAAAAATGCAATGAAAATCATAAAACATAGGTTCCAACATTTGAATGTCTTAAAGCCCACTTTTGTCAAAACATATTGAATACCTAAATCTTCCACATTAGGCAATAATGTCCCCCCTCCTTTAATGGTATAACGCCATGGTTTTTAATGGATGTTTTACTTTCTTAAGAGGGTCGGTTAATTAAATAAACAAAAAACTTGCACTCCTCAAAGCAATAAATTCAAAATTTTGGAGGTTTAAAGATACTTTTATATATATATATATATATATATATATATATATATATATGATATATATAATTTACATTAAGCATACATTATTGTGTTAGAACTGTTTTTAAAAATTATATATGTGCATAGTTTTTAAGAAATACAATAGACCCCCACCCCACATTTCGTGTGGTTAGGGACCAAGCATTGTCGCGAATATTTCGAAATTGCAAATGCATCAAACCTCCTTAAAATCGCTGAAGACGCCTTCGTTAAATGTCTGTTGTCTAATTGCCAATATGCTCAAACTCCTTAAAGCTGCTTACAACAGCAAATTTTGATTCCTTAACCAAGGCCAGAGGTCACCAACTCCAGTCATTAAGGTCACCTATCCACTCTGTTTTCCATGTCTCATTCCTGAAACTTGCCTGAATCAACCAGAAGCCTGATAACGATCCTGATGAAGAAGCCAGTTGCTAGAAATGGACGTTCAGTATAACTTGGAAAGACTTTAAATGCAGAAAACTTTAATTCCATTCACCAGTGTTGTTTAGGTCAGTGTTTCCCGCGGCACACCTGAGCGACGCTCAGGTGTGCCGCGGGAAATTACAAGAAGTCATACATCGTAATAATCTAAGAGAGAAATCTCAATATTAAGAGATTAAAATTGAACTATTACGAGGCTAAAATTGAAATATGAATACATAGATTGTACTATAACAAGATTCAAATTCATGAGATTAAAGTCATTTTGTTGCTTAGTTTTATGTAAAGTAAACCGGAAGCTCTTTGGTTTTCCAGGCTTCAACTTTTGTCGACGTTAAGTTTGTGTGAGCACAAAACAGCTTTTCTCGTAATGTTAGGTGGTGGAAGTAATATTGGGAAGAAAAAATGTCGTAAAATACGACATCTAAGTCATTGTCCTGTTTTCACGGTACGTGAACCAGAAGTTGTTTGGTTTCGGGGGCATCAACTTTTGGCGACATCAAGTCTCTGTGAGCACATTACTTTTTGCGTAATTTTGGGAGAAAAAGTCAAAAATTAAAATAAGTTTAAAAAACATTGCATTACCGTATTTTCACGACTATAAGGCACACTAAAAAGTCTTAAATTTTCTCCAAAATAGACAGGGCGCCTTATAATGCGGAGCGCCGTGTGTAAGCTCTAAAGCCTGACTGAGAGCACTTCTTGCCAACACGCTTCTTATATAGAGAGAAGGCGGACGTGGGTGGGGTCAGACGCTAAAGGCACGCCCCTACAGGGTACCCGTATATAGTGTGGGCATGTGTTTATTGCAAAACAATTTCGGTTTGGTTTCTAAGGCCCCCCGAAAATGAATATAATACAAATAGACACGCTTACGAAGCTCAGTTCAAACTTCAAGCCATCAATTATGTAGGGGAACATGGGAATAGAGCAGCCGCGAGGGAATTTTAGATCAACGAATCCATGGTTAGCAAATGGAGGTAGCAGGAGAACGAGCTTCGCCAAGTCAAGAAGAAGAAGCTGAGTTGATTTGTGCGTGGCCATCTCGCAGCAGCGGTGAAAAACCATTTCACGAAAATGAACGCCGTCATTCCCGGAGGCTTAACTAAAGCGTTACGCCACTATTTGCGAATGGATTGTGTGGCCGCTTGGACGAACGTGTCTGCTTGCACTGTTGTTAAAGGCACTAACAACAGATGCTTGAAAACCGCTGGACATCGGCATCAACCGGGCGTTCAAAGCAAAGTTGCGAGCGGCATGGAAACAATGGATGATAGGTGGCGAACACAACTTTACGAAGGGTGGCATGCAACGCCGGGCTAGTTACGCCACTATTTGCGAATGGATTGTGGCCGCTTGGACGAACGTGTCTGCTTGCACTGTTATTTGAGCTTTTGCCAAAGCTGGCATCATTTCTGTGGAGCCACATGGCAATGACAGTGACTCTGACAACTTCCGTTGCCTTTTTAAAAACATGTTTTAGCGTGAGTCCGTATGTTTAAGCTGGTGTATGTTTTGCCATGCCTGGCTGCGCCTTTAAATGCGGTGCGTCTTGTGTGTGTGTGTCAAATAAAGAAATAGCACTCGTTACTGACACTGCGCCTTTAAATGCGGTGCGCCATATAGTCGTGAAAATACGGTAATTATTTTAACATCAGTCTAACTGAAAGCTGTTTGGGGTCTACGGACATCAACTTTGATGACGTTAAATCGGTGTGAAAAAAATAGATTTGGGAATAATTTGGTGGGGATTATTTAATTCCTGTTAATAAAACTTTGATGAGAATGACTTTTTAATGTTAATATAGGTGACGTAGTTTTAAATTAGAAGATTTTCAACAAGTGGTGTGCCTTGAGATTTTTTCAATGCAACAAATGTGTTGCGGCTCAAAAAAGGTTGGGAAACACTGGCTTAGGTGACTAATATTTGCATGAAAACACTATGTTCAAGATTGACATGGTAAAACGGCGGGAGGATATTTCAAACGCAGTATTTGTACTGAAAAAAAAATGTTTTGTGTGTGTTCTGTAAGGTAAAACAGGTATGTGTTGGTCTGTGTTGTACTACTGTTTCCAATTTCAATCAATGCATCAATCAAGGGATAGGATGGAAGGGAGATATTGAGTGAGAAAACATGCGTGCCTTCAAGCTGATGGTTAGAGTTTGTTGTTTGTTTTCCTTGACTGCGGCACACAGTTACCGTCCCAGCTGTCTCCGGGCCAGAGGCGGTGGACACCCAGAATCGGTGGCCAGCCGATCACAGGGCGCAAGCAGATGGACAACCATGTACACTCACACCCATACCTATGGGAAATTTAGAGTATCCAATCAGCCTACCATGCATGTTTTTTGGAATGTGGGAAGAAACCGGAGTACCCGGAGGAAACCCACGCAGGCCCGGGGAGAACATGCAAACTCCACACAGATGGACATGACCTGGATTTGAACCCAGGACCCCAGAGTTGTGAGGTCGACGCGTTAACCACTCGCTCCACCGGGCCGCCAGTTACAGTGTTCTATGGCCATATAACCATGAAAAAGGTTGAGTCTAATATAGATAATGATAATCTAACCCAATACGTATATACATATGTATATATTTTTCATCGTATTTTGTATTTTATTCGTATTTTTCATACGAATATTCCTTGTTTTGCCTATTTGTCTTTGAATTCTTTTAGTTCCCCTGTACAATCGGGCCGCAATTAACGTCAAACCATAGGTATAATTTGCACTTGACCAAATGGAGCAATCAGAGCAACAAAGTTGGTTTTAACTGAACAAAATCAGACAAATACCAACACAGACAAAATCATTTGTTAACTAAAGCTGCAAAAAGCCCTTCAATCTTGAGAGAAAGCATATAGGAGGTTTAATTTGCAAATGATATGGATTAGATGTATCTGGTCATCTCCAAAACTGTCTACATGTCGCTCTAAAAAAATGCATCAATAGTCTGCATCGATGGCTTCAAAGATTTAGCCTAAGCACTCCTCCATCTTAAACAGCCTGTCATTCACCGTTGGCTGGACTTGCACATCCTATTTAACGGCAGACAGGCTTCTGACTATGGGTGGAAAAGTGCTTGCAAAAAAGAGATGTTAGTTTTATGGGGAGGGTTAAAGTAGGAGTCAGGGTTCTCAATCTGTGAGGAGGCAAAAAGAGGAGGCAGTGCCGTGGAGAAGATTCACGGTTTTAAAAAAAGCCCACTCATAGTAGATGTAACCAGGAAATCATGACCACGGCATTTGGTTAAGGGTCTCGCTTGTTGTTATAGTAAAATATGATGCTGTGACAAAAGACAGGGTTGACAGGTGTGACTTCTGGTTCCAGCTACAGATAGTCTTATTTTGTTGAACACAGACCGCCTTTCCTACAACGGGCAGCACAATGAATGGAGTATTGGCATATGAAAGGAAGCCAAGATTTGCTTGCGGATTAATCCTTTCATTAGCGATAGTGAGGAGTTAATTGCGGTCGCAGCTGCATCTCTCATGTTTACACAAGTGACAGTTTTACACCAAGCCTTGAAAGAGACAAAAAGCAATTATCAAAAAATGCAGGGCAATTTTGGCATGATAAATTGAAGTTAAATTAGCCTTTCTTCTTTAGAACAGATTTGTCATCAACAGCTGTGTTGACTGGCAATGTAGTCTTTTCCGGGTGAATCGTCACACAACAAAGATAAAACACTTGACGTGTGCTGAAGAGTTCCCAGTGAGAGTGATCAAAGGTGAGCTAGCGACATGATTTCAAGCTCTTCATGAGACTCAGAAGAGAAAGCAGGGAGGCTGGGGATGGGGTGGTGTCAGGAATGTTGGGTTGTTATAAACTGCAGAACAAGAGCTTCAACAAAAATTCGTGCTTTTCAGACATCTGCCAGAAAACTAAACAACAAAGTTTTTTCAGACAATTTAGAGATGTTATTTGTGTTTTAGTGAAAATGGAAACTAGAATGAATATCAGCAAAGTATAAAACATAGCCAAGCCTTTACTCCTGCTAAAATGTTGACCGAATTTGAGATATTTGTCTGGCCTTTCGGCCCATTTTGAAGGCTCCATTATTGCAGATAAAGAAGAAGAATTTACCGTATTCATCATTACAGTAATCCCTCAATATCGCGGCTTCGACTATCTTCTACTATATATATTTTTTTAAATTGAGGTTTTTCGTTTATTGCGGCCATGTCTGGTCTACATTAACCGCAATAATCTGGGGATTACTGAAATAGGATTCATTTTAAGTTGTATTCTAATTAATGGTTAATTTGAGTGGCTCTTTTTCTAACTAGCTGGCAGAACAACAGTCGACTGACACGTAATTCTTAAAGATGGTGGTGAGACAGTACACAAATTGGCCACAATTTCTTTTGTTTTTTAACAGTAAACATTTAGCTAGGGCGGCCCGGCAGCTTGAGTGGTTAGCACATTGTCTTCACAACTCTAGGGTCCTGGGTTCAAATCCAGGTCGGTCCACCTGTGTGGAGTTTCTATGTTCTTCCCGGGTCTGCGTGGGTTTTCTCCGGGTACTCCAGTTTCCGCCCACATTCCAAAGACATGCATGGCAGGCTGATTGGACACTCTAAATTGCCCCTATGTATGGGTGTGAGTGTGAATGGTTGTCTATCTGCTGGTGCCCTGCGATTGGCTGCCCACCAATACAGGGTTTGTGTCCCACCTCTGGCCCAAAGTCAACTGGGATAAGCTCCAGCACCCCCACGACCCCGGTGTGGATAAAGTGGTTCATAAAAAGGAATGAATGAATATTTAGATAATTGTTCTACCATAATGTATACATGATTAGAGACAGATTACCCATTGTCATTATGTTATATCGTTTCAAGACACCTTGAGGTGATGCAGCAGTAACAGTAATGATTGTTATGTAATGAGGTGAGTGAAGCAGGACCCAAGTGCAGGTAATCAGGCTGACACATGGGAGTGCAGGTGCACTGACATAACATTCCATAACAAAGGCAATCCACAAAACAGTCTTCAATCCAAAAAGCAGGGAAAAAGTAATAACAACAAGGAAATTAAACCTACTGGGGAAAACACGACGGGACACGAGGCACGCCAACATAACAAATGCCAAACGCAAAGCAATACTCTGACAGTGGATTCACCGAGACACAGGGTTTAAATACACCAACAGGGTTTGACAAGACAATTAGAAACACCTGGGTCACATGACAGAAGGCCAGCAGGAAAAAGTCAGAAGGTGAAACTAATGGACAGGACACTCAAGGGAAACGCCCAAACTACAAAAACCCAACAAAACATGACAATAATAGCATGTAACAAAATGTAATCATTTAAAACTATCATTGCTAAATAACTGAGTTAAATTCTCATCTAATTTTCTGAATCGCTTTATCCTCTTTAGGTTCACGGGGAGTGCTGGAGCCTATCCCAGGTGACATCGGGCCAGAGGCAGGGGACACCCTGAATTGGTGGCCAGCCAATCGCAGGGCACAAGGAGACAAACAACCATTCACGCTCACACTCGTACCTAGGGGTAATTTAGTGTCCAACTAGCCTACCGTGCATGTTTTTTGTAATGTGGGAGGAAACTGGTGTACTCGAAGAAAACCCACGCAGGCCTGGGGAGAACGTGCAAACTCCACACAGGTGGACCGACCTGGATTTGAACCCAGGTCCCCCACTGTGAGGCCACGCGCTAACCACTCAACCGCCGGGCCACCCTACTATTCAAAATGAATGATCAAAACTCATACAGATCCATTATTATTGACATTATGCAATAAATAAAATTGAAATGGATTGCCTGTGCAACATAGTGTTTTTGGTTATAGTCCAAAAGACTGAAACAGAATGATGTGATGATCTATGCAAACCCCTGAGCTCTGACAGGCCACCTACTTGTTATTTTTCTTAAATCTAAACTTATGCTGAGCTCAGCATGTGGCAAATATCCTCTTGATCAGTAAGTAAGGATTCAGGGTGGAGAGAGTGATCCCTCCTCTATCTAGCAAGCCGTGTGCGGTATTTTGGTCGCCGGTGTTTTGGTCGCCATCTTTTGGTCGCCGTCTTTTGGTCGCCGTCTTTTGGTCGCCGGTCTTTTGGTCGCGGTCTTTTGGTCGCCCGGACCGCGACAACGGGCGACCAAAATACCGGCGACAAAACAAGGTAAAACAACACGGTCTACACATCAATAAAAGCCAACAATGGCCATGAGCAGTTTCACTGAGCCGACGTGTGTGTATAAGAGTTTGTATGTGCATGAGTTGTCCCCTTAGGAAGGTACGTCAGTCGGGGTCTTAACAAGTCCGGGAAATTTGGAGCTTTTCTTTAGCCTAATAATTAATAGGGCATTAAGTATGACTAAATAGTATTTCGCAGTTTGTATTTAGGGAATTTGAGCAACGATTTAAATGGTAATTATCAATAACCTTCCGGGCGACAAAAAGACTGGCGACCAAAAGATCGGCGACCAAAAGACCGGCGACCAATCGACCGTGTACCCTGGCAAGCACCGGAGTTGTCCCACCAGCTGGCGTCACAAGCGACTGTTAGGGAGGACTACTATAAAATACCATGAAGTGGATTTTTTTTTAAATGCAATAATTGGACCATTGCGATTAATTAATCAATTAATTAAGAGGAAGAAACATTTGGAGACGTGTTGCCCAAGGATCATGTCTTTTATAAGATGAACAAGAAGATCAAATACCTGTCCAATACAGAGATAAACACTGAAATATAACATTTGGGGCGGCCCAGTGGAGCAAGTGGTTAGCGCGTCGGCCTCACAGCTCTGGGGTTCTGGGTTCAAATCCAGGTCATGTCCATCTGTGTGGAGCTTGCTCCGGGTACTCCAGTTTCCTCCCACATTCCAAAAACATGCATGGTAGGCTGATTGGACACTCTAAATTGGCCCTAGGTATGGGTGTGAGAGTGCATGGTTGTCCGTCTCCTTGTGCCCTGCGATGGGCTGGCCACCGATCCAGGGTATCCCCCGCCTCTGGCCCGGAGTCAGCTGGGATGGGCTCCAGCACCCCCTGCGACCCTAATGAGGATGAAGCAGTTCAGAAAGTGAGATGAAATGGGGGAGATATAAAATTTGATATTCTTACAGTTAGCCTATTAAATTAGAAGAAAAAAATCAAAGGCTACCCATAGACGGGTGATAAAACGATAATGACAATTATCTTCAAATATTTTTGCTAACAATAAAAACATTCGATAAAATTCGATAAATTTAAACTGCAATTAAACACCGAACATCACAAAGAATGGGCGCGCTGATGCGACCTGAACGCTAGTTGCACACCAACGTTCAGTAGACGAAGAAGATGGTAAGGAACAAACAGCTGTTTTTAGCATGGTTTGCTATAGAGCAGCTAACACAGAGCATAATGGCAAAAAGACTACAACACAGCCAAAATGAGCGATTATGAGATGCAGGGCAACACGGAACCTACCCCCATAAAAGATCCAAGTGAAGTCTCCCTGTCATTTTCTTTCATTCGTTGGTTTTTTAATAGACTCTCCTCATTTGTGGACAGCCTGTTATTCTTTTCCTACTTGATATCAAGGAGTTTCCCCATTTTATGCAAATGTAGTAAAAACTCTGGTAACAAAAACTACCTTAAAATACATTTTCTGTTATAAACAAATAAGTCAAAACATAAATCTAAAATTTGTTAACTTAGGTTAAAAATTAAATGGCCATGTAAAGTAAATTCACATTGTTTTTTGTGAGGCTGAAAATAATCTGCTTGGAAATGGTGATATCATAGGTTGAATTTTTTTATTTTTTCATATTGCACAGCAACCTTTGGTTTGAAGACAAATTCATAAAAATATAGATGCCTGTCAAAATTTATGCAGGTTTTAATATTAATTAGTTTTCATAGTGTAAGGATTGAGTTGTCTTATCTTTATTGCACAACAACAACAACAAAAAATGAAAATCATCATATTTTATATTTTCTTTTCTTTTAAAGTTAGGTAAAGTTATTACTTTCATAATTGAATAACGAGGAAAGTAATTTATTTACTCATTCACAGAAGTTTGAAGTTTCAAATTTGAAAGAAAAAAGATGTAATACCGTATTTTCACGACTATGAGGCGCACATAAAAGTCTTGAATTTTCTCCAAAATAGACAGGGCGCCTTATAATCCAGTGCGCTTTATATATGGACCAATACTAAAATTGTTATCTCGATTAAAATAAAATAAATCAGTCGATAGGGTACTCCATCCTCTACAGCTCTCACAACTACGGCAAACAGCCCCCGACTCTACTATTTTCCCCGTAGAAAAAGTACTGCACAGTGACTGCTGGGATATATAGTTCTTTTGTCAATACACCCAATGGATTGTGGCCTGGACATCGACATCAACACAGCTTTTCGAAGCATGGAAGGCAGCGTTGGAATAGTTACGCTAGCTACTATTTGCGAATGGATTGTGGTCTGGACATTGACATCAACACAGCTTTACGAAGCATGGAAGGCAGCGTTGGAATAGTTACGCTAGCTACTAACTAGCTACTATTTGCGAATTGATTGTGGCTGCCTGGACGAACGTATAAAACTCAGCGTTTTCGATGACTCATTTGGACAATTGTTCAATTCGGACACAGAAAATTAGGACTTTGATGGATTTGTGGGTGATGATGACGTGACTAAGTTGTAAAATGGCTACATAAAGTACAACCGAACTCAGTTTTGCTTCTGTTGCCTTTTTAAAAACGTGTTTTTAGCGTGTGGGTGTAGCGTGTATGTTTAAGCTGGTGTATGTTTTGCCATGCCTGGCTGCATCTATAAAAACGGTGCGTCCTTGGTGTGTAAAACACAGAAATAGCACTTGTTACTGACACTGCGGCAAAAAATACGATGCGCTGTATAGTCGTGAAAATACGGTAGTTATCATGATAATTATCAATAACGATTGTTTTTGTTGTTTTTTTATCGTGATTAAAATGTTTGTCATATCGCCGAGCGACCTATGAAGTGGTTCATTTACCTGACTTTGGTGCGGACAGCGTGGGATTGATTCCCACTCGGTGGCGGTGATTGTGAGTGTGAATGGTGTTCTGTCAATGTCTGCCCTGACTGACTGACGACCAGTCTAGGGTGCGCCTTTCGGCTGTAGTCAGCTGGGATAGACTCATGGGACCCAGCGACCCTTTGGAGGGCAATCGGTGTGAAAATGTATGAATGAATAAATTGTGAAAGGCTTGAAGCCTAAAGCTGAAAGAATTGGCCTGAAGATATGCTTGGTGGACAGAGAACACATCACTGTTGAGAAGACAAAGAGACACACACTGTTACAGCTGATCAATTTCCCATCCTCTCTATAATAGATGTGACCAGGACTGAAGGCTGTTATCTGTCAGGCTTGACTGACCGAAATAAGATCACCACTGGGAGCTCACCCATACGCACAAACACACTTGCAAGCTTGCACACAATCACAAAACATTAGATTTCAACACACACCACTTGCTAGTTTGATTACTTCTAAGCTAAGATTTGGAGAATATTGCAGCAGAAATAGAGGAATATGATACAAGATCATAGAGAGTGACTCTTTCTATGTCATTTCCATGGTCACGCACTGATACACACACAAATTCATCAAGTAAACTTGATCCATTTCAGATAAAATGAACTCTAAATGGCTCAGATTTCTCTCTCTTGTGGCATATACTTCTAATCTCTCAGAATCTTCTGAAGAAGTAAATCTTTTGCATTCACACCCATCTTTCTAAGCATTAAATGGTGCATGCCTTAACATGGCTGATACCATCAGGTTGCCAGATAGTTAGCGGTTGTGTGGAGTGACAGCATGAGGTGAGCATGTTTGAGAAGTCTCAGTGAGTCAAGGCAGATTGTGAGCGGGCTCTTGCTCAGCCCATATCTGTCAGGACCCCCTTGCGTCGCTTTACCCAGATGTGTCAAACCACAACACTGGCACACACGACACATATTTCCTTCATTGCCAGCTGTCCCCCTGCAAATGTACAATGATTATAAATCTTCACATAAAGATCTGTTTGTTCCAACATTTGGGATGTGATTTTTGCTATACTACCTGTCACAACTACATTATATCTATATGGATGCATTCAAAGAAAAAGTAACAGATGGAGAACAGGGGGATTTGTTAATATAGATGGCGTTGGGACAACATGCTACGGAAAATGTCAGCCCAATGAAATCAAGAATTTCAATAAGAGCTGTTGTGTAAGTCGAGTCAAATATTAGGGTTAGACCAGTAAACTGTTCAAAAGTCAGCAAAATCTGAAAGATGTCAGGTTCAAAAGTGTAAACATTAAATACAAGTCAGCTTTTTCATTATCACAGCGTGTGTGTAACTGAACAGAAGGTGATGGCTCTGAATTAAAGCATCTCTCATGGTGACACCTCTCCCACCAATCATTCAAATAATAAATTGCTTATGCCTAACACAAGAGAAGTTATCAAACACTGTTTGGGAAAAAAAGTAAGGTTTGGTTAGATCTCATGTTGTCTGATTATTGTGCTAAATATTAATTCTTGGGACGAGTGCAGTTTTGGCCTCACACTTTTTCTGTTACAAACTGACACCGGCACCCCATCAGAGAAGGGAAAAGTTATGTGGCCCTCACAGGAAAAAGTTTGGGGACCCCTGCCTTAGACAAAGTACTGCGCAGTGACTGCTGGGATACGTAGTAGTTCTTTTGTCAATACACCCAATGGATTGTGGCCTGTATACATCGACATCAGTACAGCATGACGAAGCATGGAAAGCACCGTTGGAAAAGTTACGCTAGCTACCAGCTAGCTACTATTTGCGAATGGATTGTGGTCTGGACATTGACATCAACACCGCTTTACGAAGCATGGAAGGCAGCGTTGGAATAGTTACGCTAGCTACTAACTAGCTACAATTTGCGAATTGATTGTGGCTGCCTGGACGAACGTATAAAACTCAGCGTTTTCGATGACTAATTTGGACAATTGTTCAATTCGGACACAGAAAATTAGGACTTTGATGGATTTGTGGGTGATGATGACGTGACTAAGTTGTAAAATGGCTAAATAAAGTACAACCAAACTCAGTTTTGCTTCCGTTGCCTTTTTAAAAACGTGTTTTTAGCGTGTGGTTGTAACGTGCAAGAACCATATATCCCATCAGTAAAATAAAGATACAGAAATAGCACTCGTTACTGACACTGCGGCTAAAAATACGACGCGCCATATAGTCGTGAAAATACGGTAATTGTCATCATACCCAGAAACTGCGTATGACGAAATTGGTAGTGCTTCTCCATAAGGTGCGTTTTCCCGGCCAAAAAAAATATACATGTTATTATTATTATTATTATTAAGATGAAGGATTGTTTCTGTATACGTATGTGAAATACGTTGGAAAGTGCCAGATGGGGGCCAAGGTTTAGACCATCTGCTGAATTGAAGAAGCTCATTTTCAGCTTCTCAAACAGCTGGATTTTTTTTAAGTGCGCCTGAAGTGGTTCCCAAGTGACAGCACATCCTCCTCAGCTAGCCCAAACCACTAGAAAAAGTTAAATGCCACATGGCTATTCGATAAATTGCTTCCTCATTTAGTTTGTTATTAAGCTACTTATGAGTGATAGACTCCATATCCCCAAATACATTCTTGCATGTTTGTGTAATGTGGACTTTGTGTAATAATTTTGAAACTTTATTACCGATACTTAGCAATGTTTTCGTTTAAGCAAATTTGGCATTCCTGTTAAACAACATTCTTTTACTTTTGCCCCATCAAATGATTTATTACTGTTGACTCAATTGCATAGTCCTTCAAATCAATGCCCTAATTTCTGATCCTGCCGATTACAATTTCATTTTATTTTATTTATTTATGACCACAGATGCACACTAAAATGACAAGAATACAATAGGGGTCAGTCTCAAAGGGTATCCTTTCTGACAGCAATCATCCCCCTCTCATGGAACTTAAGCTTTTGCCTTCTGCCTCCAAGTACAGATGACCCCATTAAAAGCAATAGGTTTAGAAATGCTGCCCCTGTATCTCTTTTACACACAGGTAGAGGGATAAGTTAGGGTAGGGCCACCTGACACACAACTATATATACATTTTTACGCATTCATTTTTAGGTTTAGTATAATGTTGGTGTTCAGGCTGCCTCTGATTGTCATCATTATATTCAGACTTCATTCTAGCCGAGGCATGGGCAAACCGGTCCTCGAGGGCCGGTGTGGGTGCAGGTTTTTGTTCCAACCGATATAGCACAGAGAGTTTAAGCAATGAGATTCCCGCAGAAAACAAGAAGCACCTGACTGCAATCCACTGATTGCACTTGTAGGACACCAGATTGGTGAAAAGGTGCCCTCTCAATGGGTTGAAATGAAAACCCGCACCCACTGCGGCCCTTTGTGGAATAGTTTGCACACCCCTGTTCTAGACCTTACCCATGTCTCTTCCAGTACGTACTTTGCTGAACCAATGACTTTCAAGCAATCTCACAAATACAGTACTCCCTCGAATATCGCAATTAATGTAGACCAGACATGGCCGCGATAATCGAAAAATCACGAAGTAGGGTCAACCCAATTATAACTACGTATTTTTTTCAGTGCTGAGTCCTAGTAGCAAGCGGAAGACAGGGGAGTGGCTTGCGGTTGCGAGTTTCAGCGTGGATTTTCATATTTTTATGAACTTTAAAAAAGTAATAATAATAATTGAAATAATTAATAGCAGAAAAAAATCGCCATGAAGAAAATTCGCGATAATTGAAGTCGCAATAATTGAGGCAAGACTACAAATAAAAACATTTGACTTAAACTCAATGTTTGGCCTTCTCATCTGCTGATTGGTTGGCTCATTGTCCTACTGTAGATCTTGTGTTGAGTGTCGTTAAAAAGCTGTGCATAACTGCAGAATGGGGCACGCAGTTCTCCTGCCTCATCATTAGCCGGTGATAGTGAGACAAAAAATCTAAAATCAAAAATCAAAAGCCTTTATTTTCATTATACAACAGCTGCGTATGACGAAATTAGTGGTGCTACTCCACAAAGTGAGTGTTTGTCAGTAAAAACATAAATAAGTAATATAAAAAGTCACGTCCGGGAAAGGTAAATTCTAAGATATTGCACATTGGTATTGAACACCACGAGGTTATTGCACAGAAGGGATTGTGTGTTGTGCTAATGCAAGTTCAGAGCCCTGATGGCTCTGGGAAAAAAACTGTCCCTAAGTCTATTTGTCCGTGTTTTGTGAGACCTGTAGCATCTACCAGAGGGCAGCAGCTGGAACAGGTTGTGACCAGAAGAGACCAGGGAAATTTGACTGTACCTCACCAGGCATGAACCTCACCATATGTCACTGGAGATCACCCATATCATGGTGACCCTACAAAGTAATAGTGTAATAGTAATATAGCAGCCCATCAACTACTTAAGTGAAACAGCATGACCACACACATTTCTCATTACGAGGACTCTGAAGGCTTTGACAATGAAATAAGTATCCTATTCTCTGTACAGCATCATATTGATTTATTTTCAGTGATTTCAAAGTAGGGGCAGCCCGGTGGAGTGAAAGGTTAGCGCGTCGGCCTCACAGCTCTGGGCTCTGCAGGTCAAATCCACCTGTGTGAAATTTGCATGTTCTCTCCGGGCCTGCGTGGGTTTCCTCTGGGTGCTCTAGTTTCCTCCCACATTCCAAAAAATGCATGGTAGGCTGATTGGACACTCTAAATTGCCCCGAGGTATGGGTGTGAGTGTGCATGGTTGTCCAACTCCTTGTGCCCTGCGATCGGCTGGCCACCGATCCAGGGTTCCCCCGCCTCTGGCCCTGAGTCAGCTGGGATAGGCTGCAGCACCCCCCACGACCCTAATGAAGATAAAGCGGTTCAGCAAATGAAATGACATGAGATAAGATTTCAAAGTAATAACAGGGCATGATGTTAAAGCAATGTATTTTTGAAAAATTTCATGGTGTCAGTGTTCAAACTCTGCCTCAAGTATTTGTTGAATTTTTACGTCAGTGTGACTGTTTCCCTCAAAGAGATGCTTGTGCTCATACACATTAGTATTTATTTATCATAGACTGCGACCCATGTGGGGATTAACGGTGCACAAAATGAATGAATAAACTTAGAGGTGGATCCCAAAATTTGGTTTTCAAATACCTCTTTACTCTATTGAATTCCTACAAGGCAATGTTACATATTGCATACAGACAGTGGCAGCTGGTGACGTTTACTCTAATAAAAACGTTTTATTTCATTTTTTTTACATTATTTCTACATCCCTAAATGCCAGTTTAAAAGGTTTGCGTGACTGCAAAGAAAACATCTAAAATGTCATTTTTTTAAACCCAATTCAGTTGGTCCTTTTTTTTGCGTTTGTCATTAATATGCCATCGAGTTAATCTAATTTGAATATTCTTATTAGTGAGTGCGTGGGTCAATGACACCAAGCTTTTGCAACTTCGCAATGATACAAAAAAAAATAGTATTTATTTATTTAGTCACTCACTTATTAAACTTTACTATATTACTTCCACAAAATGTGTCTTAAGGCAGCCCGGCGACTTGAGTGGTTAGCATGTCGGCCTCACAGCTCTGGGGTCCTGGGTTAAAATCCAGGTCGGTATGACAACCTGGTTAAATTAGTATATTCAAATAAAACATTCACTTACTGTACATTCACTTCTGAAAATAGAATGGGGTTCCAGGGTAGACCCAAGAAGGGAAAATAGCATTAGCCTATTTTGACATTTCAAACACAAGAACAATTCACCGTTTATAAAATAAGGGTGTTTCCCAACATTAAAAAAGTAACGCCAGGACTATCATAAATAACGATTCAAGCCCTGTTCCACTGCACTGTTTTCACCATGTAGGCCAAGTCAAAACAAATGTGACGCTACTGCGATAATGAACGAGCTTTGTGTTTGAGTGGAACCGTGATAATTAGTCTCAAGATGGTGCATTTGTCAAGAGATGGTTCATAAAATATAGAGGCCATTTGGCAAGCACTCAAGAACAAATTTGTATTCTGAGCAGGAGAAGTGTTACGCAAATGCTCAACTGTTTATATCTGGCAGAAGCAACAAAGCTCTGACAATTGCAGGTAAATACAATTAAGAAAGAAACCTTCACCATGGTTGAACTCACGCTTGAGACGTCTGCCTTCATAATCTCGATTTTTAATTTGTCTAAAGGACTGTGTGTGCATCACGGTAAAAGGGTTTAGACCAAAGTTGGGGCTGCTTAAGTGAGCAATGACCCAAGGTCAGAAGAATGATAATGATATTTATGAAGTCTCTTATGTCGAAATCCACAAAATCTGATTCTGCTTTTACATCTTTCCAAGTGCCCAGACACGGTTTAGTGTTTAGAAACACAAGTGTTGTCTCCAGTACTATACTCAAATTAAGGAAAACACATATACCATAGAGGCTGGGTTGGGAAAAAAATCACTCTTTTGAAAATCTGTACCTTTCCAATCTTGACTTAAAAAAGAAGTAGCTCAAAATAAACTTCATTGTCATTAAAGTTTATTTATGAGTAGTTCATACCTAAAACCAGTATTCCATGAAAAATGAATTAAAATTAATTCAGGAAATCACTTCCACACTGGGCGGACAAGTTGTTAGCGCATTGGCTTCACAGTTCTGGGAATGAGGGTTTGATCCCAGGTCAGTTCTCACTGTGTGGAGTTTCCATGTTCTCGCCGGGCTTGCGGGAGTTTTTTTTCTGGGTACTTCGGTTTCCTCCCACATTGACATGCATGGTAGGCTGATTGAACACTATAAATTTCCCCTCGGTATGAATGTGAGTGTAAAGGGTTGTCCATCTCCTTGTGCCCTGCGATTTGCTGGCCACCGATTCAAGGTGTCCCCCGTCTGGGGCCCAAAGTTTGCTCGGATAGGCACTGGCACCCCCCGCAACCCTTGTAGGGATAAACACTTCAGAACATGAATGATTGCTGTGGGGTAACTATTTGTTCACAAATAAACAAAAAGCTCACTCTTAGAGTCAACCTTTGGCTGGCTGCACTTCACAAAAACCACCGGACGATGGCTAGTAACTGGAAAAATAAAGTCAGGTTACCACTGTGCACATTAAAGCTAATAAATCCAGGATGCTGCACAATGCACCATTTATGGCAGATGCATTGGGTAGCCACCATCCTTCTTTGTGCATGCATCTATCATCCACAGCCACTACGCTGAGCTCTCCCAGCGGCAGTCAACGTTTTGAAGTGACTTGTCTTTTACTCAATTTAAATTGCACAAAGGCAAAAAAATGTTGTATCACAAGATTATTGCCCCAAGCTTTAAAAAAAAATTGCCCCTAGGTATGAGTGCAAGCGTGAATGCTTTTCTCTCTCGTTGTGTACTGCGATTGGCTGGCCACCGATTCAGCGTGACCCCCCGCCTGGTGCCCAGTTAACTGGGATAGGCTCCAGCACCCCCACTACCCTTGTGAAGATAAGCGGTTCAGAAAATAAACAAATGAATGAATAATTAGCGTTAACGTTTTATCGGCCAGGTCTAGTTTAACAGCTACAGGTCGACTCTTGAATATAGCCCATTAAACAGGATATATGCTGTATCGTCTTGATGGAAAACAGTATTTTCTTTGAGAATTTCATTTTGTCTTTTCATTCCAATTATATTAATGATTCATGAGTTTCTGATTAAACTATCAAAATGAAAAAACTTAAGTGTACGAGAGGATTTCAGATAGAAGACTTGCCACATCTAATTGGACTGTTCTTTGATAGCATCAAAAACTCAGGGACTAAAAACAATGATAATCAGTTGGAGTTCTAAGTGGATAGAAAGCTCGGCTGAGACACTCAGCACGCTGCGACACAAGGACAGTCTTATTAGATCAATGTTGATTATCTAAATAAACTTAGAATAATAATGAACATTCACCCAGTGGGTGTATATATAGTAAAAATCTTATCCAAATTAAACATGTGCATCCAACTGTGTTTGACCACAATTGCCTCAAAAATTCTTTTCAAACTGCAACACAGAAATATACGTTTTATTGCCATTGTGTCGGTAGAAACCCAATTACAATTATATTCTGCATTGTTGGCTCCTCAGGGTTTGTGGTATCGATGATTCATTTTGTGTTTTATCAAAGAAAGAAGAGTGTCATTAAAAAGAGATCAGTCAGCCAGCAGGCATGAGGACTCAGAGACTAATTGCCCATTCATCAAAAAAGCCACCTCAAGAGGATTGTAGGACTGAAATATCACGCATGACAATTGAACCGCAACCGATTAATCCCAATATTGATGAACTTCATGCTCTGAAGCGTGCCCTCCTGTGAAAGAGCTCTGAAAAGGCTGGAAAATGAACAGACACAAACAAACCTGGACATAGGCATTTACAGCATGAAACATAGATATGCCATCTTGTCTTTACAGAGTAAAGTGACTTCCACTATTAAACTCGTTAATTATGTTTGTAATTTTGTACAGTATTCTCTTTATTGTTGTGGATTCTTAGCTCTGCGTGGAGCTGACAGTTCATTAGCTTGGCTGTGACAGCAATAAATCTGTTTTAAAATAGCCCCTTTAACCATTGGACTTCACATGAACAGCTGTTTTTTAGAGGGATTGAATACAGTGGTACCTCTACTTACGAATGTCTCTATATACGTAATATTCAGATTACAAAACGTCTCATTATGAAAATAAAAGTCAATTGAAGAAACATGAAATCTTAAAATCATCCCGCAAAGTGTAAATACACATGTAGCATCCTGTATTTTAATTTGAAATTACTGTGATAGAGTTGCTCTTCCATTTCCCAACACCTCACTGGCCTCCCATTGTCTCAGAGGGAACCGTGGCTATATGATGCCTCCATGTGCATTTGACCCTCACTCATCACGGAGTTCTATCATGCTGTTTTGTGAGTTTCTCTGAGTGTGCTTGATGCAACTTTATTCTCTGATTTCATCATGGGCCCCAAAAAAGTAATTCCCGGTGCAATTTAAAAGATGCAGAGGGCTCTTCATAGTGTTCACGAGTCGTGCTATCGCCCAGTTTGACAATGTATGCCTTCCGCATTTTAGGCAAATTATGAAAGGACGTCAAAGGCAATGGGCATTGGATCGATATTTCGCCAAATGTAACATAATTATAAACTGTTAAGTTTTGGGTTTTCGTCCGTGTATGTATGTTTTCTCAGCTGCTAAACATTTGCCTCCTCTCTCCCTCAGCCACCACCAACTCACCCTTCCAACTAAAAGGAAAATGTCAGTGTATGTCTTATGCTATTTCATCTCATCTCATTTTCTGAACCGGTTTATCCTCACTAGGGTCGCGGGGGGTGCTGGAGCCTATCCCAGCTGACTTCGGGCCAGAGGCGGGGGACACCCTGAATTGGTGGCCAGCCAATCACAGGGCACAAAGAGACAAACAACCTTTCACGCTTGCACTCATAACTAGGGGCAATTTAGAGTGTCCAATCAGCCTACCATGCATGGAATGTGGGAGGAAACTGGAGTACCTGGAGAAAACCCACGCATGCCCGGGGAGAAGATGAAAACTCCACACAGGTGGACCGACCTGGGTTTGAACCCAGGTCCCTCACTGTGAGGCCGACGCGCTAACCACTCATCCGCCGGGCTGCCCCTTATTCAAATTAACGGCTTAATATATTTACTTTTCATTTTTTGTCTTTCTCAAATATTTCATACAAAATTGGTATACTTTTATACCATATAAAGGATTTAGGTTAGGGGAGGGCAATTATCTTTTCCGGCGGGACAAAAAGCTGATTATATTGCGCTAAAAGTTTGAAATCTACTCTGTTTAACGATTTTATGTCTACGTTATAATAAGTAAATTTCATTGGTTAGAGAAGCTGCATATGTGCAATTTTTAGATAACAATAAATATTCTGTGACATTTTTGCAAGTCAATGGTAATTGTGCAACAGTTGTAACTATTTTTCAGTAACATTAACACTACAGTGCTTTTTGTTTTGAACTTACTTTTAAGATACCCCAACGTCTTTGTATGCCAGTAATAATGTAACATTTTTGTTCCAACTGCCAAACAATGTAGTGTTTTTTAGTTTGTTTGTTTTGCATTTTCTTGTTTAATTAGAAAACTCTAACCTATATATATACACATATGTGTGTGTGTGTTTTGTGTGTGTGTGTGTTTGATTAAAGGCGGCCGAGTGGTTAGCGCGTCAGTCCTCACTGTGTGGAATTTGCATGTTATCCCATGGCTTGCATGGGTTTTCTCTGGGTACCGTATTTTGATGTTTAATATACCCCCCATTTAATATACCTGGGTATATTAAACGGCAGGGGTATATTAAACGGCAGGGGTATATTAAATGGCGCACAAACGGGAAGGTACGATCTGCTACGCACTCTTTATGCCGTGACGGGGTAAGAGAAAGTCTGTTGCTGACAGCGATTTGGAGTCTTTGTCCGACTGGTAACTACTACTTACTGCTGAATAAAGTCTGACTTGGAATTTTAATGAACTTAAGTATCTATAATTATGCCCCCATGAACACCATACAAATCTTGCCAAAAAAGCTGAGTTGTCATTTAACATACCCGA
The DNA here is from genome assembly GCF_051989625.1 of Stigmatopora argus. Lineage (NCBI taxonomy): Eukaryota > Metazoa > Chordata > Actinopteri > Syngnathiformes > Syngnathidae > Stigmatopora > Stigmatopora argus. The sequence goes on from NC_135398.1 coordinate 15,070,323, forward strand.
GTATATTAAACGGCAGGGGTATATTAAATGGCGCACAAATGGGAGGCTCAAAAAAGCAAAAATCATTCAATATACCCGGTATATTAAACGGCAAAATACGGTACTCTGGTTTCCTCCCACATCCTGCTGTGTTACATTGTGCTTAGCATTGAGCAGCCATTTTGGCTGACTTTAGGCCAGACATTTGGGCTTTGGAGTGATATCTATGCAAATAGTCTTTCCTTTGTCATGTCACCTGAATAAATGGCACTTGCCAGTTTGAGAGCCCAGAGTTTTTTACCATGAGGAATGGTGGTGAGGTCTCTCCAAAAAGACAATGCTTCCCCTGAATTTTTCTCTATAGTTATCTTACACAAGTAAGAATTAAATAGAATTATACATGCTGCTTCTGTTTCTCACACACACATACTCTAGATGTGAACATCTGCATCTGGGTTAGAGGATTCACTCAGCAAGCTCTGCATCTCTCATTTTTCTAGCTTGGGCAATTTTGACCCTATTCCCCCAATTTTCCCAAACTGCTGCATCAGCTGGAGCTAAACAGTAAACCCTTGCCCTGAGGCAAGGAAAAATAGGCACCCGATGCGTGTGTGACTACTGTGAAACTTCGTTTAAAACAGGATTAAAAGAGTCAAATGTGACTTTGATTGCAAGTTCACTTTCATACCAGCTATTTGATTTAAAAATGACCTTGTCACTAACGTTTTGTTGGGGTTTTTGGGTGGAGGTGTGTGTGTGTGTTTGTGTTTTCCTTGTGTGTGCTGTCTGGGTGATGTGTGCGTCTCACCTCTTGTGTCCCTTCTGGTTTCCCTTCCTCTCGTAAACCAGCTGCGCTTGTTTATCATTACCCCTGGTTATATTAATTGTAGCATAATTTTCCAGTATGAAAAATTCTGGCATCGGATTGGTATTGGTTAAGTATCAGCAAAAATATCTTGAAAAAAATCTGATCTGATCGCAAATCAAAAAACTCAAATCTGAACAGTAATTACTGAAATCTACCTTGCATTGAAAAACCTCACTCGATGATTCTGTCCTGTGAGACAGGCACTCAAACATAATTAGATATTTCTAATAAGGTTCGGGAAATTAAAAAGAGCAGCAATCAATTGATAGCATTCAATTCCTGGCACCTGTTCAACATTACATCAAAAATAACTCTGGAATATTGTTACTTTGGCTTGCTGATCCTATTCTTCATCCAGTGGTAGCAAACCAAACCTTCAGCACACACACACACAAGAGCAAAAGAGGGATCAGCTTTCCAGTTCTGTCATTGTGTGATTTTCTGGTCTATTCGTTTTCAACACTGTAAATACACTAACAACACACACATTTCGCCCTGAGCCTCCTGCTGTCCTTCTCAATAGCTGGGTCTCCTATGAAGAGAAATTCTGCATCGTTGGAGTCATCCTTCATCTCACCCATCCAAATAACCATCCGCCTGAGCGCTCAATGTACTCAATAAAGTATACTTTCACAACACAACATTAGAAAAAGAGGATGTGCTTTGGCAATTCCTGCTAAGAAAAATCCAAATAATTCTTTATCTACAGTAATCCCTCAAATTTCGCAGATAATATAGACCAGGCATGGCTCGCCATAATCCAAACACCGCAAAGTATGATCACCCCTATTATGAATATCATACTACAGTAATACCTTGACATAAGAGTGTCCCAACATGTGAGAAACTTGAGATACGAGGAAAATTCTGAGCAAATTTTTACCTTGAGATACGAATATACGAGATGGTTGCCGATGCGGACGCCAGGTGGCCGAGTATGCGAGAGGCAGCTTATGAGAACAGCATTACTCTGACTTTCTCACCACATCTTCGTCGCGTAAAGATGTCTCTGAGCATCGGCCATAAAGTTTGCATTTTTTACATCTTTTTTGCGTTAAATAGTGCATATTTAAGTGGAAAAAAATGAGTCCAGAGCAAGCCGGCACAATGAAGAAGAAAAAGCATATGATGACAATTGATTTTAAGCATAAAATAATAGAAAAACATGAGTAGTGTACACGTGACTGAACTGGCTCGCCAACGTAAGATTACAACATATTTGGAAGTGTGTGTATATTAATTATATTATATTAATTATTAGTTCATTTAAGTTAAATGTAAAGTTTAAGTTATGTTATGTTTCGTGGTGTCACAAAAGTGTAGCGACCCGAATATGTTGCCGCAAGTCTCCCTCCTGCCCTTTCTTCTCCTCCTCCACACACACCGCCGTTAACCGCAACCGTCTGTCTCGAAGGTAAGAACTCCATACAGTACTGTACATAATAATGTCACATTTTATTGCAGATCATAACCACTAGATAGATATTTGTTACTTTGTGAGTGTAGATTGTGAATTAGAACAATTAAAAACATTTTCCATTGTAATATCCTATTTTTAGGTGTTTTTTTTCAGAGGGTGGGAACGAATTAATTTGTATTTGGTTATTTTATATGGGAAAAAATGATTTGAGATACGAGTGAATTGACATACGAGCAGTCCCAGAACACATTAAGCTCATATTTCAAGATATTATTGTATATGTTCTCGCGGCTATACAAGAATACAAGTACACAAGTATAAATATCAAGAAATGTTTATATTTAATGTTACAGTTATAGAACATGAAAAGACTGTAATGTATATCTAAATATAATCTCTTGAGATACGAGTTTAATGCATTTCGGGACCAAGCTCAAATCAACTTTTTCTATAGAAATGTACTAAATACAAATTAATTCATTCCCACCCTCTGAAAAACATCAAAAACAGGATATTACAATGGAATTTTTTTTTTATTGGTTCTAATTCACCACCAACTAACAGAGTAACAAATAACTATCAAGTTGTTGTACTAAAATGAGACATTATTCAGCTATTCACATATTGTTTTTCCCTTAATTCTGCACTGACTAATGCAAGAAAAAAAGCACGGAAAAAATGCAACGCTCTTCCCAGTGCTCGTAGATAACTTTACACAAGGGAAATGTGACGAGAAAAACTGCATTGTTATCATAAGCAGCCACCTGGCTGTGTCGTATGCTCGTATCTCAAAATGTGTCTCGTGTCTCAAGGCAAATATTTGCTCGGAATTTTAAACGTATCTCAAATTTCTCGTGTCAAGGTATTACTTTATATTAAAAAATTGTAAATACTTTAAGTACTCACAGTGAAAATAGTTCCTCTCTGCTTAATTTAAATAGAAAAAAACAGGTAATTGGGAGCTTTAGTCCAAGTCCTTTTTGTCAGATTCGAGAGGCATTGGATCATCGATGAAACATTTCTGGGAAATTCCACCATCAGCTCCACTACCCGGAGGCTCTTGGCCATCTTAGCCGCTCAGAGAGCTCTATTTTCGGATAAAGGCGACAGCGCCCGCAGTACGACGTCACCCAGAGCTTGCACTTTGAAACATTGCCGGGAAATTTCACCATCATCTCCGCTACCCGGAGGCTCCCGACCGTCCACTAAGAGAGCTCTTTTTTCGATTAAGAACGATGGCGTCCGCTGTAAGGTCGCCCAGGGCTCGCATTTCTGAAAAAAATCCACCCTCACCGAGGCTCCCTGCCGTCCAGTTCTCTCAGAGAGCTCTATTTTCAGATAAAAGCGATGGCCACAGCCCGCTGCCTACCATTTTTCTTCTTCGTTGCGGAGTTGAGGGACAGGAACCTGTCTTTCGCCATTTTTTGAGTGGCAAGCGGAAGACAGGTAAGTGTTTTCTGCTTGCGAGTTTCAGCGTGAATTTTGACATTTTTATTAACATTTTTAATTTGGATACTTAATATAAAAACATGATGTACCAAAGCCGCAAAGTGGTGAAGGATAACAGTATGACTCTTCAAGCATGGTTAAAATGCACGCCACCATGCGTATTGGAGTAAACACAGCGTCAGACTAAAAACAGTCCGAGCGTGACCGACAGCGACACCATCTGAAAACAGCCCTCACAGAGGAAAATCTCCATTCAACTGTATCCTCTAAATGACCATGCGCTTTTGCTCCCTCCCTTACTGCCACTTCCATCCTCATTTCTCGACAACCCAGGATGAGTTCGCCATGTCCCTTTCTAACCCCAATCTCGGGAGAACATTGCATCACAGGGACTACAGAGGAAAACAGAGGGTTTGACGCTTTGATCTCTTCCAGTCATTTACAAAGGAGCATTACCAATCATGTGTCTTCACCTGTTTTGATTGATCAGCATCAAAAGGGAAGCCTAGGAAACATGTCCCTCCTCATCTTCCACATCTATGAGAATTTTAAATCAAGCAGCAAGAAGCTACGGGTGAAAAATCACTCGTCAGTCATTCGCCTCGAGGATGTAATTGGAGAAGATATAGCAGAGAATCCATGTCTTGCAAAGTCAATGCCAAGTAACTAGGCTTTTCCCTCTCACTTTAAAAGCCCGACACAAGATGATATGCACTTTACTAAAGGTTTGATGAAGCTTATAAAATCTTTGCTGTTCCTAGGAATCAAGAAAGAACTTATAAGATGTTAAGAGATTCCTTTATTTCTTTTCTTATATGAATCAATTGCATCGGGAATGCTACCATTATCTTACCGCTTGCCCTAAGGGAGTATTCATGTCTCAATCACTAAGAATTTGTTTTTTCATTCCTAGGAGGCGATGATGTCTGATTCATTTTGCAGAATTGTCAGCTAATGAATGGTGCTCGTCCATTGTTTGCTGCACACTCAACCTGCAGTGTAAAGCCCCCATGGGTGCTCGTCTTGGGGGTTCTCCCACTCTCATTAGGAGCGAATAAAATGGAAGTAAAGGTTCACTGATCATTTACACACATTCCCTGTGTGCTTTTTCAAATATTGAGGGTGGGTATCTTTTCCTAAAAAGCAAATGATCATCAGTAAACATTTTAAAGGATGAATCACTGATGGGAACGGCATCATTTTTTCTTAGAACGGTCTTTAACAGCTATTTCTGCCATGCTGGCAAAACATTAAAACCAAGGCAATAATTATTTGAAGCACATAGTAACATCTCTCAGTTTCTTTACATTTTTTCACCTTAGCTATAATTCCAACCAAGTTGGACTTACTTTTACATTGGAGCGGTCAGGATGATTTCTAAATGTCAAGTCCCCCACCAACCCAATTTGTAACAATGAAATTGTAACTTTTATTTGTATCCCCATGTTTGAATAAATGTTTGCTAACTTTACTTTCACAAAAAAAATATTAATAATGAAACACAATGGATCTAGAATAGGCACAAATTAAGCCTTTCTTTGGGTAAATTGTGGTAAAAGACATTGGTATGAGGTAAGCGGGGCCACCATCATTTTTACTCCATATGATCAAATTGTGGCGGACGAGTGATTAGCACATTCGCCTCACAGTTATGAGGTCGAGGGTTCGATCCCAGTTCGATACTCACCGTGTGGAGATTGCATGTTGCTTGGGTTTCCTCCCACATCCCAAAAACATGTAGAGTAGGATGATTGAACACTCAAAATTGCCCCTACATATGCGTGAGCATGAATGGTTGTCCATCTCCTTGTGCACCGCGATTGGCTGGCCACCGATTCAGTGTCCCCCGCCTGGTGCCTGTAGTTAGCTGGAATAGACTCCAGCACCCCCTGCGACCCATGTGAGGATAAGTGACTTCATAAAATGAATGATCAAATTGTTTATTATTTAAATTGGATGCAATACATGTAAAATGTGACAGCACATCATGAACATTAGACAATAAAAACTACAAAATATATTATAAATTGTCACAACATTATGGATATCTTGACCAACAGCTTCAGTGACATTATTCTAATCCTAGGCTATCCATTCACTGATGTAGGGTCTCTAAGAAAGCAGCCACCAAGATTATGTTCAGATTTGACCTTGGTCGATTTACCATTGATAACGTCGAGACAATTTAGTAAATATTTTCTAGTTTTTAAACTCTAGTTAATGATGTGTTACTCTGTCACATTATATACTTTATATCTCATCTCATTTTCTGAGCCACTTTATCCGCATCAGGGTCACGGGGGGTGCTGGAGCCTATCCCAGCTGACTACGGGCCAGAGGCAGGGGAGGGCATCCAATCGCAGGGCACAGGTAGTCAAACAACCATTCATGCTCACACTCATACCTAGGGGCAATTTAGAGTGTCCAATCAGCCTACCATGCATGTCTTTGGAATGTGGGAAGAAACCGGAGTACCCAGAGCCAACCCAAACAGGCCCGGGGAGAACATGCAAACAGATGGACATGACCTGGATTTAAACCCAGGACCCCAGGGTTGTGAGGCCGATGCGCTAATCACTCGCGCCATGGTTATATATATATATATATATATATATATATATATATATATATATATATATATATATATATATATATATATATATATATATATACATAATATAATATATATAATGTGGCATTGGTGGGTGCATTATCTTCCCCAATATTCAAATTGAACAAAATAAAATTTGAGAAGAGGTGTTTTGTGGCAGTGTTTCTTAAAAAAAGGGTAATATGTTTTGACATAATCTCAGCAACCCACTGAGAAAGAGAGTGTCAAATATTATGCATCAAAACATGTTTTAACCCAAAAATAACTAATGCCTTGAAGTGCAGCCGACAAACAGGAACAATGTGGCAAATATATTTTAGGGGGGTTTGTACAAGTGAAGAAAAATTTAAATCATAATTAGTTTTTGCAAAAAAAAGTCCTACGGAAAAAATTACTATGTGGTATTAATTACCCAAGAAGCTCATATGGGAATAAATGTGCGTTTAATGTAATTGAGACTTAATCAACCACACCACTGAGCTAACAGCCAAAATATATAGAAAGTTTCCACACAATCTGAAAAGTGATTGACAAGTTGTGATTTGGTGCTCTCTTCAAATTTAGTCCAGTAACTTTACAACACATTTCCAATATGAACATAAATATAAATGTGCTTTTTTAAACTATGTATTATCAACATTGATTTGGCGAAATTTGTGCTCGCTGCAATTGAAATGACTTTTTTGCAAGGTGCTACAGTTATCAGAAACTGCTTTTTTAAATTTTCAGCCCTGAAAATTGATTGTTGCCAAGTGAAGAAGCCAATGGAGAACTCGATCATAGAAAATTAATCATTTGATTACTCTGCCCCAGTGGCGCGCTGGATTTTAACTGCAGACCTCAGATAAAAGCAGACGATTAAGCGCATGTCTGTGCTATTACGCTAGTGAGCCGCAAACCTAGATGGCACAAACGATATAACTATCATATCAAAATGAGAAGTATAAGACGGGGGATTCAGTATTCTTTAAGCATCCAGACTATGTATATGCCCTGCTTCCATCCTTTCTATAATTCCATCCGCAGCTGTAGCAATGTCCATGAGATTTGAAATAACTGTCTCATCAGTTTCTCGACCACACATCTTCTCCCTTACCATTCATTCAATTTTAACGCTGTTTATGGTGGTCAGGGTCGTGGGGTGCTGGAACCTATCCCAACTGACTTCGGGCAAAAGCCAGGCTACACCCTAAATTGGTTGCCAGTCAATCATGGAGCATACACAGAGACACAACCATTTGCATACACAATCACACCGCCAATGAGCGGGATTCGCTCGCACGCTGCCCGGACCAAACTCAGTTGAACGAGCCAATAGACTAACAGGTAAATAAATCCTCTGTATCAAGGCTAGCTAGTATTAAGAAAAAAATCAGCTATTCCTCCTTTCAAATAACCTCTTTGTTATGCCCCTTGGCATTTTTGGGGCAAAATGTGTGAAAAGTATTTATTCATTCATACTGCATTCCACGCATCCATGTAGCGGATGCGAGGATTGCTGGAGCCGATCACAGGTGACTTCGGGCGAAAGGCAGACTTTTCCCTAGACTGGTCGCCAGTCAACCGTAGGGCACCGTGTGAAAAGTATTGGCTGAATGTTGCCAAACAAACACGAGCACTGCACAAGCAATCTGTTTGTAAGTCTAAAATATGATTTTGCATGTAATATTTCACTAACATAATATTGAACCAAGATATTGAAGCCGACTAGAAAGTCTCATGCGCAATTCATGACACTTAAAACAAGCAAAAGGTGTCATGACATTGACACACACAATTGCCGCCTGATGCAAGAGGAATGAATGTATAATACATGAGCTTTCGGCATACATAAACATGCCTGGCACTGATCAGACTCATTACAGTCACTTAAAGCCCATCTTATGCATGCATATGTATGTGATCGCATTCATTTCCCACATTAGTTTTTGTGTTGCACATTAGGCTTTAAATGCACATTTTTCTCTATTGAGAATTGACCCTTCTTTCATATATATATATATATATATATATATATATATATATATATATATATATATATATATATATATATACATATATATATATATATATATATATATATATATATATATATATATATATATATATATATATATATGTGTGTCTGTGTGTGTGGCAGAGCCACTTTTCCTGCTCTTACAAAGACATAGTACATGGCGGGCAGTAATAATCGATATAACCTGGGAAAATGGGTCATAAATCCAAGCAAATTTATTTCCCACAGGCACAATAGAGTCCTGTGATGCTGCACAAACAGAAACATTAGTAGGTAGGTACTCATATAGAAAGGGTACAAATGATCCTTTTGCACAAGAGAAAACGGCTTACATCCTCCGGATATGAGACGAAGTACTTATCAGCGACTTCTCAGGTCGCGTAATAAATGGATGCAATCCAGTGGGGAGTTTGTAGCCGATTAAGCTCATTAGAGACGCGACGAAGCGTGTGTAAATTGCACATACGGGAGGTAAGGAGGTAAAAAAAATATTCTTCCCCTCGGGGACCGGTGTCGTTGCTCGGTGTGTGACAGACAGTCAGTCCGCTTGTAGACAAGCAGGGTGGGTGGCGGAGGGGCGCGTACGCCGTCTGTTCCGAGTCCTCTCACGCGTAAAAGATGTCCAATTGTCACAAAAAAATAGGAAGCCTCCCGTTTGCTGTAATCGTTAATAATCGATCAACACATCATCGACGTATCGAGTCAAAGCGATGGATAGGATAGGAACAATAATACAAGACCAAAGCGCGGCAGTTCAAAGATCTCTATTAATCATAAATAATAACTAATTTGGATTGTGACCTTCATTTAAACGTAATCATCACACTGATCTTATATCAAGTCATTGAAAAGTAAAGTCCCATCCAGGTGGGAGAGCTGGATTTTGTAAGGACGGACGGACAACTCAGGACGGACGGACAACTCAACGTCAAAAACACGTCTTTTGAAATTTCATCGCTCCAGTTAAACGTTACGCAAAGTGTATGTGCCGCAGCTTAATTCGAAATGATTAATTTACTGCGGAGTGATGATAGGTGCACATAGGAAGAGGCAAGAGAGACACAGACTTCTTAACGAGGGGAAACTGGGGCTTGATCCTCATTCGGTCTGACCTCTGCTAAACACGCTCATGTCGACAGGACGACGTGCAATTAGTAGTTCGATAAACTGGTCGAAATGTTACCTTAGACGGGAGATCTGTTGTAATGGTCTCAAGTTGTCACGACCGCTTCAGTATGGCGCGCTCCTCTTCTCAGCGGCGAAAACCTGCACGAGTCCAACCAAAAGGGACGCGTGCACACGCGCGCGCGCGCACGTAAAGATTCAGTCGCTCTCTCTTGATGTTCCTCCCTTTCCCGCTTTCCTCTCTAGAGTTAGGTCGTCTCATATTTGAACAGTGCTCGATTTTTTTATTTAAAATTATTGTCAAACAGGAGCGACTAGAGAATATAAGGGATGTTAAAATATTCAAACCCTTCGTTTCAACTGTCAAAATAATGAGCACACGCAAAACCTTTTTTATTACAGTAGTGCCTCTACATATGAATGCTACCACATGTGATATATTCAAACTCTTTGCTCCAAGATACGAAAAACTGCCCAAATTGCGAAACATCAACAAACAAATCAAACAGCCCCCAAAACGTGAACATTATTGTCAAACAGGAGCGACTATAGAACATAAGGGATGCTCAACTGTCAAAATAATGAGCACTCCATACATCCTTTAGTTACAGTTGTGCTTCTACATATGAATGCTACTACATATGAAATATTCAAACTCTTTGTTCCAAGACATGGAAAAACTGCCCAAATTGCAAAACATCAAACAGCCCCCAAAACGTGAACATTATTGTCAAACAGAAGCGACTATAGAACATACGGGATGCTCAACTGTCAAAATTATGAACACTCGCTACATCTTTTAATTGCAGTAGTGCCTCTACTTCTGAATGCTACTACATATGAAATATTCAAACTCTTTGTTCCAAGATACAAAAAACTGTCCAAATTGCGAAACATAAAAAAAATCAAACAGCCCCCAAAAGGTGAAAATTATTGTCAAACAGGACACAAGAGATGCTCAACTGTCAAAATAATGAGCACACGCAACACCTTTTAATTACAGTAGTGCCTCTACATATGAATGCTACTACATATGAAATATTCAAACTCACTGTTCCAAGATACGAAAAACTGCCCAAATTGCGAAAAATCAAACAGCCCCCAAAACGTGAACATTATTGTCAAACAGGATCGACTATAGAACATAAGGGATGCTTAACTGTCAAAATAATGAGCACTCCATACATCCTTTAATTACAGTTGTGCTTCTACTTATGAATGCTACTACATATGAAATATTCAAACTCTTTGTTCCAAGATACAAAAAACTGTCCAAATAGCGAAACATTAAAAAAAATCAAACAGCCCCCAAAAGGTGAAAATTATTGTCAAACAGGAGCAACTACAGGACACAAGAGATGCTCAACTGTCAAAATAATGAGCACCCACAACACATTTTAATTACAGTAGTGCCTCTACTTATGAATGCTACTACATCTGAAATATTGAAACCCTTTATTCCAAGAAGGAAAAACTGTCCAAATTGCAAAACATCAAACAAAATCAAACAGCCGTCATAACTTATATGCACTTCCTGTATCCAGTATTTTTTAAAATTGACGTGCTAGAGTTGGTTTCCCATTGGCTATTTCCCAACACATCGCTGTCCTCCCATGTCCCCTGTTAGCAGGAAGCTGCATTTCCATGATGCTGGAACCGCGGTTAGCACAGAGTAGGCAAAAATTAGCTAGCTTGTTCAGGGTAGCCAACCAAAAATAGCATGCTCCAGGTGGACATCTGGACACCAGAGCCAGCCCAAAATGGGATTGTGCCCACCAGCGGCATATGAACCAACCATAAAAAGTCCCTTTTCCTGCGCTTTTTAAACTTCTCCAGGACCATGAGTGATCAGCTCCGGCTGGCGGTAAGTTACTGACTTGCGTTCCTTTAAACCTTGTTTGTCACAGATTTCTAACACATTTATTGAATTTTTCTTAGTGTACGCAACATAGATTTAAGTTGTGTGTTTACAATGGTGTGTGTGTTACATATGCCGGGGTATGGAGCGTGGTAGGACCCAAAAGCAGTGAAGCGGGCAGAGACAGGGAATTAAGTTGTACTAACAAAACTTTAATCACTTGGCAGGCTCTCAAAGATAACCAAGACTTAACAACCAAGAGAACAAAACTAAACCTTGATGGAGAAAACACAGAGAGACTAGGAGCACAGGATACAGGGGAACATAGGTGAACACAGGTTGACACAAGCGACATAAGCGACACAAGGAACGATCGAACCAGGATTGACGAATACACAGGGTTTAAATAGACAGACGTGGATTGACGAGACAATCAGAAACACCTGGGTCACATGAGCGGTAGTAAGCAGGAGATACATAAGGGGCGGGGAAATGACAGATGAACTCAATGGCCAATCACAAGGACAGGTCACACACACGGGAAAAAAACCCAACAAAACCTGACCAACCCAATGTGTAACAGTGCGTGCATGCGTGCGCGCGTGTGTGTTTGTGTGTGTGTGTGTGTGTTTTTTGTGTGTGTTTGTGTGTGTGTGTGTGTACGTATGCTTACTCAGCTGTCACTCACAATTCAAGCCCAGTAGAAAATGACTTTACAGTTATTTCTCATTTCTGTCTCTCTCTCATTTTATGGACCGCTTTGGCTCCAGCACCCCCCGTGTCCCCCTGGTGGAATAGCTGTTTGAAAGATGAATGCATTTTTTTAAACTGTGAACTGCAAGTCTTCTTTTCCAACGGTCACCAGCAACCAACATTTCCACAATGGGTGTCACTCGTTTTAATGCAGTGGTCCCCACCACCGAGCTGTGAGGCATTTATTTCAAGAAGGATGTGTTTTCACGTGACCGGACATTTCGTCGAAAGACGTTTGGTCCCTGGACGTTTGGCCCCCGGACGTTTGGTCGACCGGACGTTTGGTCGACCGGACGTTTGGTAGAACGGACGTTTGGTCGCCGGGTTCGCTCGCTGTCAAATTATGACAGAGAGTTTACTGCTGATATTTTGATATTAGATATTTAGATATTAAACTCTCTCTCTCTCATGATTATAATTTTGAGAGCTGGTTTCAACAGTAACAACCCGGCGACCAAACGTCCGTTCTACCAAACGTCCGTTCTACCAAACGTCCGTTCTACCAAACGTCCGTTCTACCAAACGTCCGTTCTACCAAACGTCCGTTCTACCAAACGTCCGTTCTACCAAACGTCCGTTCTACCAAACGTCCGTTCTACCAAACGTCCGTTCTACCAAACGTCCGTTCTACCAAACGTCCGTTCTACCAAACGTCCGGTCGACCAAACGTCTTTCGAAGAAACGTCCGAGTACCGTGTTTTAATGTGGTGTATAATTTATTTTCTAATCAGATGAACTTGAATTTTCAAAAACAACTAACGTAACAGTGCCTCTGCCTTTTCATCAAAATGCCTGTAGTCACAACTGGTTATTCCAAAATAAAACAAAAACCTGTAAATGTGAGTAAAAAAATGGGGGGAAGAACTTTTTTGGAAAATAAAATGGCTATCTGCGGGGTCAGAAAAGGAACTTCGGACCTCCCAGGAAAAGAACGCTTGTGTTAACAGACAGAGACATGCCATTAGATAGTGATTACCATTTCATTTTAATTTCATAAAATATATTTGGTGCTGGGCGGCCTGGTGGGTGAGTGGTTAGCGTGTCGGCCTCACAGTGGGGGACCTGATTTCAAATTCAGGTCGGTCCACCTGCGTGGAGTTTGCCTGTTCTCCCCCAGCCTGTTGAGGTTTTCTCCGAGTACTCTGGTTTCCTCCCACATTCCAAAGACACTCATGGTAGGCTGATTGGACACTCTAAATGGCCCATAGGTAGGAGTGTGAGCGTGAATGATTGTTTGTCTCCTTGTGCCCTGCGATTTGCTGGCCACCAATCCAGGGTGCCCCCCGCCTCTGGCCCAAAGTCAGCTAGGATAGGGCTCCAGCACCCCCCACGACCCTAGTGAGGATAAGCAGTTCAGAAGATGAGACGAGATGAGAAAAATAACTATTAAATTAACTGAAATGGACTCACAAACTAAAACAAACACAACTGAAAAGTAATTGTTACAGTTGTTTGGAATTTCTCTTATTGGTGAATTGGGCAGTCGATATGTGGAGAGCCCACCCATCCAAAAAAAAAATCCACACTCTTAATTGCTTATTTTGACCATATGTATTTATTAACACTTCACATGTCAATGAGTAAAAGCAATTATCAATGTCATAAAATCTAGTGTCACAGTGTTATTGAACATCAGTAATGAGACATTGCTACTGCATATATCACCAGAGTACCCGGAGAAGAGCTACGTAAGCCCGGGTAGAACATGCAAACTCCCCACAGGAAGGTCCAAACCCGTAATTGAACCTTCGATATCAGAACTGTGAGGCCGACACTTGCCCACTAAGCCGCTAATAGTATTATATCATTTTATATTCTTTATTAAATAAATAAAAAAGAGCACTACGTACTAGTACATTCGCTCTCACACTCACATTGTCACTGGGATTCATGTTATGCCCTAGGCATCATTCCATCCAGGACAACCCCTGGGTATAAAGGAGGCATTGCTTTATTTTTACCTTCCAGTAAAACAATGTTTGAACTAATAAAATTGCCCTTGTCAAAGATGAAAATAATTTGACCACAATACTACATTTTTATTTTTTGAAAACACTGTAGTGAGATGATTTGTGCATCACAACTCAATTTTCATGGGTCTCCCATTAACCAGTGTTCCGCAAACAACACATTCAATTATTCATTGTTCAAATCGCTTATCCTAACAAGAGCCGCAGGGGGTGCTGGAGCCTCTCCGAGCTAACTACGGCAACCAGGCGAGGTACGCCAACCAATCCCAGGGCACAAGGCTCACACTCATACCTAGGGGACATTTAGAGTTTTCAAACAGCCTGCTTGCATGTTTTGGGGATATGGAAGGAAACCGGAGTACCCGGAGAAAACGCCCGCAAACCCAAGAAAAACATGCAAACTCAAAAACACCTGTTGTTTCTTCGATACAAAAGATTGAATTTCGTGGGTAAAAATAACTAAAATGCTCGCCAATGAGGCTAAACCCCTGCGCATTAAATATCATGCCTTTTCTTACTTACACCACGTCCAGTTACTGACTCTAGGTTCTTAGCTATAAGCGAAATGGGATTGAAACTGTGTTTGGCACATTTATGGTTTATTTTGCAAAGAAAAGCACGATGAGTTGAGGAATTCAGTAAAGTCCCCCTGTTGTGTTTGAAGGACTTCAAATTGCAATGGTGGTGGACTTATCCCCTCTGGGGTCGCCTAGCTGAAACCATTGAAAGCATGCAAATGTTCACAATAGATTTTAGGTCACAAACATCGTCTAGAGCACATGTGTCAAAGTGGCGGCCCGGGGGCCAAATCTGGCCCGCCGCATCATTTTGTGTGGCCCGGGAAAGTAAATCATGAGTGCCGACTTTCTGTTTTAGGATCAAATTAAAATGAAGAGTATAGATGTATAATAAATTTCCTGATTTTCCCCCTTTTAAATCAATAATTGTAATTTTTTAATCAATTTTTTCTGTGTTTTTAGTTCAAAAATCATTTTGTAAAATCTAGAAATATATTTAAATAAATGCTAAAATAAACATTGTTTTAGATCTATTAAAAAAAACTGAATATTCAGGGCTTTTAATCCAGTTCTTTTAACCCATTTATTTAAAAAAATCTAAATATTATTTCTAAAATGGTCCGGCCCACATGAAATCGAGTTGACGTTAACGCGGCTCGCGAACCAACCCGAGTCTGACACCCCTGGTCTAGAGTATCTGGACATACAAGATATGGAATACATTGATAGATATTGTATTTACTAGATTTGTTTGCTGAAGAAAACTGTTAGTAAAACATGATGAGTACTTGGTAGCATCATTTGAAATTTTTTCATTCATTTTCTGAACCGCTTTATCCTCACTAGGGTTGTGGGGGGTGCTGGAGCCTATCCCCTCTGACTCCAGGCCAGAGGCGGGGGAAATTCTGAATCGGTGGCCAGCCGATCGCAGCAACACTCTCCTGTCCAGGTCATTATTCAATTTGTAGTATATAGGATAAAACCATACTAAGAATGAGACCTACTTGTCAGCTGTTTTGAGACAATTTGGAACATAAAACGCTATAAGAGTGATACCTCCACTCACGAATGCTTCCACATCCAAAACATTAAGGTTATGAAAAGCTTTGAAGGGTAACCTTTTTCTTTGAAGATACAAAAAAATGTCCAAATGATAAAGATCAAACTAAAATTTTAAAAAATAAAACTAAAAAATACACTTCCTGAATCCTGTGAGTTGCTTTCCCATTTGCTATCTTCCATGATGGCGGAACCAGAGCTTAGCGCGCTGTAGGCGAACGAGAGCTAGCTTGTGCAGCCGCCGGCTGCGACAAGGGAGCACGATGCCAAGCTCTAAAACGGCGCACTCCAGGCGGACGCCAGACCCAATGCTGGAACATTTTCAAAACTGCGAGTGTGAGTGAGGTTGCACGTGAGTGTGCAGACAAACTGAGTGTAGGATTGACACAGTGGCATCCACGAGGTTGAAAACTACAAGAATAACAATAGGCCTTTATTCTACAGCACTTTGAAACCCACGGTCCTACCTATCCATGTTATAGCTAGGTTGGCATGAATAATGAGTCCCTGAAAATAAAAAAGCTGAATCTACCAACACCATATCATATATTGAAAGGGAACCTGATACCAGAAGGTAAAATGAATTTATTTGTAGATCATCTATTATTAATATAATCCATTTATTTATTTGTTATGTATATTCAACATTGACATTCAATAGTTTCCAGCTTGCAACATCATGACATATTAAACAAATATGAGCAATCAAGCCGTAATGAACACAACTTATCACAGTAACTACCTTTCAAAGAAACAAACAAACACTTTTAACAGTGTTGTTCATTGGCTGTTCAAACTTGTGCTCTTTAAATATTAAACCACAGCTTTAAAGAAATAGAAAGTGTCCTCTTGTGCCATTAAAAACCATTCAACATAAATGAAAAGTGTTTCAACAAAAAAAATGGAGTCTTTCTCCATCTGACGTTTAAAAAAAAATCAGGAGTGTGCAGGCATCTTAGTCAAAAAATAAAAAATATCATTAATTCAACTTTAACCCAGAAAAAAAATTGTTGTATCTACCATTAGGTCTTTTTATGGATAGTTAATTTATATTTTTTGACACTTTTGTTTGGTAGTGTTAAAGCATTTTTTAATGTGAAAATTGTTCAATGGCTCAATAAAGGCCAGAAATGATCAAAAACTGCCTAAAGCAGCTACATACTCTTAAAAATTGGTTTGGTTCTAAAATTACCCTTTTTTTCTTTTTTTTCTAACAAATATAAATGCAAATCCATGCAATTCAAATCTCTTCAGTTACTTTTTTCAATAGTTGGAGTTCAAAACTTCTCTTATGTCATTTTAGTCTATACAATGGATTACTAGCTGTAACATAAACGTGAACACAGAGCTATCAAATGACTACACTTTGCCATCACTTTACAATGTTTCTTCTCTTCTCTCTCTTCCCTTCTCTCTAAGTAATATACAAGTATGACCTCTCAAAAGAAAAATGAAACTCCAATGACTACTGTTTCTGTTTTAAACTGTTCTGTTGTACACTGATAGATTCCTTAAAAGCAACCCTTTGAAGAAGTGCGAGAAAATGAAGGCGACACAAGTGTGGCCATTACAATGGAAAATAAGAGAAAGCGCATTATGGAATTACAGAGTACAACAGCCCAGGCTCAGCTGAACAACTGAGAATGAAAGTAACGATTTCACTAGTCAGAGAGAGCGAGAGAGACAGAAATACAAACAGCAGACAGACAGACAAAGAGAGATAGAACACAAGATTCATCAAGAGGAAATGTAATCTCTTCTTTGCTGCCCTACTGCTCACATGTAATTTGTGATTGTTCTTGTTTTCCCCTAGCAAGCAGGCCTGGATAGAACACATCTTTTTGAAACCAGGAAAGTCGGTTTTGTCATACATACTATACAGCCCTTGTCTGTCTATTTAAACCTCGTGTGTTTTTTTTAGACATTGTCGGATCGTTTGCTTTGCTTGCTTCATGCCACGTTGCCCTGCCATGCTCCATGTTCCATGTTTCTTGTTTTTCCATGTCTTCCATGTCAGGTTTGATTTTGTTATTTATTGCTAAGTCATTGTTATTTTCTCGAATCCCCTCCTGCCTCATTTATTAAAAGTTTTGTGAGTGCACTCCATTCCACGTCCTCGATTGCCTCCCTGCAATTGGGTCCTCCAACCTCGTTCCACGCTCGACGCCACACTTAACGTAACAGAGCCGCTATTTTGACATGTTGTTGCCCCTAGCCACAATGCATCTATTACCCCTATTTACTCAAATGACTTAAATTAGTTAAAATTAAATAGTACGTCCACAGTAGGAAACAATAGCAGAGCTGCCAAATGTCAATATTTCATATTGGGTAAAGAGAATTTTCAGATTTTGTGACCCTTTTTCCTAGTGGCATTTACCAATGACGTGTGCAAATATAAAGCTCAATATTATGTAATTTTCTAATACTTATCAAATTGTCTCCTTTTTTTCAATATTTATTTCTTACAAAGAAATAAAAAACATAAACAGAAAATCAACTATCACTCATGTTTTCGTTTTGTGGACATAGCTAAACCAAATCACTCCTTTCAACAACTGATAAGAATTAACATATTGTTAAAAAAATAATTGAGCACGCTACTTACATTTAAAAAAAATGCGTATTTAGTAATTTGGAACCTATTATTGCCAGATGGAACCAACAGTGCTATTTTGTACAAATGTGACCAGCTGTACTGCAATCCAACCCTTCGATAACAGGCTCACTGTGGTGCATCACTTTGAATATTTTCCACATGTGCATGTGTGAACAACAATCTATATAAATCTGCAGAGCCACTTTGTCTTTCTGACAATTTTTTTCCATCTATCTCCCCTAATTCAGATCTTCATTACTGGCAGGGAAAAAGGATTTGGCCGGGCAGCAGAACCAAGCTGGCCATACCGTGCGGCGTGCACATACCCAGAAAAATCATCTCGCCTCTCTCAAAGATAGCCTACTACATGGGAGTCTTTAATTCTGTCATGTTTCCCAGTCTTTAACCTCCTAGAACCTGGCGTCCACATGTGTGTGGACATCACATTTTTGGTTGTCACAAGACTACAATGTTAAATATTGGCCTACAAGTGTCTGGTGTCCACTTATGATGTGGAAATCATTTTTCTCAGAAATTAAATCATGTAAAAAGATAATTCTTTGTTTTTTACACTCATTAGGTCCCAATTAGCCTAAATATGAAAGGGAAAACAAAAATGCATGCTTTGCAAGAGTCTGGGTCTTAGGAGGTTAAACCTGGTGGGTTTCCTCCGGGTACTCCGGTTTCCTCTCACATTCCAAAAACATGCATGGTAGGCTGATTGGACACTCTAAATTGCCCCTAGGTATGGGTGTGAGTGTGCATGGTTGTCCATCTCCTTGTGCCCTGCGATCGGCTGGCCACCGATTCAGGGTGTCCACCGCCTCTGGCCCGGAGACAGCTGGGATAGGCTCCAGCACCCCCCGCGACCCTAATGAGGATAAAGCGGTTCAGATAATTAGATGAGATGAGAGACATTTTCAAAACCCCTCACAGTGTCATGCCATCTACAATAAATTGGATGTTTTCAAGATAACAATTACAAAGATCTCAGCCTTCACTCTCCTACTCAGAGATGAATTGTAATGTACTTGGGTGGTTGTGCTCTCAATCATAAAAAATTACATTTCAAAGAAAATTGACAGAGTTATTTCTTCTTAGAATCAGCATAACATCCTGGATATGGAAAGTCAATTGCTAAGAAGCCCTAAGACCTCCTTAAACATAGACTGCTTGAATATATACAGTAATTCCTCATTTATCGTGGCTAATAGGTTCCAAGACCTGCCAGAATAGGTGAATAACTGCGATGTAGGCACAGTGTTTTTCATGTCTGTTTAATATTTGCTGAAGGTACACTTACCCCTAGTGGCCAGTGAAATACTTTCCAATTGTCACTTGCCATTTTCCCCATTTCATGTTTGTATTATTGTTCATACAATATAAACCTTTCATATATTTGGCGGATGCAAGCTGCGATGTAATGAGTCCATGATAGTTGATCTGATAAGTGATCAGGTATTCTCATTCTCATTTTCTCAAATCCTCATTAGGGTCGTGGGTGGTGTTGGAGCCAAACCCAGCTGTCTCCGGGCCAGAGGGGGGGGGGACACCCTGAATCGTTGGCCAGCCGATCGCAGTGCACAAGGAGACAGACAACCATGCACACTCACAGCCATACCTAGGGGCAATTTAGAGTGTACAATCAGCCTACCATACAGGTTTTTGGAATGTCGGAGGAAACCGGAGTACCCGGAGGAAACCCACACAGGCCTGGGGAGAACATGCAAACTCCACACAGATGGACATGACCTGGATTTGAACCCAGGACCCCAGAGTCTAGAAAGTTTATACTGCATTATAGGTTCATCCTTAAATTTCACTATGTAGCTAAATATATAAATACAGTAATACCTTATCAGAGGCGGCCCAGTGGCGCGACTGGTTAGCGCGTCGGCCTCACAGCTCTGGGGTCCTGGGTTCAAATCCAGGTCATGTTCATCTGTGTGGAGTTTGCATGTTCTCCCTGGGCCTGCATGGGTTTCCTCTGGGTGCACCGGTTTCCTCCCACATTCCAAAAACATGCATGGTAGGCTGATTGGACACTCTAAATTGCCCCTAGGTATGGGTTGTCTGTCTCCTTGTGACCTTGTGATCGGCTGGCCACCGATTCAGGGTGTCCCCCGCCTCTGGCCCGGAGAAGCCTGGAATTGGCTCCAGCACCCCCCGTGACCCTAATGAGGAAATAGCGGTTCAGAAAATGAGATAAGGTGTAGGAAATTTAACCAATGTAAACACTGCCAATATAAACCTCTGCTTTTTTCCATCAGACCAAGCGGTAAAATGAGTGGCTTAACCACTTAGAAAGTAGTGGACCAGCCGATAAGTAGCCTACTCGGTTGTTTTGATAAAAACATTTTGTGGAAGACTGCTTTGACGAAGTGACAAATGACAAGTGGCCATTTTTCATCTTCCGTGCTGTGCATACTCGTGAGAGTTGCCCTCTCTGGATTTAGCAAGCAAGACAGGCACACTTGCAACTCACCTCATTCTCAACATCCACGCAACATAGCCTCACTGACACCTATTTACCCTCAAGGCGTTGTACCCATCAGCCCTTGCTCCCGTGAATGCATTGAATCGCCACACACAAGCTATGCTACAATACACTTCCTGCACCTGATATGTTTTGTTTTTTTAATTTTTGTGCTGGAGTCGGTTTCCTATTACTTCCCATTCGCAGTGGCTCTATTAATGTGCAAGGTTAGCACCTTCTAGGTCTAGAAGCAGGCCAGTTTAGCAGAGTAGCCATCACGTCAAAGAGTAACTGCTCAGTCAAGATAGACTGTCCTTGTCTCTTTGGCAGTGATTCATGATTCTTGTGCCGCTCTTCATTCATCACGGAGTTGTTACTTGAGTTTTTGTCAGTGTGCCTAACGTAATTTGAAGTAGTGGGTTTTTTATTGGGGTGGGTACATTATTATATTTATTATTTGTTTACATAATGTAAATAATTGGGTTCTTGAGTTGATATAAATGCTGCTCCGCGTGAGTGACATAAAAGTTAAAGAGAAAGAGCGAGTGAGCAAGAGCGAGAGAGAGAGATAGCAACAGTCCAAAAGAGCAGGACTTGGTTTTTTTTGGTTCAGTATTGTGGCATCATTTTAATGACTTTAAAATAGTTTTGTTATATTTCTGCTCTTTTTTGCCATCATTTTAATGGCTTAAAAACAATTTTCTTATATTTCTGCTCTGTTTTTGCATACTGACATACATTTGCATACGTATTTCATACAATATTGGTATACATTCATCATTTTTAAACGGTTGTTAGTGACTAGTATTAAAAATTGTGGAACAAATTATGCTAATTCAATGTGGAATGCTGCTCTTATGAAAAATCCAAGTTACAAAACAAGGTCTGAAAGAAATTAATTTTGTTAGTGGGGGTACCACTGGATTTACCATTCAGTAGGCACCCGAGAGCCGATGTTAATGAAGTCTAGGATACTTCCATGTCGACAAATTTTTGAGTCACCCGATGGTGCAGTGGTTCTTTCGCCTGACTTTGGCTCGGGCTGTGTGGGAACAATTCCCACTCAGTGTCGGTGTGCTTGGGCGTGTCAATGGTTGCTTGTCTCTGTGTGCTCTTTGACTGACTAGCCAACTGTTTAGGATGTAGTCACGCCTATCACCTGAAGTCAGGTGGGATAGGCTCTGGCGCCCCACAAACCTGGCGAGGACCCCCTGATGGAAATGATTGAATGAACAAATTTCGTTAGGGACTGTCATCGTACCCTCGTATACTTTACGGAGTATTAATAACTTTAAAATGTAGACATAATAAAATTTCACCAATGAGTGGTTAAGTTTGCTTTGTCATTGACATGTATAGGATGGCAGAGCCAAAACTACCCCGGCCAGATTCTAGTCAACGGGGGCCGTGAGACAGACAAATTTTGAACATTTATGGATAGACATTTCACACTGTTATGAAAATGTCTCTATAAGTGTGCAATGGGAATTAACTTATTTCTATGGTGTTAATTAGTGTTAGGGGAAACAAACTGATATTCAAATGACAGCAAGGGTGGTAATCACATGTTGGTTTCTTTTTCACAGACAATATTAGATTAGATTATATAACTTTATTCATCCCGTATTCGGAAAATTTCACTGTCACAGTAGCAAGAGGGTGATAATACAGACACAGGAAAAGACATTTAGATATAAATAAATAGGTAATAAATAAGTTCATAAATAAATAAATTAATAAATAAGCATGTTGCTGATATATATATATATATATATATATATATATATATATATATATATATGTGTGTGTGTATATATATGTATATATACATATGTATACATATATATATATATATATATATATATATATATATATAAATATATACATACACATATTTTGGAGATGTCTAGTTTCTCTTCAATTGTTTACAAATTATTGCCAAAATACCACAATATCCCTATAAATATATCCAACTATTGCCAATTAGCCTAGATATGAAAGGGAAAATAAAAATGCATGCCTTGCAACATTCTGGGTCTTAGGAGGTTAAACTTGGTGGGTTTCTTCTGAGTACTCCGGTTTCCTCCCACATTCCAAAAACATGCATTAGGCTGATTGGACACTCGAAATTGCCCCTAGGTATGGGTGTGAGTGTGCATGGTTGTCCGTCTCCTCATTAGCTAGCACATAAAGCACATCTGTGACTGTGCAAAGGGTGCATAATGACAACATGGATGTTGTAAAAAGCACTGTCGTCAGTTGTAGGGAGGAGGAAGGAGGATTCAGCCCGCTGCAACTTCAAAGCCCTGATCAGTATATTTCTGGACATAAAAAAATCCATGTCTGACAAAAGTCATGCACATACTGGAAGTTTTAATATATAAGAACCATAAGGAAAGAAGCATAGGATACATCTTATCGACAAGTGGGTGGGCTAAACATGTCCATACTGGCAAAAGAAACATTCAGCCTTCCAGGCAGACAAAAATGAGGGGAGACAGGCAGAGTGACAGATAGCATGAGGGAAGCAGAAGGCTATGCTATTGCGTGATGGTGTTCCACATCTACGGCCTGCTACAGCTCCTAATACGAATAGCAGTCAGTACGACATGGACAGGTGAGACGCGATAGATATAGTTTGAACGGAGAGGAGACAGACAGATGCCCTTCTCTAAGCTGGAAAGTTGCCATGCCTCTGCATACATACACACACAAACACACACACACATTATCTACCTCCCCTACACCTGTCTGCCCCTTGCTGTCAGGCCGCCAGACACAAGGTGATGTTTGCTCCCTCGGGTGCTGTCGTTTTCTCTTTTTCTCTCATTCATACCTCATTTTATATGCTTTCCCTTCCCCTTATTTCGTGTGGCATTTACCATTTAAAGTGTCCTCAGAATAATGGCGCGAAGAGTGACAGCACAGCACAAACTAGTTCACTGGTATCTGCGCATGGCCAGATTTGAGATATGCCCAAGGACTTTGTGTCAGAAGAGGAGCATGGACAGTTGTCTGAATGCAAATGAATATAAATGGATGCATTCACATATTTTCATTTCAATCTGTATCTTTGTGGGTCATCCAGTGGACAAGTGGTTAGCGCGCCAGCCTCACAATTCTGAGATCGAGGGTTCAATCCCAGATTCGGTCCTTACTGTGTGGAGTTTCCATGTCTTCACCCTGCTTGCATTGGCTTTCTTCCACATCCCAAAGACATGCATGCTAGGATGGTTGGACAGTCTAAATTGCCCCTACCTATAAGCTTTAGCCTGAATAGTTGGTTGTTTGTCTCATTGTGAATATGAGCACTTGGCTGCATGCAATTCAGGGGCCTGGTGCCTGTAGTTCGCTGGGATCCAGCACCCCTCGGGACCCAGCACCTACTGCGATCTACTTGTGAGGATAAGCGGTACGGATAATGAATGTATATGTCACTGGGTCTAAAAGCAGATATTATTCAGGAATCATGTCAACACCTGAAAAATTGTTGTTCTGCAAAAGTAATGAAGATCTGAATTAGGAGAGATAGATGGAAAAAAATTGTCAGAAAGACAAAGTGGCTCTGCAGATTTATATAGATTGTTGTCCACACATGCACATGTGGAAAATATTCAAAGTGATGCACCACAGTGAGCCTGTTATGGAAGGGTTGGATTGCAGTACAGCTGGTCACATTTGTACAAAATAGCACTGTTGGTTCCATCTGGCAATAATGGGTTCCAAATTACTAAATACGCTTTTTTTTAAATGTAAGTAGGGTGCTCAATTATTTTTTCAACAACACGTTAATTCTTATCAGTTGTTGAAAGGAGTGATTTGGTTTAGCTATGTCCACAAAACGAAAACATGAGTGATAGTTGATTTTCTGTTTATTTCTTTGGAAGAAATAAATATTGAAAAAAAAGGAAACAATTTGATAAGCATTAGAAAATTACATAATATTGAGCTTTATTTTTGCACACGTCATTGGTAAATGCCACTAGGAAAAAGGGTCACAAAATCTGAAAATTCTCTTTACCCAATATGAAATATTGACATTTGGCAGCTCTGCTATTGTTTCCTACTGTGCACGTACTATTTTATTTTAACAAATTTAAGTCATTTGAGTAAATAGCGGTAATAGATGCATTGTGGCTAGGGGCAACAACATGTCAAAATAGCGGGTCTGTTACGTTAAGTGTGGCACGAGCGTGGAACGAGGTTGGATGACCCAATTGCAGGGAAGCAATTGAGGACGTGGAATGGAGTGCACTCACAAAACTTTTAAGAAATGAGGCAGGAGGGGATTCGAGAAAATAACAATGACTTAGCAATAAATAACAAAATCAAACCTGACATGGAAGACATGGAGAAACAAGAAACATGGAACATGGAGCATGGCATGGCAACGTGGCATGAAGCAAGCAAAGCAAACGATCCGACAATGTCTAAAAAAAAACACACACACGAGGTTTAAATAGACAGACAAGGGCTGATTACAAAGTACACTTTGCTGGTTACGAGAGGAAGAGAAGCCCGGAGGGACACAAGAGGCGAAAAGCAAACAAATGTACAAGCAACACAAAGTACGAGTATGCATTATTTTTCCACTCGCCAACATGTTGCTACCGTAACCGTCCCTGGTCGTGACCGGACGTTTTGTCGAAAGACGTTTGGTCCCCGGACGTTTGGTCCCGGGACATTTGCTCGACCGGATGTTTGGTCGCAAGCAATTGATAGATTTTAACATTGGGTGAATAGGGATTTAATGACTATTATTTAACATTGAGTGAATAGGGTTAGGGTTAACAAATGAATGTCTCGTGACTCAAACCTCGGGACTCGCGAACCCGTCCTACCAAACGTCCGTTCTACCAAACGTCCGTTCTACCAAACGTCTGTTCTACCAAACGTCAGTTCTACCAAACGTCCGTTCTACCAAACGTCCGGTCGACCAAACGTCTTTGGGGAGGTTGAGTTCAGTCTGTTTAAAGGTGCAGATTTTTTTCAGTTTTCACACATTAAAAGTGACATAAAGTAAACCTTTTCCAGTAAGAAAATTTTTTCCAGTTGCTCTAGTAACATGAAACCAGTGGATCACAAGCCCAATGTCAACTGTAGGCATTTCGGGGACAAGTAATTATTTACACATTGCTTCCAAATATGTATATTAATTATATTTATCAATAATGCCAATTTTGAGGAAAAAACGACTTCAAGTACGTATGTACGTATGAAAAAATGGACCATCATGGCTGAGGGTTCCCTCTACGTTGTGATGAAACACATTGTATTTTAGGCGTCCCTTTAAATCAGGGGTGTCAAACTCATTTTTTGTCGCGGGCCGTTTTGTCTTCCAACTAGGCTGCCAAAATTAATCGATTAATAAATTGACAGCTTTCTCGATTGTGCTAATCAATAGATCATTTTTGGACATTTAAATTAGTACAAATTGTTTGCAATTATTGATTTAAAATGAGGAAACACAGGAAAAAATCTACAATCTTCATTTGGAATTTCATCATAAAACAGAAAGTTGGCACTCATCATTTACTTTCTCGAGGCCACACAAAATGATGCGGTGGGCCAGATTTGGCCCGTGGGCCGCCACTTTGACACATGTGCTTTAAATCATCAAAGATTTACTGGTCATAACATTTTTTAATTAGCTTCATGTTAAGAGTCTAGTTTTTATATCAAATTGAAACATCTGGATCAGCCAGCATTCACTCCTGTTTGAAACACACATCATCATTCTGAAAATTTACAGTAAAGTAAGACATACAGTAAAGTCTTGCTATTTCCAGAGCATAGAGACTTTCTGCCAGTGCTCTGTAGGTTTGACCAATATAGCTCTTACTTCATACCACAGCTTGAAGTGACCCAAATCGGATCTTAGTGCATTTAAGTTACTCGAGTGAAGTTCTTCCATGAGTGTCTAATTCGTCTGGAGGAATATCTGATCTGGATTTATTTCATGTTTTTAATTCTGACACAGGTTTGATTTTTCTGGATTTGACTGCAGTATGGCAACTTGATGTTGTAGTGGTTCACTTGCCTGACTTTAGTGTGGGCAGCATCGGATCGATTCCAGTGTTGAAAATGAATGACTGACTCCAGTATGAATTGTTCAGTGACCCAAAATCAGAATGGATGCAAAGATGACCACAGCAGTAGCGTAAAAGCAGGAGTACTGGCATAGACAGAGATGTACAGTGAAAGCAAAGTAAAATGTGATAGCTCACAATTATTTGGTAGGATGAAGTAATTCAAAGGCAGCTTTGGGGATTCTATATTACTGGTGAGTGTTTGAAAGTATTCCTGACTAAATGGCCAAGGGAAAGTGGGGAACACCGTGCGTTGATGCCAGAGAAAACTAAAGAGCCTTCAAACTAGATTTAGGAGGCAAAATACCCCAATCAGCAAAGCAGCCGGGGACGGATAAAATGTCCGTTTTTACAATAAACTGTTATCGTCGAGGGCGGAGGGCCCCAAAACAGGCACAAGGACAACTCTGGCCGTTTGGGTTTCACTTTTTTTATGTGTTGTTGTTTATTAAAATGTACCAGAGCAGGGCAAAGGTACGAGGGAACCAGCGTAGGCCGGTCGGTGAACGTGCCAAGGAGGTCGGTAGCCGAGAGGTCCGGATCCGAAACGAAGGTACAAGTTGCGTGGTCGTGGCCGTGGTCGTGATTGTATCCCTAAGGCAAAACAAGAGGTCGAAGGTCACTCTAGCGATGTTATGTACAGAAAATGAAAACGGCGGCCTGAATGGCCACACAAAGTAAACTAATAGGACAAAAATTGGATTTCTGCATGAAAACCTACTATCTGACATACCTGTCAACCTCTGCCGATAACTGCCCTTATAAATGATTATGATTCCCCTTACAAACCCCCAAAAAACCTTACAAACACCATACGAGTCGTACAAGAACATTCGGTTCATTTGCTGACGGACAATGTTCCCTCTAAACTGCGCGCGTGCGCAATTGCGCACTACTCTCGTCTTCTCTGCGCAGCAGCAATCATATGGCGCGCAGTAAACAAAATCCAAATTATTATTATTATTATTTTTTTTTTTAACCCCTTTCCCCATGATGGCGCCGTTTAAGCGGCAGCCAGTGGCAGTAGCTCTGTCCACTCTTATGTTTTTTTGTGTTTTACAGCATGTTTTACATAAAAAAAATAGAGGGAACATTGACATGCACCTGCTTGTGGCAGGTGTGATACTGGTGTGCTCATAGCGAGCAATGATGATGTCATGACCGGATGATTCGCCTAAAGACATTTCGCCGACGGACGTTTGACAGACGGACAGGTCGCCGAATGAACGTTCGTTCAAACAGCGTTTAATGATTAAATACAAATACTAGTATTTGTTAGTTTAATGATTAAATACAAATACTAGTATTTGTATTTAATCGTTAAACGCTGTTTTAAACTGGACTTGACCGAATTTGAGAGCATTTTGAGCCGTTT
Organism: Stigmatopora argus; assembly: GCF_051989625.1. NCBI lineage: Eukaryota > Metazoa > Chordata > Actinopteri > Syngnathiformes > Syngnathidae > Stigmatopora > Stigmatopora argus. The sequence continues at coordinate 15,098,489 of NC_135398.1, forward strand.
GGCAAATGGACGTATATGGACGTTTTTTTGCCTCCATCGCGACATCATCGCGACATTTTACCGAGGAATTCACTTCCCTGGGCTCGGTTCTAATGTCCAAAGAGCTCCAGTATTTGGATTTAATCATTAAACGCTGTTTTCGGCTGGATTTGACCGAATTTGAGAGCATTTTGAGCCATTTGGCGAATGGACGTATATAGACGTTTTTTTGCCTCCATCGTGATATCATCACGACATTTTACCGAGGAATTCACTTCCCTGGGCTCGGTTCTAATGTCCAAAGAGCTCCAGTATTTGTATTTAATCATTAAATGCTGTTTAAGGATGGATTTGAACCGATTGCTGTCATTTTACGGCTCGGTTCTGCTACATCTGCCCGCCCAAGAGTGCTTAATCCCGGGCTGCCATGCCCGCCCAAGAGTGCTTATTCCCGGGCTGCCATTGATGGTAGACTAATAAATTGAGAGTGATGAGCGGCAAAGGGAAATGAATCATTGATTTTTACTATAATTTGGACAACGCCAGCGGCGGGCTGGATTAAAAATCCTAACGGGCCGTATATGGCCCGCGGGCCGAGTTTGAAAAACTTGTACACACACGATCCGGGGGCGGGGCGAGCGCGCAAATCCCATTTCGGCGAAACCTCCGTTCGACGGAACGTCCATTCGGCGACCTGCCTGTCTGTCAAACGTCCGTCGGCGAAACGTCTTTAGGCGAATCATCCGAGTACCAATGATGTCGCTCACACTGGTACTCAGTGCGCTCAGGGAGGTTGTCTTTCTGCCCAGACCAACGAAAAATTAGAGGGAACATTGCTGACGGACCTCCAGTTTAAATGGAATCAATGTTATCGAAAATAACAAACTCTTTTAAATTCACATTAGAAGAATGAAGACAAGCAACATCATTGGGCATTGTCACTGGCACTGTAAGAGTTAAAAGAGCGATAAGTAACATACAATCATTCATTTTCTGCAACATTTTTTCTCACTAGTGTCTCAGGGGAGGAAGGGGGGGGTGCTTGGATCCAATCCCAGGCAACTATGGGCAGCAGGCAGGGGATGCCCTGAATTGGTTGTCAGCCAATCGCAGGACATAATTAAACATACAATCATTTACGCTCACACTCATACCTAGGGGCAATTTAGAGTGTTCAACCAGCCTAGCATTCATGTTTTTTGGGAAGTGGGAGGAAACCAGACCCACGCAGCCCCATGGAGAACATGCAAACTCCACACAGGAAGGTCGGCATTGAACCCTAAATCTCAGAACTGTGAGGCGGGATGCCCTTATGTGTGGCTAAAACCAGAGTCAAAATATTGATGTGCACAAAATCCTCATCCCTTTTGGGCTGCAAGATAAGCACTTCACAATTCACTTCTCCGGTCTGACATCTCATCTCATTTTCTGAAGCACTTTAATCTCACTTGGGTCACGGGGGGTGCTGGAGCCTATCCCAGCTGGCGGGCCAGAGGCGGGGGACATCCTGAATTGGTGGCTAACCAATCGCAGGGCACAAGGGTACAAACAACCATTTACGCTCACACTCATACCCAGGGGTTATTTAGAGTGTCCAATCAACCTACCATGCGTGTCTTTGGAATGGGGAGGAAACTGCAGTACCTGGAGAAAACCCACGCAGGCCCAGGGAGAACATGCAAACTCCACACAGGTGGACCGACCTGGATTTTAACCCAGGTCCCCCACTGTGAGGCTAACGCGCTAACCACTCAGCCACCAGGTTGGCTTGGTCTGAGATTTTTATCACAGATGGTAATCATACAATGTCCATCAAAAAAGAAAGAGGCTAAGAAATGACACACTGACATTAGCAATGATCACGTGACCATACAGCATGCATAGTCCACATTAGGGTTGGGCAAAGTGGTCCTGGGCTGCTGTAGCTGCAGTTTTTTGTTCGAACCAATCCAGCACAGACAGTTTAACCCAGGGGTGGGCAAATTCCACAAAGGGCCGCAGTGGGTAAGGGCTTTTGTTCCTACCTCTGAAGAAGAAACATTTCCACAAATCTGGTATCTTAGAAGTGCAATCAGTGGATTGCAGTCACGTGCTTCTTGTTTCAGCAGAAACCCCAATGGTTAAACTGTGCTGGATTGGTTGGAACAAAAACCTGCACCCACAGCGACCCCCGAGTACCGGTTTGCCCAGGCCTGGTTTAACCAATGATGTCTCTGTGGAAAATACAAGCACCTGACTGCAAGCCACTGATTGCACTTGAAGGTCACTAGATTGGTGAAAAGGTGTTTTCTTGGTGGGTTGAAACAAAAAAAAACACCCGCTGCGGCCCATTGTAGAATAGTTTGCCAACTCCCGGTCCACATATGTCTATTATCCAGTGTTGGAACTAATGCTGTTGCATACATTACGTCATATAATGAAACTACTTTTTTACTGTATCTTCTAGTCTAACGTCTTACATTTTCAACCTATAACAGCGCTGTAGTTATTGTACAAGTGTTACCCGTGCTATCGCTTTACTACGTCCTAATCTGTACTTTGGAATGGACATGAGACAGACTGTGGCAAACACAATTGATTTTTCTTCAACTGAACATCATCCCCAAACTTCATTGGTCCCAATCCCTCAGCCTACAGACAATGTTCAAGAACAAATCTTGACATGGCTCATTCTGGAGTGGGCATTCTGATCATGAACCAATCAACAGCGGCAACTGCTGCTGTTACATTATACCAGGAAGCAACTATATCTGGTTGAATACGACACCAGGTTGCAAAGCGGTTCTGGTGGATAAGTACATTTTCCATGTTTTGTCTGAAATACAATTACTAACCTCCTCACTAAAACAGGAGCAAAGAACCTCAGGGAACAATGTTTTCGCGCTTCCCCTTGAGCTATACATCAAACCGTGGCTTAATATGGATTGATTAGTGATTGTTGTGATCAGAAAAGCCATCGTCCAATCAGCAGCCATATATTTTTTTACTCTGGCTACCCCAGTTTACTCCCACATCCGAAAAACATATATGATAGGCTGATTGAACACTCTAAATTGCCCTTATCTATGAGTGTGACAATAAATAGCTGTCATTCACCTTACCCTGCAATTAGCGGGCCACCAATTCAGGGTGTTCCCAGCCTGAGCCCCATAGTTGCTGGGGATAGGCTTCAGCACCCCCCGTGATGCATGTGAGGATAAGCGGTACCAAAAAAGAATGAATTCAAAATACACTTCAGGAAGATACGCTTTGTTCTGAAAAATACAAACAGAATACTAAACATGCAGTGGAACCTCTAAACTCAAATACAATATGCTCTGGGACGCTGGAATGACCTCCAGTTGGATGTGATTTAGAAACAATGCTCCTACGGGACATAAAAGTAATTGAAGTATGGTGATGTTCTGCTCTGCGCGTCTGCAAAACAGCCACTGGGACATAAGTGAAGCTTCCATGTTTCACCTGTGTTTGCAAGTTTTTTTCGGGGAGGAGAGGTACTCAAATTTCCTCCTACATTCTAGAAAATATGCACTACCATTTTGAATACCTTAAAATAGAACAATCTACTTGTTAACACGCACTTTTGATTTGATTTATTACTGTGTAAACTGTGTCCCAATGAGAAAATGTGAATGTGTTGTTGAACCTTGTCATTTTATGTTACCTTGTGGAACAGACAATAAAGGATTGTATTCTACTGCACGAGTGCCAAACGGATCTTTAAAATGTGTCCTAATACTCTTTATTTAGCCTCTTAACTGCGAATATTATTGTTTTCATTCTATAAGTTGTTTAGATTGTTTTATTTTAAAACAAACATTATGGAAATTATTTATATTTATTTATTTTTTTCATTTATTGTTTGTGCATTTACATTTTTGCCCAAAACATGGGGTAAAATATTACATTTTCTCTTTTCATGTATGATTTTTAAAAAATCAATAACTGTAAATGTTCTCTAGAAAGGAGCAACTGGCAAATAGTATATTCTGTTGTTTTAATCCAAATATTTAACTAAAACTGCTTTGACGCATTCACGAATGATGTGTGGCCAATGAGTTGGCTTGTTTATACCGGTTTAGATGGTTAGATGGGGGCTAGCTCCTTTAGTCATTGACATGGGAATCAGAAAAAAGGCTTTGAACTGTGTTGTCTTTCCCAGGGACACCAAAATTATCTGTCCTGTTCTTTTAATCCGAATATTGTTGTCTTGGTCAGTATTGACAAAGGTGCACCATTAAAAATACATAATTTCAGATGAGGAAATATAATAATAATAATAATAATAATAATAATAATGATGATGATGATGATGATGATGATGATGATGATGATGATGATGATGATGATGATGATGATGATGATGATGATGATGATGATAACGATGATAACGATGATAACGATGATAATAATAATAGTAGTGGTAGTAGTAGTAATAATAATAATAATAGTATAATTATTAATACATTAATAATAATATTTTCAATTGTCAGGTTTGTTTGTAGAGTCGAGGGGTTGTAAACGTAAGTTATTTACCTGTAGTGTGTATTTATCAGTTGATCTATGTAATGGAGCCCAAGATGCATCCATGCCGGGAGGCCGTAATAAGGTGCGGTTTGAACTTCTACGGTACAATTTCATGTCTTCAGGACCCATTTTGAATTTTGGATTCCTTGATAAAACCAAGAGGGCCCCGGTGGTTAGCGCGCCCGAATCACAGTTCTGGGGTCAAGGATTCAATCCTAGGTCGGTCTTCACTGTGTGGAGTTTGCATGTTCCCCCCGAGATTGTGTGGGTTTTCTCTGGGTGCTTATTTCAATCATATTTAATCATATTTTAATGATCCACCACAAGACCTTCTATCAGCCTTAACATCTATTGCGATGTGCTGACATGGTAAACACTATGAACACGTATCAAGGCTACTTGTGTTTGGTCAGTCAGACGTTTAACTACCGGTAAGATGGCGGCACCCTGAGCGAGCAATGGTAGGCACAATTAAGTGAGTTTTTTCCCGTTTTATGCAAGATATGGGGTTTTTCTTCAATTTCATTCATCGACCTCAAAATAAATTTTGTTTAGCGTTTTATCAGTTTATCTTTATGTATTTTAAAATAAATTACCGTATCGGCCGCATTGTCTTGCGTTATGGTGTTCCATGTTTGTCACCTTGTAGTTTCGTGCATGTTAAATCTAATTTGTGCGCTTGTAAGGCATACCTTTGATTCTGTCATCATTTCTTTTAGCGACAAATATGGCGTATATGCGAGAGAATACGGTAGTTTCAGGGGGCATACAAAATTGAAGCTGTGCATTAGAGGTGAATTACAGTTTCTAAATTGTTCATCGGTGAGAATCTGAGTGATGCCCCATTCATCAAGAAACGTGCACAGTGTAAAATCACTACAGAAATGCATAACACAGGAGCTTCTGTTCATGGAGTGTGTTGATGAATGAGCCTATAATGCATTAAATCATGCATGTATCTGTGGTTTATGCATTTTTTTGTGGTAAGATGTTTTTGCATTTTTAATAGTGTGATAAAAAATAATATACTAGTGGCAATAACCTGCTCACTCTGAAAAACAATATGCTATCATAAAAAAAATGTATGTCTACCCTTACACTCATCAAAATAAATAAAAGATGTAACTGTGCCAAAACCAATCATATCCGTTAGCACAACGTTAAAGCAGAACAATTACTTACTTGGCCGACAAATTATCTAAATAATTAAGTGATGAACATTAGTGGCTTTGGTGAGCATATTAATTGTAGTGTGAATACTTGAGAGAAATATACGCGAATAGAGCTCCCACAACCAGATGTAAGCTGTCTACCAGCTGGAGCTTAAATGCAAAACAACCTTAATGGAACCTTGAAGCAGAATATATTGTTGACATGAGCAGCAGCTGCTCCAGGAGAAAAAAAAACAGGTAATGCACGCACACCATGGGCAAAATCAGCCTCATTTAAGCCGCTAGAGCAAGCATAACATTTTGCAACACTTTAAGGGGATAAGAAAAGCTCCCTGAGCACCTTAACACCCTTTTGGGTTGCGTCTATAGCAGGTTAAATACTTTTTCCCTTGAGCATGCATGTGAAGAATGTAATCTTTTGTCTACTTAGTGTATCCAGAGTTGTATTGTATGTTCCCTGAATTAAAATTGATATAGAAGTTTTGTTGTGGGTCATCAGAAATTTTAACACATCTTTTTGAGACACATAACATAACACGAATAATCTACACACCATCCATTCATTTTCAACACCATTCATCCCTTGTCAGGGTTGCTGTAATTTGCACATTGTATGACACATGTATTTTCTGTTAATCAATCAAAAATAAACGGTATAATTCTGTACAGTATACTGTTGCATTTATACTGGCCACATTTTGTCGTGAGAAAACGTGTAATTTACACTACACATACCAACCTTAATGTTGCATACTTACGTAATTCTGTAGAACTTCCAGATCACGTAACGTAAAAATAAGTAACTAAACTTGGAATTTTTCTAGTTTTTTTTCCTCCTATTATCTTATTTAATATTAATATTACACCAAAAGTAATATTATGCTCCCCGATGAGTCATCACCTTCGTGGTGGTGGGGTTTGTGTGTCTGAGTGATCCTTGGAGCTATGTTGTCTGGGGCCTTGTGCCCCTGGTAGGGTCACCCATGGCAAACTGGTCTGGGGTGAGGGACCAGGAAAAGCAGAAGACCTCTTATGATGAGCAACATTATTGGACGACGTCTTCCCTTGCTCGGACGCGGGTCACCGGGGCCCCACTCTGGAGCCAGGCCTGGAGGAGGGGCGCCATGGTGAGCGCCTGGTGGCTGGGCCTACACCCATGGGGCCCGGCTGGGCACTGCCCGAAGAGATGACGTGGGTTCCCCTCACATGGGCTCACCACCTGTGAGAGGGGCCAAAGAGGTCAGATGCGTTGACAGTTGGGCAGCAGCCAAAGGAGGGATCCTTGGCGGTCCGATCCCCGGCCGCAGAAACTGGCTCTTGGGACGTGGAATGTCAGCTTTCTGGTTGGGAAAGAGCCTGAGCTACTTCGTGAGGTTGAGAAATTCCGGCTCAACATAGTCGGGCTGACCTCTATGCAGAGCTCGGGTTCTGGTACCACTCCTCTCGAGGGGTTGTTGGACACTTCCACTCTAGAGTTGCTCACGGTGAGAGGCGCCGACCGGGTGTGGGCATACTTGTTGACCCCCCGGCTCGGTGCCTGTATGTTGGGGTTTACCCCAGTGGACGAGAGGGTAGCATCCCTCCGTCTTCAGGTGGGGGGACGGGAACTAACTGTTGTTTGGGCATATGCCCCAAACAGCAGTTCAGAGTACCCACCCTTTATGGAGTCCTTGGAAGGGGTGCTGAAGAGTGCTCCTCTGGGGACTCCAGTCCCGGCCGACGCAATAACCACTCTTTTTCTTTCACGCGATTTTTCCTTCTTTTTTAAAAATAATGTTCACAATTTCATAAAAACAATCTGAAGTGGCAAAAGCTACCTTTCATATTTCATTAAAAACCTGAGCATGCGATCAAACCTTGAACACAGTGTAACCAGTGCTTAATTTGTAAATCATAAAGTGCCTGAATGCGGTCCTGGAGCACATAAAAATTGGGCCTGAAATTCAACATGCAAATCCCAGCTGCCATGCATACACTTTACAAGCCTCAATTTCAGATAATATCCATGGTAGATGTTGATGACCAAAACAAACTAAAACAATAATGCAATTGTGAGTCCATGCAAATAATAAATTCATTCGCACATTAAACAGATAAGTCTGTTGTTTAAATCAACAGCAGTTCATGCAGACATCAACACAGTATAGATTCTATACTGTGTTGATCTTTGCATGAACTGCTGTTGACTTAAACAACAGACTTTATCTGTTACAATACTATGCTGGTATATTCTATACTATATAATTTACCAGCATAGTATTGCTATGTTATGCAATGTTCGTTAAACTCACTTTATTAACTTACGGTGGCAAAAAAAAGTTGAACAAGCACTGTTGGCCAACTGTCTTCTCTCTTCCCCATACGTTATACCTCCATCACGTCTATACTCTTAATGGCAAGACAAGTAAGTACAGGGTTGGGACTGTGTAATGAAACTTCTTAGCCAACATGGCTAAAGAGTTTATATCATTTCTAGCCACATTTAAGTGTAGTATGCCACAATTTTGTGTGTTGATAGAAATGCAAACTATGTGACTACACGACCAGAAATCCCCTGAACACACTGTGGAAGACACATTCGAGCTGTCTCAGGCAGAGCACCAAGTTCTAATGCCGTTGCTTGCACAAACTGTTATTGTTGTACCATACCTCACATATTCATGATATGAATAATAATGAGCCACCTGACTCCTTGTCTTTTACATTTTTTCGCCAAAATTCAAGGAATCGGCTTCTTGTTAGTGCTCAACAGTTAGGTTATTGAAAATGAAATGTCATTGTATTTACTTGAGGATGATAAATATAGGTTGAAGCTGTTTTTTGTTGGTTAAATAATTTATTAAATAGTCATGTAATTTTAGTATTTGTTTATGCATCAGACAGCTCCTTAAATCATTCACCAATGAAGACGTGTTCATATATTTTTGGAACACTTACGTTCACTACCAAAGATGTATAAACAATGTTATTTTAGAACCTTCTTCAGGGTCCTTGCTGACTTTGAAGTGTTTGTTTACCCCACATTTTCACTCTCTTTACAACCGTTTTCCTCCTTGTATGTTGCAGCTATATGGGATTTTTTGTCCATACCACTCCATTACATCTGAAAAGATGTGTCCTGATAGTAGAAAGATTTTACCTGCTTCACTTTTTTAAAAACAACTGGCTGCTAGGCCTATTGCACCATTTAAGGGCTGGGGGGTTGTGGAAATATAAAAATATAGGTTAATAACTAGGCCAACCGATGGTGAAGTGGTGCTTCCGCTTGGCTTTGGTGTGGGCAGTCTGGGTTTGATTCCCACTCGGTGGCAGTGTGACTGTGAGCGTGAGTGGTTGTCTGTCTCTCTGTGTGCCCTACGACTTACTGGCGACCAATCTAGGGTGTCAGTCTGCCTTACGCCCGAATTCAGCTGGTACAGTTCTAGGGATCAATCTACCAATCAATCCATGAAGCCACATTTTTTGATTAATTAATTGAGGATTTGTGGGTTCTGAATTAGTCAGGACAGGGGATTTTGCTGGTGGTGATGCTGTTTAGGGGGCCTAGTGGTTGTAGTTCAATTTGATCTTGTTTACCGTAGAAAAACATCACCATACTGGATGGTGAATTTTCCATATCCTTCTTGTTAATTATATTTCTAACAGTAATTAAGGTACTTAATAATATGCACAGAGTTCCATTGTTTCAGCATGATTACAATGCCATTTATGAATAGAATTGTAGAATGCCAAATGTAAATATAAAAACACAAATACTAAAGACAAAGAACTACACATATATAAACTAAAAAGAAAATATATAATTTGGATAGCAATATGAATAGTAAGAAAGATGTATTCATTTACTTTATTGCTGTTGATTAGGAATATAATTGAGTTTTTCTCTAAGAGAAGAATAGACCACAATCAACTTTGTAGTTCCCAGTCTTTGTTTGAATTTCTAGATTTCCTTTGATTTATTCCTTTTCTTTGTTAGGTTGCAGCATCACTGTAACATTGGAAGTGTTGTGAATTATTGACAAAACTCTGGAGGTGCTTGTATTGATGTTGCACAAGTAGTGTGTATAAAGAAAAAATGTTTTTTCAAATGTACAGATAATACTAAATATAATATCATAATGAATCAGTTCATAATTTAATGGTTGTCAGTAGAAGCATAATTTATTGGTTTGTGAAGGAGGAAGTTTGACAATATACTGTTAAAAGTACCATTACTACATTTAGCCCCATTGCATGGGTGACAGCTGAATAATGAAATGTAACAGTGCACAACATATTCAAGAAACCTAATTTTCGAAATGACCTTGCACATTATAATTCATGAATGTATTATTAGAAACCCTGGAGTCGAAACATTTCTCAGGTTTAGCTTGGTGCTGGTTATGCGTGGGATCCAACAAAACTCACGTTCTCTTCATCTTCCAGCAACTGCAGGCTACCTTTTGTGCCATCAAGCCTGCCAGTGTGCGTGGCTCTGTTGCTTTTCTCGTGGCCAACTCACAACTGTCTCCTACAGTGATGCAGCTTTCTGCTCCACTTCCAGGGACCGGGCCCAAAAATGACAGGGCTTCGTTCCCTATTATATGAGTCCGAGCCAATAACCATGCAGTTGCTGATTTTTAACCTAGAGAAGCTGAAAATCTCAAGATGGTGGTTTCACATCTGGTCGCATTTTAGGGTGTCACATTGAATTTGAAACTTGTGCCACCACCAAAGCTGTGGTCTCTCAATTGAAATCAGATTAATTTTAAGTAAGATGAACCATCACATCTTTTGCAAGTTTGGCATTCACAAATTCAGATGCTCTAGAATTTCCCTGGTGTAAAAAAGTTTTGGTTATTTGTGTTTAACGAATTGTCTAACTTATGCTATATCATTTCTAAAAATAATCGAGTTACAACCTGTTGAGTGGGGCCATCTGATAAATGGTGTAGAGGTTCACTTGTCTGACTTTAGTGTGGGCAGGCGCAGGCTCGATTCCCGCTGGTGGCAGTAGGATTGTGAGTGTAAAACAGTTATCTGTGTGTCTGTGGCCAGTTTAGGGTGTAGTCTGCTAACCCGAAGTCAGATGGGACACAAATTTTAAACTTCTCCTCTGCCACCGTAACCCCATCATCTTGAAATTTGGTATCTTTAGATTTGATTTGATTAGATAACTTTATTCATCCCATATTTGGGAAATTTCATTGTCACAGTAGTAAGAGGGTGAGAATACAGACATAGGAAAATATATTTTAGACATAATTAAATAGGTAATAAATAAGTTAATAAATAAGCGTGTTACATACATATATATATATATACATATATACATATATATATATATACATATATACATATATATATATACATATATACATATATATATACATATATACATATATATATAAACATATTGGATTGAATTGGATAACTTTATTCATCCCGTATTTGGGAAATTTCATTGTGACAGTAGCAAGAGGGTGAGAATGCAGATACAGGAAAGGCAAAGATGCACATGTATACATACCGTTGGTCTTAACATTCAGCCATTTCTTTTGTTAAAGCGCCTGACAGCTGATGGGAGGAAGGATCTGCAGAAGGGCTCCTTCCTGCAATGAGGGTGCAGCAGTCTATTGCAGCATGGTTGTAGCATGGGCCAGTATCTAACAGTCCTCTGAGTCCAATTTCAGTTTTTTTTGTTTTGTTATTTTTTGCATCAGGGCTATTTCAAAGATTGTAGAATTATTAGCCAGTAGAGAGCAGCCTGTTGTACGTTAGGAGGTTTGGTGGTACAGCACAGTAGGACAAAACCTGTTGTCCTTTTTTTTGTAAAATAAATTGGAAAAGTGTAAACACAGGAAGCCAGAGTAAGTTACCGAAGGTGATGTAGTGGAAGTAGGCTTTTTCCCACGCTGCACTCTCATCCATTAGTTCCATACTGCTGTGCCGGTCAACGTTTTAGCCGTTTTGAAGAAATCCGTTCGTTTTAATGGAAAAATGGGGAATACATGTTGTGTAGGAAATAGCTCAAACACAAAAACTTCAGATGTAAGTCTATTTTTAAGCAGATTGTGCACATAGAAGGAAGTGAACAAGACAGTGGACCAGTAAAAAGGGTGCAATCCCAGGTCAGTCCTCACTGTGTGGAGTTTGTATGTTCTCCCTGGGCTTATGTGGGTTTTCTCCGGGTAGTCTGGTTTCCCACCGCATCCCAAAAACATGCAGGGTAGGCTGGTTGAACACTAAAAATTTCCCCTAGGTATTCTTGTGAGGATGAATGTTTGTCAGTCTCGTTGTGCCCTGTGATTGGCTGGCCATCAATTCAGGGTGTCGCCCGCCTGGTGTATGTTAGCTGGAATAGACTCCAGTACCCCCTGCGACTCTTGTGAGGATAAGTAGTTTGGAAAATGAATAATGAATGTTATTTGTTTTTCAACCACGATTCTTGCTTCTATAGTCCAGTGACATGAATGTCAGATATATTTACCATTCAGTAAGTAAGGAACACAAAGATGCTTTCGTGTCGGGAGCTCTATATTTTTCACTCACCCAATCGAGCCATTATTTGGAATGGATTGGATAACTTTATTCATCCCGTATTCGGGAAATTTCGTTGTCACAGTGGCAAGAGGGTGAGGATGCAGAAATAGGAAAGGCATTTTAGACACAAATACTAGATAAGTAAGTTAATAAATAAATACATGAATAAATATATAAATAAATAAGTGTGTTGCTGAAGTATATATAGTATATATATATATATATATACACATCAGTGGCGGGCCGTCAGGGCCTTCAAGTCCTTCTCTGCTGGCCTAAGAAATATCTGAATCATATATTATATTTTGTCCATCAATACTTATTATTCCAAAGGGTCTGTTAGCTTCCTTTCATTGCTTTTTCCCCTAGTTGCACTGCTTCCAGATGTGTGTTTTCATATTGAAGCATTTAACCAATCACATTTCAGCCATTATTTGTTGCCAGGATCAGAAATCTGCCTCAAAGCCTTCACAATCAGTTCTGCAGGCTCTGCTGCATTAACCAAGACTGCTGCTTTTAAGTACACATACGTGTACATACACCTATACATATACATATACACATACACATATATAAGCACATATATACATACATACATAGATGTACATGCATGCATACGGTAGGTCTTAACACTCAGTCATTTTTTGTTAAAGAGCCTGACAGCTGATGGGAGGAAGGATCTGCGGAAGCACTCCTTCCTGTTATGAGGGTACCGCAGTCTATTGCTAAAAGAGCTTCGGAGGGACTTCACAGACTCATGCAGGGGGTGGGAGGTGCTGTCCCTGATGGACATCATCCTGGTCAGCATCCTCCGCTCTCCCACTTCCTCCACAGAGTCCAAAGGACAGCCCAGAACAGAGCTGGCCCTTCTGACCAGCTTATTCAGCCTGTTCCTGTCACTCTCCGTGCTCCCGTGCTTTGGCACTTACTTCTTCCTCTTATTCACTTTCAGGTTATTATTCTGACTTGTCTCATGATAAAACAAAGTTTCAACAACTGCTTAGCATTGACCCATACTCTCTACCGGAGACTAATTTATATTATAGATCTGCATGAGTCTTGATAATTTATTTTTGAATATACTTTGACGTCTTCCCTGGTGAAAGACAGGTTACCAAGTCTGCCTCACAGTTCTGCGATCGAGGGTTCAATTCTTGACATGTTCTGAACTTCTGTGGAGTTTGCATGTTCTACCCTTGGGTTTTCTCTAGGTTTTCCTCCCACAATAGGAAAAAACATGCAAGGTAGGCAATTTTCCCTCTAATCTTTTTTATGTCTGGGCATACAGACAACCTCCCTGAGGACACCAAGGACCATTGTGCGCAACATTAGGAGTCAGTGACCGAGAAAAAGTGACGTTGCTATGCTAAACAGCGTGGCACTCCATTGCGGCATAAATGAATCTACTGTGCGTTTTCCCAAGAAAGATGAAGCGAACACCCATAAGGAGGCCACAACATCATTTTCCAAGGACACTAACCGAGTGATAACAACTATGAACAAAAAATTGAACGAGCATTATGAGGGATTTACGCCGCAGATAGAGCCGTGAAGATGACATGAAAAGACATCTGTAGGAGATCTTCAATATGGAACGCAGTTTGTAACAATGTCTCCAGGAGATTGATGACAACATGGTCATAGCCATGGAATTTGGCAATTGTCTTGACAGTGTCATGTCCTCGTACCAAAGCATATTTGTACAAGAAAAGAAACGGCGGTCACGATGTTCCTTGTGCGCCGAAAACCTCTCACAGAAAGAATCTCCTCCTGTTACCCCTACGGCATCTCCTGAAGATTTCATTGATGATCCAATGCCTCTCGAATCTGACAAAGAGGACTTGAACTGAAGCTCCCAATAACCATTTTTTTCAATTATAATTATTCAAATCAAGCGGAGAGGAACTATTTTCACTGTGAATACAGTACTTAAACTATTTACATTTTGATATTAATACATGCCTATAACTGGCTGTTGGTGGTTGTGTACTTGTATTTCTTGGATAGGCGCGAAAACATGTAGTATGGTATGTAGAAATAGGAGTGATCCTACTTCGTGCTTTTTCGATTATCGCGACAACGTCTGCTCTACATTATCCGCGATATTCGAGGGATTACTGCACATATATATCTAATTCATTTGCATTGCATTCACTGCACTGGATACGTTTTCTTGTGTGCTGAGAGGGTGCAACTAGTGCGCAATTGAGCAGTTGTGCAACTGAGAGGGAACTTTGATGGTAGGCTGGTTAAACACTCTAGGCACCTATCCAGTCTGTTTTCCATGTCTTCCTCCTCCAACACACCGGAATCAAATGACTCATCAGCAAGCTGTCCAGAATTCTAATAACAACCTTGATTACTTGATTCGAGTGTGCTGGCGGAGGGAGATATGGACAACAGACTGGACAGAAGCCTTCGAGGACCACAGTTGGTGACCACTGCTCTAAATTGTCCCTAGGTATGACTGTAAGCTAAAATTGTTATCTGTCTCCTTGTGCCCTGGGATTGGCCGGCAACCAAATCACGGTGTCCTCCACCGGCTGCACATTGTTGGTTAGGATAGAGTCCGGCATCCCCTGCAGCCCTTGTGTTATGGAAAATGAATGAATTAATTTATCATTTATTTAGTGATTATAGGACTTTAAGGACAGAGCAAGACCCAAGATTAATTTAAAAAAAACAGAGGACCTTGAATACACTGCTAAGATACTATTTTGGGATCATATAGTGAACGAAATTGTGCGTTGGAGGACCGCTTCTGGCTCACCCCTAATGTCGACAAAAGCACGCAGCCGACTCATGAGCACTGATCATCTCTGGGGAGAGTCACTGTGATGGATAGTCTTGAGAATGGGTCTTCAAATATTTTGATATGTGGTTCTTTAAATCTTCCTGCATGGTTACATCCATGGAATCCAATTTTTATTATTTGTATCAGAGATGATTCATTTATTGTAGACCTATTGTCCATTTAGACTTAGAGTTAGCTAGTCGAGGGCATACAGGCACATGCTCCTCCTCCAATACCCATAAATTGGTCAGAATTAAATTTCGTGGATATATTCTTTTACCTATATTTTTTGTATAAGGGCTTATTAAATAAATACAGACTTACTGGTGCTTCTAGGTTAAGTCGGTTAGGGATATGTGCACTTTCCATAATAGCCTTCAGCCTGCAGTCATTTCAACACTGGAAACTGCAAATTCTGACAAGAAAAGAGGAAACCAATCATTTAAAGAGAACTAAGGCCGTATTCACACTTGCACTGACTGGACTAAAACTGTGACATCACAACTATAATTTATAATCATTCTTGCTTTCTGGTGCTGCACTCGCTAGCACCCATTGATGGAATGACAGAACAGTCACATGGCAATGAAAGAATAGAAAGCCTACTTATATATCTACATTGTGAAAAATGCCATGTTACCACATAATAAGCTCAATCTTGATTTGCAAAAACCTATAGCCAAGAGAAAAAGAGATTTTGATTCAGCACCAAAAATTAAAAAAATGTTTGCACCAATGCAATCATTTTATTATTGTCCTATCGACTAATGACGTAAGGAGAGTAATAATGTTTCCCAAATATTGAACCTCAGCCAAAGGTAGAGTGACTGTTTAACATTCTATCATTTAAAAACTGTACAATAGTAGGATCTGTTACGATCATGGGCGAAGGGCCCGAAGCAGGCAAATACACATAAGTCTGACATGGCGTTTTTTATGTATTGTCAGTATTCCAGGGCCGGGTGAAGGTACAAAGTCAAGTCGGTTTACTTAGCGTGGCGGTCAATAGCCGAGAGGTCTGTAGAGGGATCCAAAGTGAAAGTATAAGGCACATGGTCGTGATCCTATGGCAAACACAAGAGGTCGGAGATCAGGCAAGACAAACAAGGAGGTAGCGTAAGAAAGTACTTAACAGTAAACTGATTGATGATAGATGATCCAGCGATGTGGTCAGGCTCTGGGTGGCTTTAATAGCTCTGAGATTGTTGATGAGCCATACCTGGCATTGCTTGACCCATCTGATGCTGAACCTGCGATTGGCTGAATGGCGCATCCTCCCACACATAATTATGTTTATATTCTCATCTCATTTTCTGAGCCACTTTATCCTCACTAAGGCCATGGGGGGTGCTGGAGCCTATCCCAGCTGACTTTGGGCCTGAGGCGGGGACACCCTGAATTGGTGGCCAGCCAATCGTAGGGCAAAAGGATACAAACAACCATTCACGCTCATGATCATACCTAGGGGAAATTTAGAGTGTCCAATCAGCCTACAGTGCATGTCTTTGGAATGTGGGAGGAAACCAGAGTACCTGGAGAAAACCCACGCAGGCTCGGGGAGAACATTCAAACTCCACACAGGTGAACCGACCTGGATTTGAACCCAAGGACCCGCACTGTGAGGCCGATGCGCTAACCACTCAGCCGCCAGCCCACTTTATGTTGATGTCAAACTAAACAAAAAAAAGCCTGGAAAGCCTGGTAAACAACCCTAATAAACAGATTAAACAGTCCATTTATAATAACAGTCAATAATTCTTACATTAGATACATTTGGTTCTATATGCATTTAAATAATGTCTATCAAAAAAATAACTATTGTGATAAATTGCCCCATTTCATTTCCCAATGTACCTTCAACCAAGTAGCAAATCCATGCAATATAAGGGGAATGTGTGTGTGTTCGTATCTGTGCAGATGGATTCTTCAAAAAATCTTACAATTTCCAATTGAGGTAGTTTTCAAAGAACACCAATTTGTATGCAGAATATGCATCTGCCCCTTGGTATATAGTTAGTCTCTAGCAAAGGGTTGCATCAGTTTGTTTGTCAAAATGTGTTTCATTGTAGCCAGAGGTGAAAAACAGACTAGATTAGTTTTTTAAGGAGAAAGAGTGTATGCAAGAGAATGAAATAGAGGAGTGGACTGGAAAAAATAGAGTCATTCAATGAGTGAAAATGATCATACTGAATCTTTCCAATTGTTGAAATTGTATTTCAACAGTTTCACACAAGCGTTCATGCGAACAAACTTTGAGGAATCACAAGACAAATGTAGTATTGCTTAATTGTGTGCCACATGGTTTAGAGTTTCCCAATACAGTACAGTAATATCTTGACATGTGAATGCCCCAACATACGAGGAATTTGAGATATGCCTTGAGATACGAGACAAATTTTGAGATATGAGCATACGAGACAGCCAAGTGGCCGAGACGCCAGAGGCTGTGTTATTCAGTGCAGAATTAAGGGAAAAAATGGTTCCAAGAAGGCCGGTGCAATGAAGGGTAGTGCGAAGAAAAGGCGCATGATGACAATCTATATTAAGCACGAAATAATCGAAAAACATGAGTAGTGTACACGTGACTGAGCTGGCTCTCCAATACGTATGGAGAAGTAGGAAGTTCGCCTCGAAAGCCGCAGTTGAGTGCATTAACATCTTTGAGTCGGTTCCTCTTCTACTTTTTCAATGGGCGGCAGAAACTCGTACCGGTGAGGCCTCTCATACAAAAGGTTGAAACGGAAGAAGTGACAATCTTTGATGCTGTATGTGTTTGACATTACTTTGTGAGTCATTCTCTTGTTGGCCTTCATGACGTAAGGACATTTTCTATGCAAGACTGTGTCTCCGTCTTTCTTCCATCCCGCTCTAAATTGTGAAGTTTTCCCAAGACATGTAAAATGCTACAGTTCCATTTGGAAACTATGTCATAATGTGAAATCACTTCTCGTAGCTGAGATGGAAGTTAATCATTGCCGCACAACTGACGATGTACCCCACCACTCTATTCATACATAATACTAATGTGTTTATGGCTGAATAAATGAGTTGTATAAATAAAGGAAGGGGTGTGTCGAACATTCTGTAGCTCAGTATGCGTACATATTTATCATGTAAATGTCCTTGGAGAAACAGAATACGGAAATGCTACTGGCAGTTGACACAGAGTCAGTTGGCGCACAATTGTATAATATACAGTAGTGTATGGACGTTTTGTAAATGTTTTAATGTGGCAGAGGCACATTAAATTACAGCTGTGTTAGGTAGTCAGTAAATGTAAATTACTAGGTAGGTGTTCCCCACAGTACGTCATTAGCCGCATGGCCGGTGTTGTGACAGGCGACGGTCCAGTGAAGTGACTCAAGATGTGCAATTTGATGTTTCACCTTCACAAGACGCTGGACCTAATATATCCTTTAGGACACGCAAGGGAAATGGCAGTAAAATCTTTGGGAGAATGCGCTTCAGGCGAGATTTAAACGGAGCACAATTCTAGTATACCGCCAGATTTCAGCTAAAAATTGTTTTTTACATATACAGTGGGACCTTTACGTATGAATGCTTTTACATAGACCTGGGTGATAAAACGATAATGATCCTTGCCATGGGATAACCAGCTGTGGGAGGGGTCAAAGAAATCGGGTGCGACGACAATTGGGCGGAGGGATCTCGACTGCAGAAACTGTCTCTTGGGACGTGGACTATCAACTCTCTGGTTGGAAAAGAGCCTCAGCTAGTGCGCGAGATTGAGAAGTTCCATCTCGATGTAGTCTGGCTCACCTCTATGCACAGCTTGTGTTCTGGCATGACTCCTTTCAAGGGTGGTTAGACATTCTTCCACTCTGGAGTCGCTCATGGTGAAAGGCGCCGAGCAGGTGTGGGCATACTTATTGCCCCCTGGCTTAGTGCTTGTACATTGGGGTTCACTCCGGTAGACGAGAGGGGAGCATCCCTCCGCCTTCAGGTGGGGAGACGGGATGTGACTGTTTGCGCATATGAACCAAATGGCAGCTCAGAGTACACACCCTTTTTGGAGACTGTGGAAGGGGTGCTGGAGAGTGCTCAATCTGGGGACTACTTCGTTCTGCTGGGGTTCTTTGATGCTCACGTGGGGAATGACAGTGAGACCTAGATAGGCGTGATTGGGAAGAATGGCCCCCTAATTGGAACCCCAGTGGTCTTCTATTGTTGGATTTCTGTGCTCGCCTTGGATTGAAAACAATGAACACCATCTTTAAGCATAAGGGTGTCCATATGTGCACTTGGCCCCCGGAAACGTTAGGCCACAGTTTGATGATTGACTCTGACACTTGGGTAAAGAGAGTGGTGGCGCTGTCAACGGATCACCGCCTGGTGGTGTATTGGCTTCAATGGTGGGGGAGGATGCTAGTGCAGCCTAGAAGACCCAAACAATTTGGGAGGGTCTGCTGGAAATGCCTAACATAGTCCCCTATCAGAAGGAGTTTCAATTCCCACCTTCGCCAGACCTTCTCTCATGTCCAGGAAGAGGCAGGGAACATTGAGTCCGAGTAGACGATGTTCTGCACCTCTATTGCTAAGACGGCAGACCGGAGCTGTGGCCGCAAACTGGTCGGTGTCTGTCATGGTGGGAACCCCAGAACTGGTGGACACGGGCAGTGATGGATGCCTTCAGGCTGGAGCAGTCCTGTCCATGGAAATAATTGGATTGTGTAATTACTCAATATATTTTACGGCCACTATATTTTTTTGCGTCTTCAAAATACTATGAACAAAACTTGTTACGTTAGTGAGCCTCAAAATCTCAACTTCTCCTTTACACACATTAACTTGACTACTCGTAAAATTTGCGAACAGACTGTAACATCTAAAATACTAAAGGGTTTCTTTTAAATGTCTTAACCAAGATAGATGACTCTATAACAAAAACAACATCTCAACATGACAACCATTCCAGATTATTGATATGCTGTCTAATAACGTTGTAGTATAATCATGATTGTCATCTGTATCAGTGTTCTCCTCAAAACTTATAATTGAAAAACTGATAGGTACACCATCTAAATCAATATTTCATTTGCTGTTTCAGACCACATATTTCAGATGGAACCTAAAAAAGATCATGCAACAATCCTAATAACTACATACATACTTTTCAAATGAACCCACTTTAAAGAATCTCTTTAAACCAGTATAAATAAATGAATGTCTCTCAGATTTTCAAAGCACATTTTTCAATCTCCCATAATGCATTGATAATGTGTGAAATGTCTGAAAATGTATGCAGCAACTTAAAATGTAAAGTTCAAATATTTGCGTAAGTGAGCGGGAAGTGTCACCTTTTATCTGTGGGAGTTCAGCCTTAACATCAACCTGCCAGCTGATAAAAGACTTTTCTGCATTCCTCCTTCCCTCTCTGCATTTCTCAACGCGAAGTTTGTGCCAGGCAGATGACAACCCCCCGGAATACTAAGACAATAAAGATTGAGAGTGTTGGCATCAATATCACGAGACTCATAAGGGAGACAAAAGCAGGTGTTTATGTGCACATTCACTTGGGACAAGCCTGAAAGGAAAAAGATATGTTCACAGACAGCAAACACGAGGCAGGCAAAGAGAGCAATATTCCCAGTAATGTTTATAATCTTCAGTCATCCGAGAAAGAGGAGGCAAAGTTATTACATGCTGGTTAATTACCCTCAAATGAGCCCAAACCCTCCCATCACTCACAGAGAATGGAGTAGTCATTGGCTCAAAAGCCTGCGGTGATGAATTGCTCATACCTGCAATCGCACTAACAATGATGGGGTGCGATGAAAGTGGACTCTGACCAGAATACAAATCGGTGCCATTGATGGTGGAATATGAAAAAGGAAGCCGTATAGTGCTGCACTATCCATTCTTATATTTCCATCATGATCATGTTGGCATTCATCAGGGGACCTTATTGTTCCAGTTGACAGAGTGTAAATTACAGGTGGAGCCAGACTTCCTGCCAGTCTCGATAAATTGGGCCCTATTTTCCCACATCTGTGTGATTTCTTTGATCTTTTACAGGCCAAATAGATGCTTTTTGGTATTCCATTTTACATCATACAAAGCTTTTCTGTCTGTCTTCTGGCCGCAGAACCTTCCTCCCATCAGCTCTTCAAACAAAGAAAATGTCTGAATGATAACACCACCTGTGTCCATTTTCACCTCTGTCATTATAGACTGCAATGTTCATATATATATATATATATATATATATATATATATATATATATATATATATATATATATATATATAATCTCATCTCATTTTCAGAACCGCTTTCTTCTCATTAAGGTCACTGGGGGTGCTGGAGCCTATCCCAGCTGACTCCGGACACCCTGAATCGGGGGCCCGCCGATTGCAGGGCACAAGGAGACGGAAAACCATGCTTTTTCACACCCTTACCTTAGAGTGTTCAATCAGCCTACCATGCATGTTGCAACCGGACCTCCTCAACGCTACAGCTGCGCCTAGATATTCTGTCCATAAAAGTAATGAACAGAATCAGTGACTGGCGTAGTCCAACCCCCACTGGAAACAGATCCGGCTCTGTCACAGGTCATGGAAAGACTGGACCCCGTATATCAGGGGTTCCGGAACCCCTTACTCCCGGAGTTACCACCAACAAGACTCCCTGGGCGACACGGTCGAACGCCTTCTCCATATCCACAAAGCACATGTAAACTGGCTGGGCGAACTCCCATGCTGCAGAATTCTTAGACCAAAAGCAACCGGTAAAGATTGATATGAGTCGTTTTTGAAGACGTGATGCATCCCAATCACAGCTTTAGGCAGTGTAATTTCCAAGATACATAATAAAAAATATCAAGTTTCCTCACGGTTTTTCTCACGTGTGTTTATAAATAAAATTAAAGTACACGACAAAGATGAGGTATAAAGAAATGAAGGATGGCAACAGGAAAAGTGGGGCAGGGCGAAACAAGTGCTGTTTTTATTTATTATTAGACGGCCTTCTTGGGGACAAGCCCAGCGTTCGCCCACTGCTTTTGCTCGGGAGTGCTGCATCTTATGAAGACAGTGAAAAGGAGGTTATAAATAATGACAATGTATTAAGTAATGCTACTTTTTGCTAGTTAGTTCAACTGCTGTATCCTAGATTATGTACTGGTATAGTAATGGTAGTTGCGTACCAAGACTTAAATGCTTTTTTTCCACTGCTTTACAATGCACGTTGCCAATTTGTTTTGTTACAGCCGAACTTGATTTTGAGCTTTTTCTCAAATCATGTTTCACTCGAACTGACCTCGGTGCGGGGAGGTGGGCTCAATTCCCGCTGGTGCCCGAATGATTAGGAATGATTGGGAGTGTGGATGGTCGTTTGTCTCTCTGTGTGCCCTACGACTGACTGGCGACCAGTCTAGGGTGTAGTCTGCCTTTTGCCTAAAGACAGCTGGGTTAGGCTCCAGCAACCCCCGCAACCCTTTCGAGGATGGGCGGTATGGAAGATGAATGAATCTTTCCTACATTAAACATATTCACAGCAATTTTATGTCATCAAACACTACACACGCCGGATGACTTTCAGATGTGTCAGTAATGTGTCCCAGTCAGAACAGGGCCAATTCCGATTGTGAGACTTTCTAAAACCAAATGTGAACACTCAGCCCTAAAAAATTGTATATGAGGACAAAACAGATTGAAATCAGATATGCCTCCAGTATAAATGCACCCCTACCTCCCCTGTAGTTTTAAACAGTGTGAGCAATATTTGCATGCACTGGTTGTCAAGTCATGGATGATGTAACTCAGTATGGTGGCCGTATCATGTAGTTGGAAGCTGCTTAAATGCATAAAGGTGCACTTGCAGAGGAATGTTTTTATGATGCAGCAAACAAAAAACATTGTGTGATTTTGCGATTTCCCACTTGATGGGTGGGCACTGTCAGGTACTCCAGAGAGCTAACTATGTAAAAGCAATTAAAAAGTCAATTTTCCATAATATGTGCGCCTTAATGTCCACATAAAACCTCAGAGTCCTTTGATGTCGATTGCGTACGTGTTCAATTGCATGTGTGTGTGCACTCACCATTGGCACCTGGCTATTGATGATGGACCCCTCGTGAAAACATAAAACTCCTACACAAGACTTGCGCTTTATCTAAAGACACACACACGCATTCCCCATTCCCATTGTACACACAAACACATACACACAGTAACACTCCTGCGCTCGCCATCCTCTTTTCATGTTCCACTCTTTTCCTTCATCTACCAGATGGCTGACCCATCTGCGCCTCTTCTCTTTCCCTTACTTGTGTTCTCCCTTTCTTTCTCGACCTGCTATTTTGTGTTTCTTGAGGTCTGGATCCAAGTTATGGATACACAGATCCCTCACTTCTCTTTACGATGTACTACACTCATGGGGACAACCTCCCCGTTTTGCATCCAATGCACTTTCATTAACATCTGTTTGCTAGGTACTCAATGGGGGTGAATGCCTATGGTTTGAAGGGTTTACAAACAAAGCTTCCATTTTTTTTTAATTTGTTTGTGCATTATTTTGTTCATCACATCGACTACTTGGGTAGCCACATTTGTCTGTGCATCAAGCATGCCATCTGTTTTTGTAATGTTCCATTTGAGAGGGCAATTATGTGTTGTCTGATTAAAGGTCGAAATGGCTTTCCACTTGAATTTGAAGTGAACGATTTACTATGTTTTTCACCTCAACAGCAATGTTTAATTTGCGCTATGTCAGTAACGTATTTTATAAAAATAAAACGGAGGGGTGCTGAACCTATACCTATTCCTCTGCCTGAAAATGGAATGAGGAGCCCAGGCCTGGGAGGTTTGCCAGTAGCTGTTTGCGTCTTTGTGTTCTGTTATGCTTTGACCTTGCCTTTACAGAGTTCTAATGTCCTGCTGAGAGATGTGTGACCGGAGGCAGTCCTGCTCAAACAGAGATGAACACACTTTCACCAAGAATCAATGCAAATGGAGAGGCACCGGCACATGAAGGACACGTTTGGTAGAAGACAAAATCAGCATTGAAAAGAGCAAAATAGCAGACATGCTGGAGTTCATGTGTTTGCAGTCTAACTGGCTAGATTTCCGAAACGGTAAGACAGAGCTGCTTCTTGAAATATAATTTCATAAAAGAAAAAAGAAAAGAAAGTGAAAACACACATTGAATATGAACACAACCTTTTTCGGAACAAAGCCTTCATATTTCAGATGTGGAGTGAGTGATATTTGATTTACAGATAGAAGATCTGTGTCACAAATGTGATCACAGTCTCCTGAGGGAAAGCGGTGGGAATACAGAGTGCAGAGAGGAGCCATTTTGTCAGATGTTCTGCTTGTTCAAATATTCTCCAAAGGACACCAAAACAATATAAGGCACATAAACAGGATAAGAATCAAACACTTAGTCGACTCCTATTGACTGTATCTGTATCTAGAATACATAGCAGAGACAACAGCCTATAGGCCACAGGTGTAGCAAGACAAAGCAGACCATTTAGAAAGGAAGCGGGAGAGCGAAACAAGAAGGTCACAGGCCTCGCTTTGGGAACCAGGCCAAATGTATTCAAGTGGAAGACCATCACATACTCACGTCCCCCTACGGTCAAGGGGAAACCGTACGGAAAATAAGGCGTGGCAGGCTTGGTGTCGCCCATGTGGAGTCCCTCTTGATGTACAGATGCTATCCTCCAAATGTACAAACATAACCATCAAAGAGGCATAACTAATTAAAGTAGCCACCACAAGCAACGACTCAAAATGCATCCCAATTGTAAAAAGCGGTATTGTGCAGACTAGAAATGGTCGCACCCTACAATTAACCCCTCAAGGGATTAATTTTAGAGCACATTAGTTCACTCAGCATTGTCCAACCTCACTTGCTGCATGCAATGAATTTGAAATGTTGAACCTTCTCTGCACAATAAACATTGTTCATCTTTTGTCCGGGTCAACTTCAATTTGAGTTGTGGTCAATGAACCCCACCCCCTTTCCCTGCCTACACTATAATCAACAATGGCCAATAATTTAAACCGCTTTGAACTGTGTTTAGTGTTAAATTGGTGGGAAATTATTTTCGTCTCCACTTGCAGGTACAAAAATGTAAGCTATTTGAAAGAAGCTTGCAGCAGAGCTGGTAGCAATTACTTGACCAAACTCTTCCTTTCACCTTTTGAGCTGACATTATTTCCAAATCCTGTGTTCTTTTTCTAATTCTCTCCAGCAGGCTAGGCTACGTTCAATGTATTCTTGTACCTAGAGAGGGACCACATGATTTCTCTATGGTAATCTGATCATTTGGATCGTCTTTATCAGTTCACTGTAAAGTACCATCTCGCGTTACCTCCTTGCTTTGTTTAGTCTGATCTTCGACCTCTTGTTTTTTTTCCCTAGGACCACGATTACGATCACTGACCACGATTACGATCACTGACCACAATTACAATCACTGACGACGATTACGATCACTGACCACAATTACGATCACTGACGACGATTAGATCACGCACCCTGTACCTTTGTTTTGGATCCCTCCACGGACCTCTTGGCTATCGACCTCCACGCCACGTTCACCGACCTATCTACGCTGCTTCCCTCGTACCTTCGCCCTGCCCTGGTACTATTTGAATAAACTGAAACCACCATGACCAGAGTTGTCCTTTTGCCTGTTTTGGGGCCCTCCTCCCACGACCATAACAATAGGTGTGTAGGAAGTATTCAGTCAATGATTAATTCAAAAATCAATGACATTTATCAGCATTAAATGTTATCATGTGTTTTCAATACATATATATATATAAACCCTGGATTGATGGCCAGCGAATAGCAGGACACAAAGAGATGGACAACTATTCACGCTCACACTCATACCTAGGGACAATTTAGAGAGTTCAACCAGCCGACCCTGGATATTTTATACATTGATTTTGGTGTGTTTTATAGTCACTTACTGTTTTAAACTAGACTGTTGCTTTTAACCAATCAGATTTTGAGTTGGCAACCCCACAATGATTTTTCATAGGCGTTAGCATTTTGCTGGCTGGGACATGTCATTGCTTTCACAAACTATGATTGGCTAGTAGGCGGGCCAAAGCAGCCAGAGATCGCAAACTCCACCCACATGGCCGACAGTGGCAAAAACAAATGAATTCTGTTGCAGATTTCTCTCACAAAGCTATTTTCCAGACGGACTTTTCCACCAAAAAAAATGGACATCATTAAGAAAGGGCGGTCAACTCCGAAGCTAGCAAGCCTGTTACAGCCGGGAAAAGGGTGTGTGCGCCACTTTCAGTGTGCTAACTTAGCTCCACAAGCAAATAGTATATTGTTGTTTTGATTTAAAGCCATTTTCAAAACGGACTATGCCAGAAATATGACAGGACAGGCTAGACTTTCATCATTAGCTTCGATGGCGATAGGAAAGAAGGAAGAAAGAAAGGAGGATGGATATTGTGTAAAAATGATTTTTGGTGAGTAAAATATGGCCATATTCCTAAATAATATTTCAATTGTGGGCCAAGTTCTGATATCTGAAAAGCTCCAGTGTTTGTATTTAATCACAAAATGCTGCTAGGAAGTGGATTTTACCTCAGTTTAATTTTTGGCGTTTCACCATTGACGTCCATCACTGTCTTTTCCCGGGAAAAATCACCCCCCTGGCCTGGTTGTAATGTCTCTAAAGCTCCAGTATTTGTATTCAATCAATAAATGATGCTAGGAAGTGGATT
Organism: Stigmatopora argus; assembly: GCF_051989625.1. Lineage (NCBI taxonomy): Eukaryota > Metazoa > Chordata > Actinopteri > Syngnathiformes > Syngnathidae > Stigmatopora > Stigmatopora argus. Next base: position 15,125,208 of record NC_135398.1, read on the forward strand.
TTACCTAATTTTAGTATTTTAGTGCATTTTTTGTCATTTCACGTATGGACGTATCGACGTTCATCGCTGTCTTTTTACCGGGGAAATTATACTCCGGGCCCGGTTCTGATGTCTAAAAAGCTCCAGTATTTGTATTTAATCAATAAATGCTGTTTTCGGCTGGATTTTACCCCATTTTCGGGCAATGTTTGCCCGTACGCCATTGACGTTCATCGCTGTCTTTTCCCGGGAAAATCACCCCCTGGCCTGGTTTTAATGTCTGAAAAGCTCCAGTATTTGTATTTAATCATGAAATGCTGCTAGGAAGTGGATTTTACCCCATTTTTGTGCATTAATTTATTGATTATTTTTTATGTGTTGCAGCTGTAGCTGCAGTAGAGGTTTTATAACCATAAAATAGTTTTTGAGGGTTGGATTGATACGTTGAAGGCGCTACCAGAAAATGCACCACCCGCCACTGTTCTTAAGATACTGTAATGTCATATCAGCCAGATCAGTCGGTCTGTTTTCCATTTTAGCAAGGACCAATACCACAATGCCTTTAATGTACGCGTTTCCTGGATCCCAAAATGAACTATGGTGATGTTTTTTAATCTATGGAAAAAAATTAGGAAAGACTTAAATAAGAGCCACACAAATGGAAAAAAAATTGTAGAACCCCTCTCACTTATTGGAACAATTGGTATGCTCTATTTGCAAAACGGATCTACTACAATATTCCTTAGGACTTCCCAAAAAGTCAACAACACTATGGTTTGAAAAGAGAGATAAAGACATGCAAAAGAAAAAACGTTTTTCCCCCACCTTCTCAAATTTTGGTGACGCTGGAGTCGATTAATCCTAGAACTGGGGACAAGCCGTTTGTAAAGGCTTATTACATGCATACTCTTTTTATTATTCATTCAAATTTGTCAGGGTTGTTAACAACAATCTTTACTTTCACCCAAGCCAACAATTTATTCATTTTAATTTGACTTTACAGGTACTTTAAATTTATAACAATTGACTGTCATTGGGGAGGTCCCGCGGTTGAGTAGTTAGCGCTTCAACCTCACAGTTCTGGGTTCCTGGGTTCAAATCCAGGTCATTTCACCAGTGTGGAGTTTGCATATTTCTCTAGGGGCCTGCGTGGGTTTCCTCCGGGTACTCCGGTTTCCTCCCACATTCCAAAGACATGCATGGTAGGCTGGTTGGACACTCAAAATTACCCCTAGGTATGAGTGTGAGCGTGAATGGTTGTCTGTCTCCTCGTGCCCTGTGATTGGCTGGCCACTAATTCAGGGTGTCCCCCGCCTCTGGCCTGGAGTCAGCTGGGATAGGCTCCAGCACCCCTTGTGACCCTTGTGAGGATAAAGCGGTTCAGAAAATGAATGCATGGATGATTGCCATTGGCAAAGTGGGGCAGATATGCTTTAAGCTTTTCATCTTTTTTCAACATCCCATCTGCCAGCCTGTAAGGAGAGGTTTATGGAGCCTCACACGCTGGTTCGACCTCATGTCCTCATCTCATCTTTTCTGATTTAACCCTTCATTAATCCGATGTGGTGCTGTTTTTAACCCTTGCCATCAGAGCCTTGTATGCCCTGCTGCGTCTTCCAAAAATTCCTGGCAGAGGTAATTAGACATGATCAAAGTCATTCTAAAAATGATTAGAGAGACCCAGTTGAGTTAGCAGTAAAAGATTTTAGCATACACATCATTATGATATGTCATATGGGGAATGAGAGGCAATGACAACTGCTCCAAGTGGCTTGCACTGTTGTCCTTTTTCATATCAATACAAAAGAGTCTACCAATTTTCTAGTAAAAAAAGGGTTTATTGACAAAAAATACTTTATACTATCTGTGTATTGCCACTGGGTGCAGTTTTCTAAGTTTGTGAAAAATCGTGTGTTTTCAAATTAATAGAGAACAAAACACTAATAAGCCCCCTGATAGTGTGGTGATTCACTTGCCTGACTTTGGTGCAGGCAGACGCGGGCTCAATTCCTGCTGATGCTGGTATGATTGTGAGTGGGAATGATCGTTTGTCTCTCTTTCCCGGGAAAATCCCCCCCTGGCCTGGTTTTAATGTCTGAAAAGCTCCAGTATTTGTATTTAATCATGAAATGCTGCTAGGAAGTGGATTTTACCCCATTTTTGTGCATTGATTTATTGATTATTTTTTATGTGTCACAGCTGTAGCTGCAGTAGAGGTTTTATAGCCATAAAATAGTTTTTGAGGGTTGGATTGATACGTTGAAGGCGCTACCAGAAAATGCACCGCCCGCCACTGCAACCCTTACAATGGCGCGTGGTACGCAAGATGAATGAATCAAAACAGTAGTGCTTTTTAGTGTCTAGAGGTCGCTAGTAACAACAAACTGTAGCAGCAGAAGAGAGCAGTAAAAAAAGAGGACGGTCTAAAGCTCGAAAGGGAAAGAGTTGTCACAAATACTTTGAGGATTATAGGCAACAGAGGAGATAAGACCAAGAAATTATTGTGCTATGTTTTACAATGAGAAAAGAAGGAAGTCAAATATGATATCTGTTTTCAGGCTCTAGCTTGAATATCTCTATATATTAATTAGAAGACGGTGCATGGCTCTCCTTGTGCCTTGCGATTGGCTGGCCACCGATTCAGGGTGTCCCCGCCTCTGGCCCGGAGACAGCTGGGATTGGCTCCAGCACCCCCCGCGACCCTAATGAGGATAAAGCGGTTCAGAAAATGAGATGAGATGAGACTCTAATTCTTTTCCTCGTTTCTCTTATTTTAATTTTCTCTTAAAACACATGCAAATTCATCAAGGCCCATTAAAATCAAATAATAAATTACTACATTTCAAAAATAATTTGGCAGATTGGATTTTTTGCTGCTTCTGACATAAAATGTGGCTCTCTCACTCTCACAGTTCAAAATTTTGGCTCTTTGTGTCTAACTTCTTCGCCACCCCTTACTTAAAGTATTCACATTTTTTTAATTTAGAGATTATATTTAGATATGAATACAATAAAGTCTTTTCATATGCCCATATCTGTAATATATCATATATACACTCCTTGTTTTTGTACTTGTGTACTTGTATTATTGTATAGGCGCGAAAACATGTTGTATGGTATGTACTAATAATAATTCAAAAGGGTGATCTTCTTTCGAAGTTTTTCAATTATCGCGGCCTTGTCTGGTCTACATTGTCCGCAATATTCGAGGGATTACTGTACTCAAAAATATGCAGTGTCCGTCTCCTTGTACCCTCCGATTGGCTGGCCACCGATTCAGGGTGTCCCCCGCCTCTGGCGCGCAGCATTTTTTGGCATAACACCCACGCTTTAACCTCCGTGCGAGTGGAGCAGCCGACAGATGTCACGTTAGAAATGTTGATCTGGCAGCGGTGGCTTGTTTTCTACATCTATAAAGAAAATTTAGAGAGAGTTAAGCGTTCTGAAGCGTGAAAAAGTGTTAGACTGGTTTGCCCATGGCAACTCACTGGATTTGACCCACAAACACAGAGCTCTGTGCAATTAGAGGTATTCATCGTGGCGCTTTTGCTCGAGGGGAAAAGTGTTTTCCCCCTTTTTCGGCGTGGGCATCTTAACAATTCAGAGTCATAACTTTATGTATGGTGGCGGCTGCAAGTAGAGTTGGAGTCGGGGACTATTCGTACTGATGTGGTATGTGCTTAGTTAACCCTCGTCTGGCCCACCAATGGTTTAATTCTCACTAAGCCCCAGTTAAACCCCAGTTTTCAGCCAATGTGTTTTAGATCGAATGAGGAAAAACTGGTGTTTTTAGGCACAAGTCTAGAAGAGCACCAGCTCCGATAAAAAAGGACCCGTAAGAATTGGTGATTGCCTCTCACAATTTTAGCAGTTTTCCAGAAGTTTATTCATTTTTTTGGAGAGGTAGGGTGAGTGAATTCGAATCACAAGCAGTCATGCAGTAGTATTGAGTTAGTAAAGATAAAAAATGTGACTTTTATTTGGTTGCTAGTTTTCACCTTTTACCAGATACTTATTTTTTACATCCCTTTTTTTGTCTGCTTATACTGCATCTTGCAGAGCACTCCTAAATGTTTCATGGTGAAAATATATTAAAGGTAGGAAAGCAAACTGTTATAAAAACAGCAATCACCATTGTTTATAAACCTCTTGCCAACAACTTGCAGTCTGAAAGTGTGTCTCATCTCAACTCATCTCATTTTCTGAACCACTCACTAGGGTCGCGGGGGTGCTGCAGCCTATCACAGCTGACTTTGGGCCAGAGGCGGGACACACTTAGAATTGGTGGCCAGCCAATCGCAGGGCACAAGGAGACAAAAAAAATTCACGATCACACTCAAACCGAGGGGCATTTTAGAGTGTCAAATCAGCCTACCATGCATGTTTTAGGATTGTGGGAGGAAACCGGAGTACCCGGAGAAAACCCACGCAGGCCCGGGGAGAACATGCAAACGCCACACAGGTGGACCAACCTGGATTTGAACCCAGATCCCCTACTGTGAGGCCGACGCGCTAACCACTCATCCGCCGGGCCGCTCACCTTAAAGTGTGTAAACACTTCATTTAAGATGCATAGACCTCAAGACGAATCCCAATCACGAAGGCTCTTCATATATTATTGCATGGACATCATCATCAAATAGATACAGAGACTAGTCCTTAATATACGGTTTTGATATTTTCCTCTTTTTTAAAAATCTTACCAAGTAAAACTGCCAGTTCTCATTTATGTGAAAGACGTAGCCAGATTATAATCTGGATCCAGGGAGAGATTTCCGAGTGAAATTGGGTGCAAAAAGCATGCAGTAGCTCTTGAGCCTGGTGGTAGAGGACAGTGCCTTTCTCAAGGGTACCTAAACAATTGCCTAGAAAGCTGACCCATACCTGTCAACCTCTGCCGATAACTGCCCTTATAAATGATTATGATTCCCCTTACAAACCCCAAAAAAACCTTACAAACACCGTACGACTCGTGCGGTGTTTGTAAGGTTTTTGGGGGGTTTGTAAGGGGAATCATAATCATTTATAAGGGCAGTTATCGGCAGAGGTTGACAGGTATGCTGACCCCTAATTGTTTCTCCAACAACCAGTTGCCATCACAGTAGACGTGCTGAAATGATCAGAAACACTTCCAAGATGAATAGGACACACACTTTGATGACAGCATAAGGTTTAGCATGCTATTTAGATTCTGTCAGCCTAATGATGAGGCATAAAGTTACCGGGGCGGGAAGAAATGTTGCACAGCATTATATAAAGCTTGCGCGTTTGTTATTTGCTAAAATTGCAGTGGTAGCGGACAGAGTCATCCATAGTGTGGGTAATTCTGAAATATGCACCATTAAGGATGAATAATAGAAGGAAGCCATTTTTCAGGGCAACATAAGTGCTAGCATTTGACTGTGTAGTGCAAAGATGAAAGGAGAAAAGCTTCCGTCTGAGAACTGGAAAAAGATTTGTGAGAATTTATGCCACTTTATTAAATGTATCCACAAAGTACATTTCTGAACGCGCACAATTCCTCACACCTTGCCTTCACAATCAGATACCTGTGTATTTTGGGAGACATATCCCTGTATTTAGTATGCATTTATAGACAATTCCGTGTGTAATTCAATAGGTCGGTTGAACAGTGGGTGCCAGGATCTCATGACCACAGTGATACAACTGAAGCCACATGAGCACGTTGCAGAACAAGGGCCGGTGAAGCGACACCAGGACAAGATTGTTACATTCAAGGCAATCATAGTGTAATGTGTGCAGATTGGTCCTGAGTATAGACAAGAAAGATGGGAGATTGTGATAAGCATTGATGGGGATGGAAGAGAGCCGAAAGATGTTGCCGTCATAAAGTACAGAGAATGAGACGATACGGAAAGTGCAGGTGATAAAGTGATAAACTGAGAATGAGGTGGGCCATGTTTGACAGTGAATGCAATGAAAACATCAGGTGGTGAATAATAAACAGTGTTTGCCAGCTGGACACACTGAAGCAACAAGCTAGAATTTTATGATGCAGACAATTATACTGAAGGATAAACAAAAGGGGGTAATTAGCAAGGAGCAATTAACCTAAATCTTTACTATTCAGCACCAGCAAAATATATTGATCAGTTATAGTGTCTCTAATGGGGTATTGTTATTAGTTTGCAAAGTCCTCCGTTTTAATTCAACTGCTTCCCGGAGACTTAGTTGACTATTGATTCACTATCATTACTGCATTAGTTTTGTTATTTTCACAGCAGTTAACCCTGGGCTAATGCTGGCAATCTGGACAAGTGAACTTCCAAAAGCTCATTACTGTCATTTGCAGAGCTGCCAACCTCCAACCCCATTTCAGGTGTACGCTTGTCCCATTTCCGGAGTTTTTCCAGTGACTGCGATTCACACAAAATCGTTATAAAATGTAAAAAAAAATAATGAAGGACAATTTAAATCAAACTGTTATTATCATGTTTTTACGATAATTGAAATATTCTGATTTTGCAAACTATTGAAAAAGTACAGCATAATGAAAATAAGATTATCTTAGTGTTTGGGTCCTTCTACGTGCGATTTACAGTCAGTAATTCCACCATGTGTCATGCTGAAGTCCCACATGCCTGTTGTGCAATGTACAAATGGAGACGGCTTCAACATGGGATATTTCGTCGAATACGAACCAATAAACTTCTGCGAATGTATGGGGTTTCTTATTAGAAGTTTCATCCAAATTGCCATCCATTTTGCACTTAACCCTAGCAGGTATATTGATAAGACTTACCAGTGCTGTGTACTCCTACTTCCTTTGGAACAATCCTGGAATTAATAGGATTTATTTCAAAACAAAAGACTAGTGGTTTAGTCAGCCTTAATAATACTTACTTCCCTTATGAAAAAAACCAAAAAATTTAAAGCAATAGAGGCTACCTATACAATTGATTCCGAATTGTTTGCCACGCTTAAATCGCACAAGACGAATCATTTGTAAGAACTTGTAACTGGGATGATTCACAATGCACTCGTGTTACCAAATTCATCCGGTTTACAGTGCAGTTGAATCAAATGCAGAAGTCAGACACAGAAGCCGTAGCGATAGTATGAATTTGGAGCCATTTAAATTTGGTACTTTTCCAAAATGGTTGCTTCAAAAAAATTATGTGAATTTTTTTTTATTTCTGGAGTTTAGGGAGGTTGTCCGGGCAAACTCCGGAAATTCCGGAGAAGTTGACAGGTCTGCATTTGTTTGAGTTCTGCAAAAGGATTCATGAAGTAGAATTTGTCACTCATGAACCCAGTACAAAAACTAAGTGTCAATTAGTTGTTAATCATTCTCGACAGCTACAATATCACTTCTGTCATGTCCTGCATAGTGGATAGTCTATCACTAGGCCACTATCCGTTTGGATGGGTACCCACTGTTATTATCCACACCCTCTGGGTCTGCAGCTGAATTACAATTGTGAATTTTGCGAAGCTGAAGTGGCTGAACCTTGGTAACGAGCTCTGGCCTGGGTAATTAATGGCTTCATTCAAACGTTACCTATATTCCGAAGTCAGGTGTAGGGTTGCATGGATTAAAGCAGGATCAGACCTAAAGGGAGTAGGTGATCGGATGGACGGACGGACGGATGGATGGATGGGTTTTGGGTGGATGGATGGCTCGCTAGATGGGGTGGAAATATACTGAAAAAAATATGTGACATACACCATTGATGCTCAAATAGGGAACTGACTTAGTAATTTAGGGGTTTAATTCATTCATTAACAGTGCAAATCATACCTCCAGTGGTTGAATGAAAACATATTGCTCAGGGAGGAATACTATATAGTTTGATAAATATTTGCTCTTTAGCCTTGAATTGGCAAAACTATACTCCTACTATGTATGCTCGAGAGGCCAATCTGTTGTGCATTGAAATGGCAGTCCCCCCATGAAAAGGATTTTAAGCAATTATAGGGAAATGTTCAGTGTATGAATGTCTCATTATCGAGTGAAATAAACCAGCATAAGCACTACTTTTGCAAGCCTACGCTTGTTAATTCAGAACATTCTTTTGATTGCAGAATATATGACAATAATGATCCAGTACATCACTCAGTAGCAAATGGTAGAAGCAGACTAAAATTTAAAAATTTAAAAAACTTTGTAGGAGATATGGAAAATGTATATAGCATATACAAGATACTATATACATATATGGATCCACAAATGTTTGGTAAACTCACTGACCCTACTGAAAATACACTGATAACTCATGCTCTCCCGTCCCATGCAAGGGCTTTACAGTACCTCTACATTCATTTTCCATTATGCTTATCCTGACAAGGTCTACGAGTGGGGCCAAAGCCTATCCCTGCCAACCATGGGTACACCTTGAATTGGTTGCCAGCCAATTGCAAGAAGCAAAGACATGGATGACATTCACGCTCACACTCTTAGTTACGGGAAATTTAGTGTCCATCCACCCTCCCGTGCAAATTATTGGTATGTCGAAGGAAATCGAAGTACGCAGAAAAACCCACACTGGGGAAATTATGCAGAACCCGCCATGGATTGAACCCTTGATCTCCGAACTGTGAGGTGGATGTGCTAACCACGCTACTCCCAGGCCAGCCATTACAGGACCTTAATTTGTATATTTCTTTCACTTTATGTACTTGGATGCGGAGGTGCATCGGAAGTTCGCTCGTATCTCTAATTTTGTTCCGCAGCACAAAGACAAATATCACCCGAGGAACAGCCTGAAACTAGGAAAACTTAATAGGAAAATTCATAAATCAGTGCACCACTGTGAATATTCGTTCATTCATTCATTTTCTGAACGCTTTCTCCTCACTAGGGTTGTGGGGGGTGCTGGAGCTTATCCCAGCTGACTTCGGGCAGAGGCGGGGGACACCCTTAATCGGTGCCCAGCCAATTGCAGGGCCCGAGGAGACAGACAACCATTCACGCTCACACTCATACCGAGGGGCAATTTAGAGTGTCCAATTAGCCTACCATGCATGTTTTTCTTGAAATGTGGGAGGAAACCAGAGTACCTACAGAAAACCCACGCAGACCCGGGGAGAACATGCAAACTCCTAACAGATGGACCGACCTGAATTTGAACCCAGGACCCCAGAGCGATGAGGCCGTCACGCTAACCACTCAAGCCGCTGGGCTGGATTTTTGTGTGTAACTTAAAAAATTGTAAAAACATATTTTAGAGTCTATCAAATAGTGTGGAAGACCATATCACAGTAAACTACCCAACAATACTGTTTCAAGTAAGTTAATTATCAAATAAAATAAATAAAAATTAAATATAATAAAAGCTGGCGGCCCGGCGGCACGAGGGGTTAGCGCTTCGGCCTCACAGTGGGGGGCCTGGGTTCAAATCCAGGTATTCCGGTTTCCTCCCACATTCCAAGACATACATGGATGACTGATTGTACACTCTAAATTGCCCCTAGGTATGAGTGTGAGTGTGTATGGTTGTTTTTCTCTTTGTGCCCTGCGATTGGCTGGCCACCAATTCTGGGTGTCCCCCACCTCTGGCCCGAAGTCAGCTCGAACAGACTCCAGCACCCCCCGCGACCCTGGTGAGGGTAAAGCACTTGAGAAAATGAGATGAGATATAATAAAATCGTGACCAGACATTTCGTCGACGGACAATTCGACGAGATGTTTGTCGACGGACAGTTTGTCGACCGGACATTTTGTCGACGGACATTTCGTCGACGAACTTCTCGTCGACGGACATTTCGGCGAAGGACATTTCGAGGAAATGTGCGTTGCCGAAATGTCCGTCAACGAAATGTCCGTCAACGAAATGTCCGTCAACGAAATGTCCGTCGACGAAATGTCAGTCAACGAAATGTCCGTCGACGGACATTTCGGCAACGCACATTTCCTTGACGGACAATTCATCGCAACATTTCGTCGACGGACAATTCGTTGCGTGGTTAGAATTAGGGTTAAGGATAGTGGTTAAGGTTCGTGACCGGATGATTCGCCGAAAGACGTTTCGCCGACGGACGTTTGGCCGGCGGACAGTTCGCCGAACGGACGTTTCGCCGAAACGGGATTTGCGTGCTTGCCCCGCCCCCTTATCGTATGTGTACATGTTTTTCAACCTCGGCCCGCGGGTCATATACAGCCCGTTACAGATAACATTCATTTAGTAATAACAAGGGCATGTACTGCACCCCGCTGGACATATTTCTAATTACAAGTATGTACTACAATGTGCTGCCAATTTTTTATATTTTTTTATTTTATCCTTGCGTTTAAAGTAGTAGCCATTTGGACACGCAATGTAATTTATCAAAGCTGGGGATTGATGTCTGACACTGAGAAAAAACAACACTAGAAGACTTATGTGAAATTCCATGTGCCTTGGACAGACTAGAGGGCTTAGAGAACAATACCTGAAAATGCCATGGAACACACTTACTTCTAGTTTAATTTTAGATAATTTCCCATTATTTTAGGAAATATATATTCAAAATGATTTGCTGAGAACCTTAATTCAAAGATTAATCTCAACGTTTTCTATGCTGGTGTAAATTTTCTGGAGTAGGATTTCTGGATTTACAATTTCATTACAGTAATACTTACTGTACCACTACTTTATTTTCTTTATTTGTTCTGCCACATACTGTTCTGCGTGATCTCCAAATGGCTACTAATTTAAATGCAAGGATAAAATAAAAAATATAAAAAAATTGGCAGCACATTGTAGTACGTACTTGTATTTAGAAATATGTCCAGCGGGGGGCAGTACATGCCCTTGTTATTCCTAAATGAATGTTATCTGTAACGGGCCGTATATGGCCCGCGGGCCGAGGTTGAAAAACTTGTACACACACAATCCGGGGGCGGGGCGAGCGCGCAAATCCCGTTCCGGCGAAACGTCCGTTCGGCGAACTGTCCAACGGCCAAACGTCCGTCGGCGAAACGTCTTTCGGCGAATCGTCCGAGTACCGTTAAGGTTAGTGGTTAAGGTTAGGGTTATGGGTTAGGGTTAACCTAACCTCAACCTCGCGAACGATTGTTTTGTTGCATAAATAATTTGTTGAAAGCGATCAACCAGGTAATCTCTCTCTCTCTCAAAATTATAATCATGAGAGTTTTTACTTCAGATTTTTTAAAGGAACTTTGACATTAAAATAAAAGGCAATAAATAAAACAAAATGTCCATTGACAAAATGTCCGTTGACAAAATGTCCGTCGACGAAATGTCCGTCTACCAATAAAAGCTACTCAATGGTAAAAGCTCCTTTGGTGCTATCTAGCATCAGAAACCACAATTCAATTTTGTCCTTCCCATTGGGCCCGGTTGCCCCATTGAATAGGTAGCAAGGCAATATAAACTAATCCTGCTCACAGTAACAGGGGAGGCAGTTCAGTGACCATTATGGGTACCATTGCTCTACAGCCCTGTCGTTTTCTGACCCCATCTTTGCTGCCCAGAAGGCAAGGCCGGCCACACTTGACAATAAAACAAATCGACGGGCACCATTTACACAGTCAGGTGTCATGACAAGGGATAAACAGCCAGCTGCCTTAGGCCTCTTAAGTCACAGTCTGCATTAATCGTATAGACTATCGTCCTCAGCCTCGCGATTACCTTCATGATCATCATCATCATCATCATCATCATCATCAAGAGCAACAATGGCTGTGTTGGATAAAGCCCCTGAGTGAAACTGAACAGAAGTCAATGGCTGGTTACTTTGTGCAAAGCAGTCTGCTTTTGTGACACTGAATTAATCAAGTCCTAAAAAATGTGGCACAGATCCTCACTCTACCAGCTTGGGGAGGAAAAGAACAGTCACGAGCTTCGAGATGGCAGCAGTGTCAAGCACGTGGAAGGAATAGCAACAGAGCGGGTGTCATCACAACAGATGAAAAACAGCTCCTCTGAAAGCAGGCGAGGCTGTGGCTGCCTCTTGCACCAGTGAGGAAGAGGATGCCCAAGGACCAGAAATGTAATTTTGTTCATGCCAGCTTTGTTGTTTGTCAGAATTGCATGTGTTCAAAGGACTAGGCCTAGGGTCTGCTGATAAGATGAAACCAAGAGAATATTTGGGGTGGACACATCAAGTTTGCACCCTCATCTTGGTTTCTCTGAACCAATCACACAGTATTAGCATTCAGTAAGGCAGCAAGTATGTCTGCATGTTTGTGTTTTTGTATTCATAATTTGCCACCACTGCATCATTGGGTTCATTGCATGGAGAGCAGAAATAATTATAAATTATCTTGCGCGTATGAAGTCAAATTCCAATAAAGTCGTTTGAGCTGTAAAATGCAATGATTTGCAAATCCTTTTCAACCAATTGAAAATGCTACAATGACAAGATGCTTATATTTTGCCTTCATTTTCAAAAGGATTTCAGCTTTGACTTTTTGCAAATATTCACTTTCTGCAGTGTTTTGAGTAAAAAAAATAGTAGAAAAGAAAGTGTTCACAATCATTGTGATCAATATTCAATGCACAGTGTCCTAACATCATTGGAATTGAGGTTTGGATTCCAAACTTAATTGATCTGCATAAGATCGTCACTTAGAAACATATGCTCGCTGTCCTTCCAAATGTGGTTGATTACCAGTTTGATTAGACAACACCTGCTCCATTTTCAATCTGCCCGGAAGAGTTGGATGGAGTGGTTGAAGAGAGTGATGTCTTCCCTTCTTAAGATGCTTCCCCGTGACCTGACTGTTAAATAGAGGGAAAGATGGATGGCTTGATGACCAAGTTGTTTAAAGTTGTATACAGCAATTGCTGCAAGTACTAGTTTCATTAGCTGATCTCAGATGTTTTGCATGATACGTTAGCATTAGGCTACAGGACTCTCTTAAATCAATGGAAATCATTAAGTAAATATGACCTTTATGCGAAAGACATTTTCTCAAAGATCGGGATTTTCTGAGAACTATGATAACAGAACATAATGTTAAACAGAAAATGATGCTGACATTTGAGAAAGAATTTAAGCTCAGATAAAGTACATTTTTTGTGCAGTAAATATGTTACGGACTGTCAGCTAGAATGTCAGAATAACATGATACAAAGGAAACAATTCCCAAGCACAATTGCATTCATTTTTCTTTGTTGCACAAGAAATATGCTATGCTTTTCCCATTTCAAGTAGGGTTGTAAGATTGAAACTGCTGTATAGTACGTAATGCCCTGGGCGACATGCACATTAAAGGGGTTTCTGTGCTACAAGCGCCACAGGTGCAGGCCAAAAGTGAAGCGTTATGCCCGGTAGCAGTGGGGCGCTTCTTAGAGTTGCCCGTGGGCCACCTGGTGGCTGGCGGGCACCGGGATCAAACCTCCTCGGCCGTGCACTGGAGGCGCCACCCGGGAAACAATGACCGCGTTACCCAGGCCCGTTTTCTCAAGAGCGTCTCAGTTCCACTAGAGCTCAGTGACCTGGCCAACCTGCGTTCTGACCTGGAGGACCACTAGCTAAGCCAACATGGAGCAGTGAAACGTCAAATTCAGATTTTAAAAATGGCTTTCTAATGCCCACTTCCTGAAAGGGTTAGCCTTTAGTAATGTTTTTCCCCACTATTAAACAGCAGAAAAACAGAATTCTGTCATTTTTCAACTTCTTTAACAAACCTATTTCGGCAGAAATGCACATTATCAAAAAGATTATAATTCCAGTCAGGCAAATCTTTATGAACCACTCTACACATGTAATTTTCTTTGTGATATGCAATATTCATTTAGGCAATAAACTTCTACTGAGAGTAGAAATTGACAGAACTTACTCTTTACCTCACACTGCCAAATTGTAACGTGTGAAGTTAGCTGCCATCATCCAAGCCTGGCGTATCAAAAGTAGGGGAGGATCGGCCTACCAGTAATTCTCGGGCCTCAGATTTGGTTCTGAATGACAGATACGTTTCATGTATAATTTTATGCATTTTTTTATTTTGAAACAAGCCCTGTGAAACCAGAAGTGTGAGACTCAAACCTGCAAACTGAATGAGTTTGACACCCACGACTTACTATGAAGACCCGAATAATAGTAGGCACTGGAATAATAGTAGGGAGTGGAAAATTCCAAATGAATTAATAATAGTAGGCACCGGAATAATAGTAGGCAGTGGAAAATTCCAAAAATAATGAATATTAATAGGCACGAGATAATTAGTGTCTAAACAGAACTGCTAATATTGTCATGCTTTAAGCATGATATGCGCACACGCATTCCCCTTTCACACGAAACAGGAAATGATTAAATCATTTCCTGTTTCGTTATTTAAGCAGCTATGAGTCATAGCGCTTGGGTCCGAATACATTCACGGTCGCGTCACGACAACGCGGCGCGACCATAACACTTTTACGTGCACCCTATGTGAGTAAATATGTGCCGCGTTGCATTTTTACGGTTTTCTATTGCTTAATACGGGGAATTCCAATCATTAATACGGGGAGGAATTGGCCCAGGTTGACAGGTATGACATAGTAATTATGTATATTGCAACTCTACCAGTGGCAATTGCACGTTCTTACTAGTACTAGTACGTTAGTAAAAACAGCACGTGCTTTACACGTAGAAAGTTAATGACATAGAACAATGTTGCTGCTGCACGGACTTAATTGAGGCAAAAATTAATAATCGTAGGCACCCGAATAAGAATCGTAGGCATGCGGAAATTTGAGTTGAAAAAATAATCGTAGGCATACGATTATTCGGGTCTTCATAGTAAGCACTTATATCTCAAATTCTGCTCAAAAGTCTTAAATCAGCTGGGGAACAGCCCAGGTCTTGAGAAACTCATAAATCGCTTCGCACTTTAGTGTTTCCTGGTGGGTCATTTTGTTTGGGTCTTTTTTTTGTCGGAGTTGCAGCAGGAGAGGGCGGCCCGGCGGATGAGTGGTTAGCGCGTCGGCCTCACAGCGGGAGCCCTGGGTTCAAATCCAGGTTGGTCCACCTGTGTGGAGTTTGCATGTTCTCCCCGGGCCTGCGTGTGTTTTCTCCGGGTACTCCGGTTTCCTGATTGGACACTTTAAAATGCCACTAGGTATGAGTGTGAGCGCTAATGGTTGTTTGTCTCCTTGTGGCCTGCGATTGGCTGGCCACCAATTCGGGGTGTCCCCTGCCTCTGGCCCAAACTCAGCTGGGATAGGCTCCAGCACCCCCGCGACCTTAGTGAG